>NC_137045.1:6638719-6673719 GCF_032717465.1 Coenobita brevimanus
AAATTATTAATACAGCCTTTAAAGAGCAATAATACCTGCCACCCAAATGATGCATCAAAATTTATTATCTCAACATTTAAAAGCCGTAATATCAGTTTAAAAAAAATATATGTATATGCCGTGAAATTATTAGCACATTCTTAGAGCATTATTTCTGGTCATCAATTTATGCCTAGGTAAGTGGGTTAGGGAGGCAGGGGTGGGTGAGGGAGGCAGTGGGAAGGATGACAAAAGACTGGGATGGGGGATGGGTGAGGGAGAAGGTGGGATGGGCTAGGGAGGAAGGGGGATGGACGAGGGAAGAGTTGGTGGATAGACAAGGGAGGACTGCAATGGGTAAGGGAGAGCTGGGATGAATGAGGAAATTAAAAAGATTGTGAACCAGAGGGTGGGATGGGTAAGGGATAGGGTGGGTTGGGCGAAATTGGTACATGAATGAGGAAGGGGGTGAATGAAAAGGGAATGTGTGGAATGGGTGAAGGAAGTAGTGGGATGAATAGGGAGGCAATGGGACGGGTGTGGCAGAGAGTGGAATGGATAAGGAAGCTGATGGGATGGGTATGATATGCATGGACAGAATGGGTGGGATGACTGGGATAAAGTAGGAGGGGGGGGGAAATAACTCATGAGAAGGGTGTCTAAGCAGTGAATGATGGAAAGCGTTAAGTAAAGGGAAGAAAAGGATGGGTGATGGAAAGGGGGAGAGAAATGGCTGGATGGGAGGGGTGACAGAGTGAGTGGGATGGCTGAGAAGAAGGAGACAGACTGGGTGAAGGGAAGGGCGAATTAATAACACAAGGAGTGAGATAGGTGAAGGGGGAGGGAGGAGGGGGAGGGATGGGTGAGAGACTGGGTGTATTTCATGTGGGTTGTGTTGTGACAGGAGGGTGGAGGGGGTGGAGGGGTAACTGAGTGTAAGGTAACCCAGTCATTACCGTCACACACACACACACACACACACACACACACACACACACACACACACACACACACACACACACACACACACACACACATACACACACACCAACTGGACAAACGAAACGCACAAATCTCGCGAAACATCATCATAAAAGGCGCATAAAAATTTGCAGACAGAAAAAGAAACTCGAAAATACTGTTAGATATAGCGGATGAATATGCTAAACTAGTAATCCTACCCAGATGCATTGTCCGCTAACCTGCTAACACCCCCACACCCTTACCCCCCACACCCACACCCACACCCAAACCCTTACATCCACACCCAAAACCCTACATCCACATCCTCACAACCACTCCCACACCCACATCCACATCCTCACAACCACTCCCACACCCACATCCACACCCTGTCCGTCTACCTGTTAACTCACCTCCCCCCCCCCTCTCCCACACACAAAGGCACAGAAACAGGGTACACAGGTGTGGGGTACCAGGTCCACATGTATCATACCAACACGCACACGAGCTGACACGCACACCACTTCTAGAATACACACACATATACACGCACACACCACTCCTAAAAAAAAATACACGAACAAATACACTAACACTACTAGAAAAACACACACTCATACACACGCACGCAAACACGCTTTCAGGTAAACACACACACACACACACACACACACACACACACACACACACACACACACACCTGGGGGGCAAGCTAGTCAAATCCAGTTCACACACACACACACACACACACACACACACACACACACACACACACACACACACACACACACACACACACACACACACACAAGGTGACATTTTTCTCTCTTTTAATCCTGTTGCCGCCAGACTATTTTATTGAGCTGGGGAGAAGAGAAATAGAATGCAAGAGTTGGCTTCACCATGAGAGAGGAATAAACAAACTTCTTTCCTAATTTCCCGTTTTCTTATTCTTGATACCACTGGACGATTTTACACAACTTTGGAGACGTCCTAAGCTGAACAAAATCGTCTGGAAATAATAATAATAATAACAATAATAATAAATAATACGTGGTCAGGTAGGTTAAGATGGATATTATTATTATTATTATTATTATTTTTTACATTCCGGTGATTTAATTCAACAAAGGAAAACACCGTTCATAACAAAGGAGTGAATGATGGCCCTGTCTAACCTCTCCACTGTGAAGTATGTGTGATAAACAAAATAAAGTCGTTTGGGGGGAGTAAGGACTTAATAAGAAAGCTGTAACTCCTCTAATAAGTAACCCTGGCAATAAGATGACCCTTTATTTAAGCTTATTCTTGCAAACCCCGAAACTGAAAAAAATCGAGACAAAAAGAATAAAGGAGAAGTAATCGTAGTGAAGAGGTTAACACATTACCTGACAACGCAAAGCTAGACACCGTAAACAGTAATGCCTGAGTCAGTGTAAAATATCTGACCATTCTAACAGAACGAAAACTAAGGAAGAGACCAACGTATTAGCGCCTTCAGTCCGATACGGTATGGTTTAATGTTCTTGTTTTCTCCTCACAGTTTCATTTAGTCTTTTCGAAATGGTGGCGGTCGATGTAGCCTATAATACCTTCTTCACTACTAAAGGACTGTCTGAAACTAAATAAGGTCGTCTGAAGGAACATCTAAGGAAAGGTTCTGCACTTTTCCTTCTTCATTCTTCCCGTAAAAACGAGTCTTGGTTATCGTCAGGATTTTATTGTATGCTGGGCTATCATGGTGGTCGGCCGGAATGATCAAACATAGTATTTTAGTCAATTTCTATGATAAATAATTCTCTACTGCAGACAATTCTTAACAGGACTTAGATATTTTGTAGATTCTCCGTCACTATCCAGTGCAATTTGGTTGTCAAGTGAAGGGAAGCTGTACGAGTTAAAATAAAAGTAATAAACCCACGAGCATAATCATGTTCTGACCCTAGGCTCATCTAAAACGTGAACCCAGTGGACTGCAGGCATGATCTGTCCTCCTACTGCAGTCCACCATCCTTCTTTGGGGAGACAGGAAAGAAGCTGAGGGACATTTATAAAACCAGGCAGTTGAGCATCCCGGTTATATAGAGGCCACCACACGAAGGCGTCCCTCTCCATCACCATAACTTCGAAAAAAAAAAAAAAAAAAAAAAAAGGGAGGGGCAGTGAAAAATGTCCTTGGTTTTTGCTCTTGGTATTCCGCTAACAGAGAGGTACTGCAAGGGTCCGGTAATCTTCAAGAACTGAAACAAGGTAACAAACGCAGTATAAGATTTTCACTGTTCTTTCCAGGAATCTATAAAAACACACGCAGTTAAACGAACAATAGCAATAAAAGGCGAGGCGCAGGCACAAGCAAGCAAGACTGATTCCTATTCACATAAGAAAGAAAAGAATAAATACTGCCAGTGCATGTTGAATTGATCCCTTCGATGCGGTGACTTCTTTTAGCATTTTATTCTTGTAGACAAAAAGATGATATTCTTTTCCTTAAAGTAGATCTTTTTTTTTTTTTAAAGACTGATGTGGCTAAATATATCCTTCATTAACTCCTAATATGAGGCGTTTTTCTGAAGCCGAATAAGACCGTCTGGAGGTTGCAAAGACACACTGAAATAGTCTACTACGTCTTCATACTAAAAAGGTTAAAGCTGACACCTGTATCATCCTTGGAATACACTTCCTCGCCATCTACTTCTTGCTCTGCCCCCTCTCCCCCCCTCTTTTCAGACAAGCTCGGCAAATATTTTGGTGTGTTTCTACCAGCCAAATAATATTCTGCCGCGTTCCTACAGTTTTTCTTTCCCTACAAGTCCCCACATCATTTTGCTACGCTTCTAAAGGCTTCACATGATTTTGGTGCTTTCTTACAAGGTCCATAACATCTTGGTGGTCCCTAGTCAGTCAATCAAACAAGCAAAACCTAGTGAGTGAAGGCGGAGGACAAGCGAGGTGGGTGAGGCAAATTCCGCATACCTCAGCTACACTCCCACACAAACACATCCTTTATCACTTAGCATATAAACCACTAACACGCTCATTTAACCTAATACAGGCCTTACTACCTATAATGTTGTCGCTTTTGGCTAGGCATTAACCCTGGGCGTGAACTTCTCATAAGAGTCTCTCAAGGTGTTTACACTCGACAGTACAACAGTTCTTTATTTGAGTGAAAATTTAAATATGCCTCTTTACCTACGAACAGGACAAGTGTGATGGTGACAGGCAATTGCTTTTATTGCTCGTGTCCTTTCCCCAACACAATTTCCCTTGTTGTAGCAGAAGACACCCCGTATTAAAAAAAAAAAAAAAAAAAAAAAAAAAAAAAGTTAAGGCCAGGGTCTCCACAGAAACGAGAAAATAAAGGAACTAAATAAACTTTCTGTCGTCACATTCCGGAGAAAAGTCTGTTTATGCGAACCGTACTATATATATATATATATATATATATATATATATATATATATATATATATATATATATATATATATATATATATATATATATATAATCAGAGAAGACAACAACACATCAGGCAGCACACCGGCACAACTATGATGACTTACCTGGGATGAGGGGCGACACGCAGCCTGTAAGAGGAGAGATAAAAGAGTCAGTCACACGGCACAACACAGTACCACACATAAAATAACCTGTATTCTGATTGGCGGAAGGGATTTCATAGCACATTCTCTTCTGCGATTTATTGCACACGCAACACAATGAAGCAAAACAGAACCTACAAGATACTCGTACTATAAAAAGATGCTGTTGTCTGTTTTCATCCGGCAGAACGAAGCTACTCCCACAACTTCAATGTTACGTCGTGGCTGCGTGGATTTGGATGAATCTTACATGAGTTAGGAATGAGTCTCCTTGGTTACTAGTTAGACAACACTTGACCATCAATTGAGCTGAAAAGGGGTTGGAGATCTTCGTCAGATGAGAAGAAACGCGCTATAGGAGAGGATTTTCTTAAGGCGGTATACGCAAAATAAATCGCTGAAGAGGAAGCGCTGGGAATCCTAAGGGCAAAGAGAATACAACAAACAGAAATTTAACTAATACACAACGCTAACGTATACAGGATGAGGCCAAGACTCCCCGCGGTACAAAAAACAAACACCACTACTCATGTGTTTGGTTTACACGGGGGTTTATGAGTATACGTAATAATGTTGAGATAATAAAACAGGCCATCTCATAGGGAGTAAAATGGACGGTATCATTTCAGTAAAGATAAGGGAAACATACTGATAATAAAGGAAGATCAACATCTATTCACTTCAGGAGAGGAACTAAAGCGGCACTCTGAGATGGAGGGATGGAGATAGTGGATGGGAAAAGTGTAGGAAAGAGGAAAGGGGACAAGTAGGAAGGATGATAAAAGGTAGAGGGAGAAAAGGAGAAAGAGAAGAAAAGAGGTGGGGAGAAAGAAAAGAGGAGGAAGTGAAAGAACTGGGGGAAGATAAAAGTGGATTGGGAATATGGGAAAAAGAGAGAGAGGAGTATTGAGATGAAGCGAGAGAGAGGAAGAGAGGCAAAAGTCAAAGAAGGGAGGAAAAATGAGAGAGAGAGAGAGAGAGAGAGAGAGAGAGAGAGAAATGATAACAACAAGAAGCAAGACAGAAAGCAGAAGGCCAAGGGAAGCACTGGTTAACAAAATGCACACAGCCTGCCACCAACCACTTCACTTCAAACCAGACCGACTCATGGCGCCCCGGTGGTAATATCCATCCTACTAAGCCTGCGTACACACTCACAGATATGCCACCCACCCTCGCAGTCTCCAGGCATTGGCAGGACCTCCGGCACTCCAAGGACTAGCAGGAACTCTGGCACTCCTTACTGTACTCCTTTCACCTCAACCTGGCCCAGATTTTAGTCCTTTCGCAGCTTATGTCTCGCAGTGCAGTGGACGAAAAAACAGTGGCACGGGCTCCACTCCCTTTCCACAGCACTTCTTCGTGACCAGCACCATATTCCTGTGTTAATGTATTGTTACGGTTCGGTATTCAAGATGGAGAGATGGCAATTTTAGGCAAAGTTGGAGTAAAAAGGCTATGGCATATTTCCGTGCGCTAATATTCTCTAGTGCGATATTTATGTAACTTGAGCCGATGTTCAAAAGGTGTTAATATCGCAAGAGAAAGTGCTGTAGTAAAGTATAGTACTCGACAGCTTAAGAGGATTTGTAGCACTTCTTCGTTACTACTTTATTTTTGCAGGTCCTTCATTAATACTCTCTTGCGTGTTATTAAATCAACCTGTGTCAATATTTTACTGCCATGACGTATTTTAATATTTATACTGCTCTCCCCAAACAATTTTATCCAGGGTATGAAAGACTGTTTGAACGGGGGAGGTTGGGTAAGGGCTTTAATTAACCCCTACATTACTAAAATTCATTCCTAAATTGAACAAAACCGTACAGGTGGAGCAACTATTACCTAAAATATTAAACCACCGTACTGAAAGGGTTAAGAATGCCATGAGAATATTACAAGAGGAGTAAGATGTACCACGCAAGAAATCAGTACGGAAGATGTGCTAAAATGACTCTTTAAACCGACTAGATTGCGGTTCAAGGTCCGTATGCTCGTCGGTTAAGGAAGGTCCCTAAAACCTGCCTCTTAGCGTATTATTTTAGGAGAGGGGTGGTTAACATCCATGTGTACGTAATTTATGAAGAGTATGGCGATACTAGAAGGATTTATGGAACACAGAAGAGTAAGGTGCAACAAGCAAAATAAATCGCTTAGGAGAAGATGTAAGGAAGGGTAAGGTGTCACAAAATAAATCGCTTAGTAGAAGGTGTTAGGAAGAGTAAGGTGTAACAAACTAAATAAATCGCTTAGGAGAAGGTGTAAGGAAGAGTAAGGTGTAACAAACAAAACAAATCGCTAAGGAGAAGGTGTTAGGGAGCTTCCTCAGCCGACGAGATTACAGGCCAAAGTCTTCTCGCCCTCCTCCTGAGACGCCAAGCAGTTCGGCCCCCGAAGCCTTGAACTTGAGTGGGTGGCCAGGCAATAATGGGTAGGAAAATAACTTACCCCTGACGCGACCTTTCATAAACATTGATGTAGTGCGCTGGTCACGAGAGAAGGGTGTGTGTTGTAAGGGAGGCATGGAGTGGGGTGATGGGGAGTGTGGGAAGAAAAGACGAGAGAGAGAGAGAGAGAGAGAGAGAGAGAGAGAGAGAGAGAGCTATGGCGGAGGGAAAGAAGAATGGATGAGGAGGACACAATATGAGCGGAGACAGAGATGGGAAGAGAGTGGCGAGGAAAGGAGTGAGACAGGGGGAGGGGAAAGGAGAAGCGGATGATAAAGCTGGGGAGAAAGACAGAGGGGAAAAAATACATGTGAATAAAAGGGGAGAGGATGAGACCAAGGTGAAATGAAGGAGGCAGAGTGGGTGATGGAGGTAGAGAGATGGAGAGGGACTGAGGAAGAGGGGTAAAGTTGGGGGAATTAGACAAATATGGAGAGAGGGAAGAGTAGTGAAGGAGAGGGAGGTAGAGGTGGATGAAGAGAAAGAATGGAATGAAGATAAAAGAAGGAAGGATGGTAATTGTAAGGAGAAGAAAGGAGAAAGGGAGAGAGGTGATGAAGACAGAGCGGAATTGACTGGAGTAAGTAGAGCATGAGATGCATTTTATATGAACAACTTTATTAAATCCTCCTTATCCATCCTGCGAAAAGATGCACCGGCTATACAAAGGCGCATAATTGAACTACCGTACTGTATACAGTTTGAGGACCAACCCGTAGTGTGACCTTGGTCGATCATATATGCGTTTTGGTACAGTACTGAACAAAACACACTACTCAAGTAAAGGCAGTATCTTGGTCGCAGGGGCACGGACTGTGACGTATGGAAAGACGTCCCTCGTGTCTTTGTAACATCTTTCGATCAACTTTTTTTTTTTTTGTAGCGAGGCAGGTATACAGTTCTTCTTCAGCTCATCCACATTTCACTGGCTTCGGAAGTTATTCTAGGTTTATCTGACTGCTCATGCCGTAAGCGATTTCTGCATACAGTGACAGGTAAGTGATATGCGCGATGTGTGCTCTCCTCCTGCGCCCGAACATAGGAGAGGCTGTGATGGTGTGAACGGAGTAGTTGGGATGCTGCCCAACGAAAGGACGAGAGATGGATCCCTGAATTGGCAAGGAACAGTTTCTGGATATGAAATTCGTCATGTCTTTACTGTGCCCTGAGAAGGAAATGTGAAGAAAATACACACACTGAGATCGAGAAATTAATGAATAACTTTTAGACCGACTGCGTTCTCTGATATCGCACCAGAAATCCAAGCTCAATAAATATGGTTAAGGCATTTGTAATCTGGACAGGGAGAGAAAAGAGAGGAAGAAAGAACTGGAGGGCAGGAGGGAGGAAAGGATGTAAAAGGATGGACTTGGAGGAAGGGTGGGAGGAGGGGATGGGAGGGAGGGAAGTCAGACTACAGAGGAAGCTTTGTTGGGGGTCACTACTACCACCCACACGACCCCCACCACTACCACCCACACGACCCTCACCACTACCACCCACACGACCCCCACCATTACCACCCACACGACCCCCACCACTACCACCCACACGACCCCCACCACTACCACCCACACGACTCCCACCATTACCACCCACACGACTCCCACCACTACCCCCGCACGACCCCCACCATTACCACCCACACGACTCCCACCACTACCACCCACACGACCCCCACCACTACCACCCGCACGACCCCCACCACTACCACCCACACGACTCCCACCACTGCCACCCGCACGACCCCCACCACTACCACCCACACGACCCCCACCACTGCCACCCGCACGACCCCCCCCCATTAAAGAGTAACGTCATGGTGGTGTTAGGAGGAGGGTAGTATAGGTACAAGAGACAGACGATGACACCAGCCACACAACCACCACCACCAACACTACCACCGCTACTAACACCAGTATCATCTACGAGTATACCACGACGGCTTCCATCGAGACGACCACTTACCGTACCACCCACGCGATCCCCACTACTACCTCTGCCACCTACAAAATCACCACGGTTACTGTAACCACCCACACCAGCTCCACCACCACCACTACAAACAGCACCTGCATAACCTACATTACTTTCCTCACCATCTTAGCAATATATAAATACCACTCCAAGCCACACAAACTTAGCCACACGTCCAAGTCCACCTGCACCACTACAATCCAAACAGCCAACACCACAACTCACACGAATCCCTCTATGACAACAGTTTTGCCAAAGGCCGAAGACCTCCACCACTACAATTCAAACCAGCTACGCCACAACTTACAAGAAGCTCTCCATCACCACTCCATCACCACAAGTCAAATGACCTCCATCACTACTACAATTAACACTGCAAGGAAAGCAAGGTCGCCAGATTTTATTCAGGTGGGTGTTATAGGAGCCCGAGAGTAAATAAAGTCAACAATCGCAAGTTCCGAAATTTAAAAAAATAAATAAATAATCGACGTCAATTTCTTTATTGATTTTCACTGTTTTGTCCTACTTAATGTTGGTTTTAGTCCTATCAATTATCTTAATTAGTGTTCACTGCCTATCACGAGTATCTCCGTAAAGGCTTGTTTATCTCACTTAAGATAAGCTTAAATACAGGCTTCACCAAGAGTCGAGTGATTCAAAACTTGTAGGACATAATAATCACAAATACTGAATTGTAAATAAAGAGGTAAAGTCGGCATCAACAGTCCTGTCGCCTCTCCTGCTGCTCTCTCCACGGACTCTGAACACCAGCGTAGTGCATCCTCAGAAACCTGCACTGATGACACCGATCTAAGGTCAAATAAAGTCATCAGTGTCGGAAGCTACGGATTCGCCATACTGGTCTGCAAAGTCCACAGAGAGAGAAGCGAGAGAGGTGACAGGACTTGCAATGCCGCCTCTACATATCGATAGTGTTGCCTCTTGCCCCTGAATAACATAATATATATGCATTTCACGATTCACGATCCCCACACTGATGTTATCACGCTTTGCATTCACCATCCTTTACGGCTGCTAAAGTGTCCTGATTAATGCTGATCCATTACCCCAGTACAAATTACTGCTGTCGCTACTTAAAGAGTTGACGTAATGAATCTCACAAATACTAAGGGGATACATGAAGGACTATACAGAATATCGGAATACAAGGAATGAAGAAAGTTCGGGCTGGTATAACTGAGCTTACGGCTCCTGGTGAATGTCGGTCTCCCATCTACGAAAAACATAAAAAGGACATTGTATTAATAATCTAAGAAGCACCTTAATACCTTGAAAATTTACCCTTGATCAGCTATAAACCATTTTTTTTTATTGCACAATGGTTACTTGAAAAATTATATATATACCTATTTTTTTACGTACCAGTGACTATGCTGATTATAATTTCCGGCGGATTAAGCCATGATGTCAGAGAACCAGACAAAATAACTGCTCTTTACGCCATACAAAAAAATAATTGCTACATTTAGGAGAGCAATATTTTGTAAAAGAGCAAAAACACGTATTATGTGGGGGAGAACTTAAACAGCGAGATGTTTAGACTGGGAATGTCAGTGCTAAGGTTACGAGCAATATTCCTCGCATAACTGTCAAACTTGATCCATTTATCTATTGACTGACTCCGCATTCTGTGAGGAGCATCCAGGATACAAGAGCTCCAGGTTTGTCTATCCCTACTCACAATACCCCGTACACATTAACCTGGCCTAAAAACTGCCACATCAATATTAAACCATGAGCTGTAGCAAAGGTATCAAAACCAGAATATGGTACTAGTCACGAAGAAGTTTTATGATGAAAATTAAAGGTAAAGTAAATGCTATGGATAGAAAACAGAGCCAATGTATTCTCTAAATCTACCACTGAGTTCTCGGGAAATATGCTGTAAAAAAGTTGAAAATCTCCCACTTACAACGAATCGGCTAAACTTTCTTCAGCGACATTCAGTCTTCTTACGACTCCCTACGTAATTCATATCGTTCTCGGTCTCCCTCTTCTTCATCTTGTTAATGATCTTAGAATTACAAACGAAGCGGTGAGGATATATGACCAGCCACTTAACCCTTTATGTACCCAATGTTTTTAACTGAATGAATTCATCCGACGTTAGAGAACAGCATTCAGCCGTTGCAATGAACAGGGGCGAACTTTTGACCTTGTGGCAGTGTACGAATGCTCTTAACTTGGTAAACCAGCCTTACATGAGCGAAAAAAAAAAAAAAGTCTGATATTAATGAGAACAAATAAACAAAAAAAATGATTGTGTGGTTTCACCGAGAATAAAAGTAAATAAAATGAAGTAAAAGGTTGTATGAGTGTGGGCGCGTGGTATGCTGAAGTGGTGGTATGTGACGCTACTGACGCAAGCAGTGGCAGGAGCAGTTCATGTGAAAAGGGGGTGTCAGTAACTGCTTCACATCACCCGCAGCTCACACTGAGAGGTGTTTTACTTTTACTGAAGAAGAAAAGATGACATAAGGCGTCCCCAAGGCCAGAATTAACAGTGCTGAAAAAAGTTACCTGACGGCAGATATGCATAATACAGTAGTTATTACAAGTCCTAACATAGTCAGTGAAGAAACCTATAGAACGAGGAACCACTCCCAATCAGAATCGCACTGTCTGGCGAGAATTAGAATACAATGGATATCTCATGTCCTAAAAGAGTTCAGTACTTCAGAGTAAAGCACAGTTACGCCGCTGTCACCGTGGACATTGGTCACCACGAGTCAAGCCTTCATCACCTGCAACTGCGACACACTGGCCAACACCTACACCACAGCCACCACCATCATCGCCCCTACCACCATTCAACGCCACCCTCACTGCCGCCACCATTACAGCTTACGCCACCCCCATTGGCGCCAGCCACCATGCGGTCTCATTCCCAGCCCCTACGCCCCGTCCCCCTTCCCACACACACAGACCAGTGGCCATATTCTTAAACACTGTAATGAATCACTGTAGGAAATTGTTACCTTTCAATTCTACTAACGTCCTATGTATATTTTTTATTATTATTGGCTACGAAAATTTATGCACACTTCCTTAATTGCAGTCTTCTTTTTCTACCTCCTCCTCCTCCTCCTCCCCCTTCTCTCCCCTCTCCCCGGTCTCCAGCTGCGTGCGAGGAAGCGGGGTAAGTGGTGATTGATTTATTGCCGACTATAGTGCCGCTGAGCTCACTCCTGCACCATCCTCCCCCCTGACCTCACCCCCTCCAGCACCCTCCCCTTCCTTGGCTTCATTCTCTCTCTCTCTCTCTCTCTCTCTCTCTCTCTCTCTTTCTCCCCTAACTTCTCACACCCACGACCACTCTCTCACTCTCTCCCCATTTTCTCTCTTCTATTTCCCCTCCCATTACATCCCACCCACCCCTTTCTCTCTTTCTCTCCCCTCCCTCCCCGTCTCCCCGTGCCTCTCATCCCTATGTTTATGCAGCAACCCGACTCTGATCTATAATTATCAATAATCACCAGGCTGGGCGGCACCTCGGGAGTTATTTATACTGAAGTACTTAACGTCTCCTTACTCCACGCACTTCACTACCCGCCCCGCCCGTGACGTGTGTGTGTGTGTGTGTGTGTGTGTGTGTGAGAGAGAGAGAGAGAGAGAGAGAGAGAGAGAGAGAGAGAGAGAGAGAGAGAGCGAGAGAGAGAGAGAGAGAAAGAGTGTATGTGTGTAAGGGGTGTGAGTGGGTGAGAGGGTTTGGGTGTGGGGGATGTATGGAAGAGAAAAAGGCGAGATTTTATGTATATATATACATATACATACATATAGTGTGTGTGTGTGTGTGTGTGTGTGTGTGTGTGTGTGAGAGAGAGAAAGAGAGAGAGAGAGAGAGAGACAGCACCAACATCTACACTAGCCACCCATGACGTCATTCTGATCCTGCCACATCAAGAGCGTTCTCACTGACTGACTGACCCCACAATCCTAATGGCCTGCAGAACAGTTCATAGGTCCGTTCCCTTAGGTCCACCAATCCTCCTACGCACCACACACCTTTACACATTACCTGGCCTACCATCACTGCACCTTAAGGGGTACTGGTAGGAGCAGGTATCATTGCCCCCTTCTCCTTGACCCTTTCACTACGAGGTCACCCTTAAATTGAGAAAAATCGACTGGTTTTTGAAGGTATATTAAAGAGGTTAGAGTGGGTTAAGGGAGACTGTTGCTCTCTCTCCCCCTCCGGTGCGTCCCTGTCTCCGTTATCTCCCTCAATTTCCATGAGGCCACTATTACAAGATTCTTATAAATTTGGGACAGATCTCTGGTACTGAAGGGATCAATAAAACTGGTAGATGAGGCCACACACCATCCACTCACTTGATGTGGTGGCTTCAGGTGCCTCTACAATTAATTACGTATCAAATGGGTTCCAGTAGCCCAAGAAACCACTTACAATACTGGGTATGTACATATAACCAAACAGACGCCTGGTGGTTTAGTGGGTTACGGTTCTCTAATAAGATGTGGCAGATAAGTGTTCACCTCCTATGAATTCACAGGATTACTGGTCACATAATTTCAACGGCGTACGGTCACTCACTCTCGTCTGAAATGTCTGGATTAAGTACCCTCGCCTTGGGCCCCTACGCTCCTGACGGGACTGTAAAGGATTGGGTAATATAATAACTAATCCCTTCACTTCTAAGACTTTAAGCTGAGTAAAATCGTCTGGAGGCAGCAAGAATAATATAAACAGCACGTGGAAGGATGAAAGGGTAAAAAAAAAAATAAACTAAAATAAATCTACCAGGTGCAAAGGGAATGGGGAGCAACACCCACTCATGCTTCTCACTCACTTGATCCTACATGACATAAACAGTTTGGGTTATCGAAGGCTAATCCATTAATCTCGGGGGAGTTTGATGGCAGGAAGACGATGACAAACGACCGATAATCCCAGTCATCAATAGCCACTAAAAGACGAACAGATCAGGCGATGCTGAGACGAGTTTATCTCTTTCGTTCTGAGAATTAACAAACATAAAGATGGTGACGATAACCACAACCATTTTCGAGCAAATATTAACCTTGTCTGATCTGAAAACAAAATAAAGTTGCATGTTTAACGCTTCTAATGCATCGAAATAATGATAATATTCTCTCTCTCTCTCTCTCTCTCTCTCTCTCTCTCTCTCTCTCTCTCTCTCTCAAGGGTGTCAACAGGATACCACCCTACTTACATCAGGCAAGGCCTTAAATAGTTAACCCTGACAACGCATTTATTCCTTTATTCCTGTTACCTCCAGACGATTTTCCTCAGCTTTTGGAGAGGCTTTTGGAACTGGAGGGGTTACCTAGGGGCTTCATTGACCTGTTCAGCACGAGGGACCTTTCCAAAACTGCATAAAATCGTCTAGACGTAGCTAGAATTATGACAAAAAAAAAAAACTTCGCCCTCTCATTGAAGGGATAAAGAAGAACCACATAAAGAAATTCCTCGGGTGAGTCCTGCTTGCGATGGTTGTTTATGTTGGTGCCGGGAGAGGAGGCTGCGTGTGTAGGAGTGCTTGCTTGAGTGCATTTTTGTGGGTGTGCTTGCGTGTGAATGAGTGCCTGTTTTTTTTAGTGCATTTTAGTGGCGTGTGTGTGTGTGTGCTTGAGTGTTTGTATGACGGCGCTTGTGTGTGGGGGAAAGAGTGAGTGAGTGAGTGAGTGAGTGAGTGAGTGTGTGTGTGTGTGTGTGTGTGTGTGTGTGTGTGTGTGTGTGTGTAAGTGGTGGTCAAGGGCAGGCAGCAGAGGATGTATGAGATAGTCAAGACATATTTTCAACCCCCTCTTATCCCTGGGTAGTGCCTTCTTCTTCATCTTCTTCCTTCCCCTCTCCTCCTCCTCCTCCTCCTCCTTCTTCAGCATCTTCTTCTTCTTCTTCCTCTCCTTCTCCTCCTCCTCTCTTCCTCGTCCTCTTCCTCCACCTCTTCTCCTTCTTCTTCTTCTCCTCCTCCTCCTCCTCCTCCGCCTGCAGCTCCAGTTTCCGTCAGAACATCATTACTCATAAAATCGTGCACACTTAATAATTACTGTTACGTTATTATATTATTATTATTATTATTATTATTACTATTATTATTATTATTATTATTATTACTATTATTAACACTTTCACTGAACTGCAGCCATAAGCATTATCACTATGGCTGTTTGTATAGGCAGGCAGATAGTATTAGTTAATCATACACTTAAGGATACAAATAAATGGATGATGTAACTGAATCTACATCCCCCATCACTTATATGCACAATCACCATTTTCAATCACCAACTCAACGTCTCAAAGCGAATTCACCCACAGAGGTCTATACACTTCAGCCCTTCAGCACCCCAGATATGTCCCAAAATTAATAAAACCGTCTGAAGCATGAAAATGAAAGAAAAAAAAAGAAAGATGAAAAATTACGTCATCATAAAGAGGTAAGAAAGACCGAAAAAAAAAAATCCTCGGGTTGGACCAGCTGAATTCCCTTGTATATTAGATCAAAATTATAGGAAAAAACTGACATTAACTTGTACCGAGTAAGGATGTCTTGTTTCCTTAATTCTTGCTGCTACTGGACGATTTTATTCAGCCTGGGAGAGTACCATGATTCTGGAGGGGTTAATGAAGGCTTTATCTGACCACACATGTAAATAAAATCGTCTGGAAATATCAAGACTATAGTGGAAGAAAAAAAATGACATCTCACTGGAGGGATTAATGCCACACAGTAGAATATTAGAGCACACAATACAATATAAATCGCTAAGGATAAGGTGTTACGCTGTCTCCTAAGGGTCAAGGTTGAGTTCGCGATTTCAGGACGCATCATTAACTTCAACATGAGACCACGAGACCAATTTGCACAGCTCAGACTACCGGGTCACATCGTTATGCCATATCATTAGCGCCGTCACTGCGAGGGGCGAAGGAGGGTGTTACTGAAGCCCTTTATTGCGTGGGATGTCTCCTTGGCCAAATAAAATCATACAGTGCTACGGGAGTAAGAATATTTTAAAAAGGAATGAATAAAATGGAAGGAAGGGATGATGGGAATGTCTCTATTTTGTCAGCACTTCTGGACAGTGACAAAAAGCTAGTACCGGTACCTCGTTAAGAGATATAGCTTATTAGTCTCATTTTATTCACACTGTTGTGCAAAAAGGCAGAAACTGTGACTCTTTATCCAAACCGTAGTACAAAATGACAGCAGTACCACCTCGTTATACTTGTACAAAGAGTGGTGTAGAAAACAGCAGTACCACCTCGTTATATAAACAGGTTATTATGCCAAAGAGAAAGGTCAGGTCTCACTACAAGGTCAGGCCACGACCAGATCCCACAGCGAGACTTGCTTGTATAACCTGCACCGCCACTCTCTCACTTTTATGGGTTTACTACACTTCACTTTTTTAGACCTGTGCAAGACGTCGCGTATACGAGGGCGAAGTGTGCTTACTCAAAATCTTGTTTATCCCGTTACTTTCCATTTACATGTCGCATCAACTCCCACCCACGCTGATCAGCTCAGAATCCAACCTGGCCTTTTTACCTGCACAAGACGCTGGGTATCTGGGTGCAACGCATGATTATTTAACCCCTTGAGTCCCATTATGTAATTTCCTTTTTATTCTTGCTTCCCCAGATTATTTTCTTCAGCTCTGGAGATAATTTTCGAGCTAGAGAGGTTAGACATAGCTTTCATTTACCCCTTCGCTACAAGACGTTCTCCCCAAACCTGAATTAAGCTGTCTGAAGGTGACAGGAATATATCGCTAAAATAGGTCGCCCACCTGAAGGGGTCAATATTCTTTTACTTCTCTCTCGCCGCGCCTACTCCCATCCCTGCTTGTCAGTCAGTCTCCAATCACCCACCCCTGCCCAGTTTCAAGCTAAGTCTTAGTCACTTATCCCAAGCTACGCACAGAGACCAAACCCATTCTTCCTAACTTGATCGCCCCACTGCCGCCCCTTGGCATTTCCTTCTTCAGTCTCACTCCCTCACCAGTTCGACCCCACCTCATCCATTCTCAGGGTCGAATTCTAGTGCGGTTATGGGGCAGTCTAGCATCTCCTATGCGATTCAGTTTGCTTATTACACATTAATAATCTCGTGCACGGCATATTAAGGCACCTTGGCAGTGCAGTGGGACATTTCTAGCTGGAGGAAGCCATGGTACACTTTAAATCCAAGAAGTGAACAGAGGGTCGCCAAGGAATTAAAATTGCCTCGTACAGCTTAAATGATTTGGATTAAACAAGCCTAGTTGTTACCGGTTGTATACTACATTTGTAATATGGGCATAGTTACGTAAATGACATACTGTACAAAAGAATATTCTGAGCCATGTACTGAATCAAACAGGAAAAAGTGCTGAAAAAAAAAAAACTCACAAGACATCGAGAACACGGTGCTGAGAGGTATCCACTAACCTGACCTACCCTACACCCCACACCATCAACACAAACACCGGACAAAACCCACCCCATACCCACGCTATCAAGTCAACCCGCACCCACCCCACCCTCTGCCCAAGCACCCCTCACCATCACCACCATCACCCCAGTCCACGTCACTGGTGGGCATATCAGGCCATCTACCATCCTGACCAACAGAAAAACATAGAAAGAAGAAAGAGAAGAAAAACCCATGTTCCCCTGTCCTCCGTCACCCAGCCCTACCATCCCCACCTACTCGTCCAATAATTTCCCCCACACCCACACCCTTGACCTATCCCCCGGCCTATTACCCACCCTCTCTCTCTCTCCATGTGCTTTATCAGGTCAGTTCCCCCAACTCCCACACACCCACACCTACCCCACCCACTTTCATAGGTCAATCCCCTCCCCTCCCCCACCCACCATCCCTTTTTTCAGGTCAGCCCTCCCCCCGCCAGACCCCCCACTACCAGGTCGGTTCAAGTGACCTAATCAATATATGCAAAGATCCCACATTTGAAGAAAGTGGGCTGCATTTAAACCCTGGCCTCTCACACACACACACACACACACACACACACACACACACACACACACACAAATCCACCCCCCAGCATACACATCCACCCCCCCCCACACACACAACTCCCCCCAACACACACACACACACACACGGGAGTACCCAAATAGCCTGGGTCTCACGTCCTCCAAGACCTCCTTTACGGTCATTTACAGCTGGCAGGAGATTAATTAATTCACTGGTTAATTCATTAGTTCATTTACACAACAGGTAGTTAACGGTGCTAGGGATCGAGACTCCAAGACGCGGGGGCATGGTTTTCGATGGTCCAATTTCACGAGTGCGCGTAGGCATGTCACCGATTCCTAAACGATCCGGATTACCGTAACCTAGCCTAGGGCCCCTACTGCTCCAAGGGGTTTAAGTGGGACTGGGGTTTTCAATACTCACTTATAAGATCCTATGCAGTCTATTATGTGAGTGTCGTATGGTTATTGAATGCTGTTAGGCTGATGGGTTGTCATTAGAGTTTGGCGAAGGTATAATTATCAGCTCTACGGTACAATATGTTATCACCATCATCATCATCATCACCGTCTTTCATTATATCATCAGCATCATCATCATCATCATCACTATCATCATCATCCTTCCATTACATCATCATCATCATCACTATCATCAATATCATCATTATCCTAATCCTGTCCCCACTAACAAATGCAGTGAGTACAGAGTGCTCAAAAATGTTCATAAATGTTGAACGATGCACAATTACTGCGTACTTTTTTTCGCAGTGGCAATTAAACAGCCATCACATAATTCTGCATCAGTCATCAGCACCCTCAGCAGTAACTCACACCCAGCACTTCTTTAGCTATCATCAGTATCAGTGGGTGCTGGGCTCATCACCTCAGCACCACAACACAAGCTCGGCCCGTCATCACATCCCCATCACCACAACACATCACCAAAACATTTATACCCACCATCACACATTACCAAAACACTTCCACTCATCCACCACCACACCTCCACTCATCACCAAGCCACCAAATTTCTATCCATCAGCCACACCACCACACTCCCATCCTCCCACCAGCACCACACCATCATCTAACTTCCACCCACCACCACCAACACACCACAACTCTTCAACCAACTTACGGACAGCACACACACCTGCACACCACCACATCACCACACACACACACACACACACACACCACAACACTCCCATCCACACATTACCACACCACCACACCTCAACCCAATTATAATCACAACACACACCCACACACCATCACATCACCATGCTCACACCCACACACCACAACAATCTCATCCACACATGACCACACCACCACACCTCAACCCAATTATGACCACCACACCCACCCACACACCACCACATCACAGAACTCCCATCCACCCACTACCGCCCACTTTCGTATCTCCCATGTCAACATACGATGATAAACTGGCTGAGAGGAAATGAAAATGGTAGAAAAAAATTAGTAAGCCTTATTTTTTCAAGCGTTGCCATAGACGAAGAGTGGTTTCCTACAGCTTAATTGGTCTGGATTACGGCAGCCTAGTCTCAGACCCTCTCACGCCCTCCAAAGCCCAAAAGAGTGGCTGATACAGTTTTACAAGGATACGCGCTCTCTCTCTCTCTCTCTCTCTCTCTCTCACACACACACACACACACACACACACACACACACACACACACACACATACACACACACACACGCACAGGGACGGCAGCCGGAGTGAAAGTTGCCCCTCCGTGAGATGGACGACTTTTTAACCCCACCCACCCAACTCCACTCTTGTCGCCGGATTGTGGAGCGGAGGTGACGTCACGGGGGAGGTGGAGGAGGAGGAGGAGGAGGATAAGCATATAAAGTGTTGCGCACATAATACTCAGAAGGAAGAGTTCCAGGGAAGTGATCCACCCTTGTTATGATTATCGAAAAAAAAAAAAAAAACTTACTACATACTTGCCAGATTTTCAAGAACTATGCTTAACAACTTAGCCCAAGGACGTTTTATTTATTTATTTATCTATTTATCTTTACTTCGCTCAGGGTACTACCACTCGATTTCATTCAGCTTCGGAGAGATCGCTAATGTTGAAAAAAATTTGAGTGAATGTCCAGGTAGCAAGTCACACAAATCCCACCTACACACAAATCCTACCATCAGTCACTGGGTTGGAAGGAAATCACAAAATCCCTACCAGCAAAAAGGCGGAAGTGAAATCCCAAATCTCTGTTAGTTAATGAGGTATAGTGAAGTCCATAAATCGCTACAGGTCAATGGTTAGTTTAAAATCCCCAAATCCCAACGAGTCCATGGGTTAAAAGGAACTCCACATCACTACCAGTTCATAGGCTAAAATGAAGGCCCTAAATCTCTTACAGTCAAAATATTGTAATAAATCCCTCTAATCCTTACCAATCAGTGGGTTAAGGTAAATCACTATACATCAAAAAGGTTCACTTACAGCTCAAACCAGTCAAAAACAAAATCCCTGCCAGAAGCGAAAGGGTTCAAAGAAAATCCCTGGGACATAAGCGGTCAAAAATAAAATCCATACCACAAGTACTAGTCAAGTGGTACAGAGAAAATCCCCAAACCTCAATCAGTCAAAAAAGCGAACACGTAATCCTTAACAGCAGTCAGTATGAACAATTAAAATCCCTATATCTGAAAAAAAAAATCCACAGCAGCCAATGGTCGAAAATATGAATGACGACGTACTTCTCCCTCCTCCTTCCTCCTCCTCCTTCTCCCTGCTCCTCCCTTTTCCCTTCTCCCCCTTCTCCCTCATACCCGGGGCAGGAAATCACTTACACCGGCTACACCAACACGGGGGAGGCAGGCCGGCCGGGGCAACAAGGCGGGGGACTGTGCAGGAGGGGGAAGGGGGAGGGAGAGAAGGGCTAATGAGAAGAGAGGAGAGAACTGGTGAATTGAGGAGAAGAAAGGAGAGGGATATGTGAGGACGAAGGAACGAGTGGAAGTTAGTGGCTGAAGGGAGAGAGAAATGAATGAAGTGGATAGGGAAGAGAAGGATGAGAGGAAGCGTGAGGAGAAGAGGGAAGGAGAGGAAAAAGCGGATAGGAGAAAGCAGAAGAGAAATTGGTGGGGGAATGAAGAGAGAAAGTTGGTGAGTGAGGTAGGAGAGGGAAAGAGGGATGGATGGACGGAAAGAGGGAAGAAAAAGAATAAGTGGGGAAGAGAAGCAAGAAAAGACGGTGACTAAAAGAGATGGTGGGGAGGAGATGTGCGGAAAAGAGGTCTGGGTAGAGGCGGAATGGGAAAGGCGAGAGCAAGGGAGGAGAGGAGAAGGGTGACTGGGGAGAAGGAAGAAGAGGACTTGGTGGGTAGATGAGACGGGAAAGGGAAGGAGGGGTGAGCTGGGAGAGGAATTGATGGGGAGAAGAGACGAGGGACTATAGGGGAAAAGTTAGGGGAGGAAATGAGAGGTGGGCGACTGAGGAGAGAAAAACTGGACGTGGAGAGAAGGAGAGACAGGAGAGCTGGGAGAAAAAGAGAGGAAAGGTCGATGGGATGGGCGATGGTGTTTAGCAGAAGGGGAATGGGAGCGGGTAGGTGACTGTGGCAGAGTTTAAGGATGGCTTTATCTTTCTCACAACAGCCCAGTGATCTTACTATGGGTGGTGGTACGGGTGGTGGAGGGCGGAGGGAAGAGATATATGGGTAGGTGGAAGAACGAGAGGATAGGTATGGGACGAGAAGTGGGTGGGGAGGTAGCGAGAGTGAGTGGGAAGAAGACCAGATGATGAAGGGTGGGCGATGGGTGAGGCAGGCGGGTGTAGGGGCATATAAGGCAGGCAGGATGAGGAAAAAGAATGAGAGAGAGAGAGAGAGAGAGAGAGAGAGAGAGAGAGAGAGAGAGAGAGAGAGAGAGAAACCAGGCAGAAGAAAGACAGAACAGATGACCGACAGACGCAGAAAAAAAGAACGGGGTTTGTAAGATGACGGGTGGGCGGGAGGGTGGATGGGCGGGCATGTAAGGCGGGCAGGAAGTGGGTGCTTGGTCAGTAAACACCAGGCACCCTGTAGTACCCACCGCCGCTATGCTAATGCCCACACACCCTCCCCCCCCTCCCCAGGCCACCAGTCACGGCCCACCACGCACGCAGATCTTGAGGCATCTGCAGTTTTTGGTTAATATTCGTTATGTCGTTTTCATGCCCCTTTTGTTTTCCCATGAGTTGATTTTCTGCTATTTCCTCTTGCCATGTGTGTTCATTTATCTCTCAGCAATTCATTCTTTCATTCTTTTTCATGGGGGATGAGGTGGCATAACTATCCTCCCCAAATTTAGGCTCAAAGGATAATGAGATTAGATGCTACACACCTATGGAGCACTAACCCTCACAGATGGATTTGGTGGATTTGGTTTAGTTTCCCCACTGTCCTTTACTTCCGGTGGATGTAAAGTTAAGTCCAAAGGAGTGTTATTCTTCGATAAACGTTAGCCACTTTCCTGAAGAAAATGCCAGACCCTTTACTTAAAATGATTTCCCACAGAGTAAATGATGGTGAGTTTCAACATGACACACGAACATACAGCAGAAGAATATATTTTTCTGTTTAAAAAAAGGAGGATCAGTTTACATTAATCTTTACTCATTTTCTTCTTTCTTGTGTTTATGGACGGATGTGATGTGCTTTTACATATATACTGTTTATATATATATATATATAGATAGATAGATAGATAGATAGATAGATAGATATAGATAGATAGATAGATAGATAGACAGATAGAAACAGATATATATATAGATAGATAGATAGATAGATAGATAGATAGATATAGATAGATAGATAGATAGATAGACAGATAGAAACAGATATATATATATATGTGTGTGTGTGTGTGTGTGTGTGTGTGTGTGTGTGTGTGTTTGCGTGAGCGCATTACAGCAGCACTGAAGCCCTTGATTACCACCTCCACACTGGCCTTCATCGGGACCAATCTGCATATCTCACACGGTAGGCTAAATGCAACAGCTCACGAAAACAGCTATTTACATACACCACAAATACAAATTATAGAAGTATTAAGCAATTTGGTGCAATGACGTATTGTTCACTGAATTCTAACCATTTTCAGACAATAATCAGCTGTGAAGAAACATTTCGAAATTCAGAGGATGAGTACTGCCAACTTCTCGAAATTTTGAGATTAAATATTGCCAACTTTTCGAAAATTAGGGGTTAAATACTGCCAACTTTTCGAGATTTTGAGGTTAAATTTTGCCTTCACCTAGCACGACACTACAAGAGGATTTTCTCGTGACCAGAATAAAATCGTCTGCAGGTATACAAAAAAAAAAAATAATAATAATAATACAATGCGTCATCGGATTGAAGGGGTTGAGGACTTCAATACGATGACGTGAGAGAGAGAGAGAGAGAGAGAGAGACTATGTACTTACGAGGTTATTACATACTTCAAAATCGCCGTAGTAACTATGTGATAAAAAAAAAAAAATCGTATCGAAAGAGTTGATGAAGACTGTTTACCCCTTTCACCAAGAGGGTCTTTCCAAATGTGAATTATATTTTTTTTTATGAAGGTAGAAATAAAAGCAAATGTGTCATCATACTGAAGAGATTAATTAAAAGCACCGCACACACACACACACACACACACACACACACACACACACACACACACACACACACACACACACACACACACACATTTCAACCCATACCAACATACCTCCATACACACCCCACGACCGCCCTGCACTCCCCCACCTCGCTCCTACACCCCCACCAACACTCCCCCCTCCCCCCACAAACTTTCATATCTATACCACCCACCCCCACACTTCCACCCGTACCAACACTCCCACACCCCGATCCATACCCCCACCAAACCCACCCAGAGCCCCGCAAACCACGCCAGCAGTTTAACAGACAAAAAGGGAGGGTACCAGCTGCTAATTACAAGACTGTGGCTGAGACCGGTTCTTTCCTCTCTCTCTCTCTCTCTCTCTCTCTCACACACACACACACACACACACACACACACACACACACACACACACACAATCTTGCTACTCACCGTCAGATAAAAAGTGGCAACTGTTCTTGCGCTTGCGACACCTCGGCTTTGTCAGTGAGAAACAATGCTCTATGTAAATACACACTCGCAAATCTTGTAGAAAAACACAAACTTACATGGACACGCATATTTATATATGTTTTTACTGCATATATGAATATATATCATACCGACATTGTACAAGGCGGAGTGTATAATATATATATATATATATATATATATATATATATATATATATATATATATATATATATATATATATATATATATATATCCCATTGGAGCCCAGTGTCCACAGTATTGGACAGAACTGGGAATTTTCAAACCTTAATAAAGTAGGGAACCCCCGGGTACGGACCTATGAGCTTCGCGACGATGAGCCGATAAGCGGAAGGCTGTACGCCTAGGACCCTCCCGGAACAATGCCTCGCCCAGCAACTCAGGGATCCAATGGGTTAAATACAGTATATATATATATATATATATATATATATATATATATATATATATATATATATATATATATATATATATATATATATGTATGTGTGTGTGTGTGTGTGTGTGTGTGTGGCAAGAGGCGTATATTATCCACTGCATCCGCCTGCCCATACCACACCTGTTACCCATCATACCATATCTAACCTTTTTTTACACCTGTCTGCTCAAACAACAGTTCTCCCACATCTGTCACCTACCACACCATACCACAATTTACCTTACATAACAACAACCCCACACCACACCACACCTGCCTCCACATCACAACTGCTCCACACCACATCACACCTGCCTCCACATCACAACTGCCCCACACCATACCACACCTGTCTCCACATCACACCTGCCCCACACCACACCATACCTGCCTCCACATCACACCTGCTCCACACCACACCACACCTGCTCTCTCAACTTTTACCTACCACACCACACCACACCACACTAGCCCCACAACATACCACATCTGTCAACCACCACACCACATCTCCCCTACACCACACCACACCACACCACACCACAACACACCCCACCCGTAATAACAGTCATCGATTCTATCCTTAATTAATGTCACCTGTATCCTTATAGTTAATTAGGGGGCCTTGATATTGGTTCTCGGGGACCACTTATTAACAGTCTTACATATTCTTCCTTCGATTTTCGCGAATAATTATGCTCTGAACCTCTTGGGACGATTTTTTTTTTTCTTACTCAGGGTGACACCGACAATTTTCCTCGACACTAGCAAAACAAGGACGATTTTTCTCACCACTACAAACTCCCGA
Organism: Coenobita brevimanus; assembly: GCF_032717465.1. Classification (NCBI taxonomy): domain Eukaryota; kingdom Metazoa; phylum Arthropoda; class Malacostraca; order Decapoda; family Coenobitidae; genus Coenobita; species Coenobita brevimanus. The sequence continues at coordinate 6,664,061 of NC_137045.1, forward strand.
GGTCAGAGGGGAAATCCATTCACTACGATGATTTCCAGCTGCCGACATCAATAACTGGAATAATTATGAGACCTTGACCTAACATTCTGAAAAGTCTATTGCGTTATGAAGGTCGCGTCACTGAGTTTCGGATGTTACCGCTCACTGTCTCCTCAATTATCGTATGGACGTGGATCGAAACCTATGGTCACGACTGTACTTTTTTTCCTGGATACCGAGCAGACGATTTGATGTAGCTGAGGAAAAACTTTGCGTGGTGCAGGAGTAAACGAAGGTTGCATCTAACCCTACCCGTTCGAACAGCATCGCTAAGAGCTAAATGAAATCGTCTGGTGATGGTAGGGGTGAAATGAGTTTAGTCTACCCTTTGGCGGCTATAGATACACTTGGATATTTCATTCAGCCTGACCTATTACGATTTTAACCTCTTGAATCTGGTGACCATTTTTCCCTTGCTACCTTCAGACGATTTTATTCAACTGAGGGAGGACCTCTATTGATAACGGTGTTGAAGAAGGCGACATTTAACCCTTCCAGTTCAAAAACCTTAAGTTCAATAAAATCGTCTGACCGTAACAAGAATTAAAGAAAAAGTCGCCGGATGGAAGGGGTTAACTTGAGAGAGAAGCATTGTGACCTGCATCTTACCTTAAAAATATCGCAATAAATAAATAAATAAATAAATAAATAACCATCTCCATCACTTCAGCAAAAAACCGTCTGGCAACTGGAAAACTACAGAGGAATATAAAGGAAATCAGGGCGTCTAACCCCTCATTATCCAAGGTCCCCATCGCTGAATAAAATCGTCTGGTGGCAGGACGATTCAAATGAGAGATATCATACAAAGGGCGAAGTGTGTGTGTGTGTGTGTGTGTGTGTGTGTGTGTGTGTGTGTGTGTGTGTGTGTGTGTGTGTGTGTGTGTGTGTGTGTAAAGTTATAGACTGACGTTTGGGGCTATCGGGAGTGTGATTAATACAGGTTGATATATGAGTGTGTGGTGAGTGTGGTGAATGTGGTAGTGTGTGTGGAGAAGTGTGCGTGGCAGGGTAGATTATCTGGGGGTGCAGGGAGGGCATGGCTGGGTGTGTGGTGAAATATGTAAGGTGTGGTGAGTGTGGTGAAGTGTGGCAGAGGGTAAGCTGATATCTAAATGGTGTCATATGGTGAGGTAGACAGGTAAGTATGCCACTACCTGATGTCAAAATCCCTTAATTGACGTCTTTCCTCACTCTAATTTACCTGACGAAAAAACTGAAAGAGAGAGAGAGAGAGAGAGAGAGAGAGAGACAGAGAGACAGAGAGAGAGAGAGAGGAAAGGGGGGAAGCTACAAAAACACAGTAATAATATTTTAATTCATTATACTTCTCATAAAAGCGTCAAAAATACAAACAGTAGATAAAAAAATACAAAAATAAACTACCCGGAAGAAACAAGCATACTCCAAAATAAACAAATGGAACGAAAATATTAATTAGTATACTGAAATTTCACGAGTTCCCCCCCCAAAAAAAAAAAGAAAAAAATTAGGTCATAAACTACCATAAACGAGACTCACGACAGCGATACTACTGCCTTGTGCACCCGGGGGACACACACACACACACACACACACACACACACACACACACACACACACACACACACACACACACACACACACACACACACACACACACACACGACAATTTTCCGTGATTTCGTTCCGTCAGCGTCGTACCTAAGCAACAGTGAGTTTTTTTTTTTTCTACACATGTTCCAAAATTACAGGTTAAACATCTGGAAAATAAGCAAGTTTTTTTTTTTTCTTATCCTGAGTATTCTGAAAATCCGGAGGCGGGGAGGAGGGAAGGGGAAATAAACGATTTTTTATTTTTTAAGTTATAGCATGTGGAAAATGTTTACTGAGAAGGTACAAGACACAAGGAACGTTTGAGGGGAGAAATATGGAACGTTTTTCTTTACCCCTCAACGTTCTGGTAAATCAGGGGTGGGTGGAGGTGGACAAGGAACGTTCTTCTTTACATCTGGACGTTTTGGAAATACATGGGGGGAAATGGGCAACGTTTTTTCTGGACGTTTTAGAAAATCGTAAGGGTAAATATGGAACGTTTTTCATAACAATACGTTTTAGAAATTCATAGGAGGTAATAAGCAACGTTTTTCTTCACCCCTCGGCGTTCCTAAAATCCTGGGGGGAGCGAGGGGAGCGAGGAGAAAAGGAGGGGGGGCTCTCGACCAAACAAGTGAAGGTCATGGGTGTTACGTCGCTGATGCCTCTCGTGTGACTGTCGGCCATAAAGACGAGGAATGGCAGTCAATTGAGGAACTGCGTCGCCATAAATCCTCGTCAAATGAGTCCCCATGTCTTTGTTACGGGGACGGGGGGGGGGGGGGTGGAGAGAAGGGTTCAATCTTGGGCGCTCTTTTTTCTTCTTCTTTTCTTCGTAGGGGACGTGCAAGCAACAGAAAAGAAAATCGTGTCGTTTTAGGAGTGTGTTCGTGCCTGTGTCGCAAGTGAAATGACATAAATGCAGGAGTGAGTGTCTGCTCGCCTGACCTTCTCGTGTGTCGCCAACTCATACAGCTGCCTTATACTACAATTCATATTCTCCAGTTTAAGCTGCCCTGCCCTCGTTCATCTTACATTCTTACCTACCATACAACAATCTCTCACCTGCCCCAAGTAATTTCTCACCTGTCATATAACACTCACCTGCCATTAGCAATTTCTCACCTGCTTCATGATAATTTCTCACTTGTCATATAATAGTCTCTCACCTGCCTTAAGTAACTTCCCACCTGTCATATAACAATTTCTCACCTGTCTAATAATAATTTCTCACCTGGCCCGCTGTGTGTCCTTCACCGCCCTCACGCCATCTCTTTAATACCTGTCGCTTTATATATCCGATCATCAAGCTAGTTACTTCCTCCGCATGAGATTGGTGGAAAATTTTCGCTGTTTTGAAGCTGATTTCCCGTAGCTCAGTAACATAAAATAGAAAATACTAAGGCCTTACATCCTTTCCGCAGCACTTCTTCATGCCCAGCATACTAATGTTAATCTCCCCTTACAGTTCAGCAATCAAAATGGAGAGACGACAATTTTAGGCGAACTTTAATCAGAAAGAGAACAGTTACCTATAACATGTTTATCATAACCGAACACAAAATCCCTAACCCCTTTCAGCTCAGTTGACGGCTAAGTGCGGTCTGACTGGAGGGCCTATACAATTAACATACAAGTAGACTCATTCCCGTACCTCATAACTAAGGTTTATCAGAACTTGAAGCGCAGGTGTTTCTCCTCTCCTCTACTTTCCCTCCCTCCCTCCCCCCTCCTCTCTCTCTCTCTGTCTCTCTCTCAAGCCCTCATTTGCCTTCACCAATCCTCTTCCCTCCCTCTCTCTCTTCAGCCCGCCCTTCATGCCACCCACTCATCCTTCTCACTCCTCTCCCCTCCATTCCCCTGCCCAGCCCTCTCCCTCCCCCCTCACTCTCTCCAGCCCTTCCTCCCCCTCATCCCCACCCCCGAGGCCCCCTTCTTTACACGGCCCATAAATCCGTGAAATATTAATGGGTCAGGATGGGAGGCGGCGTGAGTACTCGGCTCCCTAGTGGTTCGTCGGCCCTCCCACACTACAACATGGCCGCCGTCTCTCTCTCTCTCTCTCTCTCTCTCTCTCTCATGTTTCTGCCGTTAACTTGTTGCTCTAATATTCTCACTCCCCCCGAGGCTCCCCACTTTGTTTTCCTCGCTCTTTTTTTTTTGTCAGCGATACGTAATTTTATGATCGCTTACTGCCGTTCTTGTGTGTGTGTGTGTGTGTGTGTGTGTGTGTGTGTGTGTGTGTAGTTATGGTTTACAGAGGATAATTCAAGCCAGTATTTGTTTTGGACTCGCTCGTTAGTTACTTTCATTTATTTGCCGGTGTAATAACAACTTTGGATACATACCGCCGTGCATGTCAGAGTTACAGGACCTTTCTATTGCCCAGAATGAGGAGAGATAAAGTAACCTGTACCTTAATTGCATCCTGTGAAAATCTGGTTTCTTTTATACGCACAAATTTGACGCTCGTAAAGGGCAATTGAGAATGCTAATGGAGTATTGTTGAGGCTCGCTTGCCCGCGTTGGATACTGGGTGTAAAATTGTGGTCTGTAAAATGGACCAGATTCCCGGCAGCTGAGTAACGTGAAAGGAGGTTTAATACACAGAGATGAGTGTTGAGAAAGTGTTGTCTTAGAGAGAAGGTTCCGAGATCAGTACTTGGGAGGTATGGAATTAAGGGATGGACGTTTGATGATTGTGGTGTGTGTGTGTGTGTGTGTGTGTGTGTGTGTGTGTGTGTGTGTGTGTGTGTGTGTGTGTGTGTGTGTGTGCCCTCTATAACATATCAGCAACACTTGTCTTCCATTCATGCGAAAATGAGAGAACCAAAGTCAAAGAACCTGCAATAACCGTCGCTTCCCCCCCAAAAAAAGGTTGTCGAAAAGAAAGCTAAAATCATGATACGTGCAGGTGCAAAGAAAGCAACAAAATACAGAGACAGAGTTAGTGTCGAGCAATTGTGTCCATGAAAGATCGAGAGTACGGGTTACTTCTTGCATCAGACGGTTATGTAAAGGGAGAGAGATTCAAGCAGAGACAGATCACGCGAACAATGCGACAGAGGAGATGTATGAGCTGCGATGAGACACACACCAAAGGAAAATCAGTGAGAGGAGAGAGGTTAACGAGACGAACAGCCATTGACTTCACCTTGTTTAGACTTCTAACAAACGCTCTTTGGTGGCGATTCATTACGAGAAGAAATCAACAACGACGTGTACAAGCGGGAAGAAGCTGGTCTGCACTAGTTACCTGAGCTACAATGAACAATACGTAAGGTAAGAAACAAAAAGTGTGGTTACCAGCCGATTACTGCAACATGTAATTCCATTTTTTCTTTTATCTATTCAAGCTGGCGATGTTCAGGGATGTAGGGAATTACAACAAAAAAATACTGCTGATAATGATATAAAGAGCCGAAATGATACAAAAATTAATGCCTGATAAATCGGTCAATTACAGTACTTTATGTATTTTTCGATGGAGCAAATGGTGTGACAAGGGATAACTGGGTAACCTGAGTTAACCCCTGAGCCCGTCTCTGACCGCTGGGTTGTGTCAGTGAGGGGGGGGAGGGGGAGAGGAAAGAGGGGAGCTGGACCCGCTGGGGGAAGTGGGTCGGGGGAAACAGATAAAAGTTAAAGGACACAAGAAAAGGAGTAGGAGGTCATGAGACAAGAGGATAACTGCAGAGGATCGATTGGTTCCTTCTGGGCATCTCCCATTTAAGGTGGAGGCTAAGAAGAAGGGCGGAGGGATAGCAATTAACCGTATAACCAAATTTTTCAGAGCTAAACAAATTTCCATGGTGACAGCCTAAATTTAATACTAAAATGCCTCCCCCAGCAGTGAAGTAGTTTAAGCGCTACGATCAAAGGAGGGTGAGGGCGAGGTTATGTACACCAGGAGGACACGGGTGGTTGAAGGGATACTGAGAGGCAACAGTGAGGTGGCGAGGGGAAGAGAGGGTGATGTGGTGGTAGGGAGGGTGAGAGTGGTGTAGAGTGGGAGAGCGTGGCGTAAAGGGTGAGAGTAGTATGAAGCATGAACGAGCAGTAAGGGGTGTGGAATAGTGCTGAAAGTGAGAGATCGGGGTTTTAGTTCCATTAAAACTACAAAATAAAATACAGACATAACAGTGCTTCTCGCCCTCAGCTTCCAAACGCCCTAAATCTAGTACGAATACAGAGGGTGCAAAACTTCAGTCCCCGTGGAGAATGACGAGCCAAGAACATCGTATTTACCGCCTCACGAGTTTGTTTTGACGGCCTGAATGATAAGTGAATGTGTGATGGCCATTTCTCCTGCGATGCCGTTGTCCTTTACCCCAGTAGTTTGAGGGTATTGCTCTGGTCACGTACAATACTGAGAGGTGAAGGAAAGGACGACAAGATGGTAATAATGATGATGATGATGATGATGAAAACACTAAGAATAAAATAACATTAAAATTAAAAAGATTATAATAGTAATAATAATAATAATAATAATAATAATAATAATAATAATAATAATAAAAATAATGATATCTGTAGTGGTGGTGGTACTAGTAGTATAAGTAAAACATCAAGCATATCAACAACAACAGGGCTGATGTCAAACAACCCACATCCTCGTATATTTCCCAAACATCCTCTCCAATAAATCACACCAAACACCACAATATCATCCACACTAACAAGACGAAATCTATATGCAGTAGGAGACCATTCAACCATCGCTCATTTACATACAATCTGGCCATCAACTTGGAAAATACCTGAATAATTATGTGAAACGTCTCTTTTTTTTTTTTTTGTTCAAATGGTACAGCTGCAACATTTTCAGAGAAGATATACGGGAATATATTATATAAAAAAATGGAACAAGAAAATGTGAGATACCTTTAACGATCCTTGGTTTAGCTTATATACTGTATTTAATTTCCTGGACAGATTTTTTTTTCTCTCTCTCTCTCTCTCTCTCTCTCTCTCTCCCAGGAATTAAGAGTGGAAGAAGTGAAGGAGAGGGAGCAAATGAGGGAAAAGAATGAGTGAGGTGTGTGTGTGTGTGTGTGTGTGTGTGTGTGTGTGTGTGTGTGTGTGTGTGTGTGTGTGTGTGTGGATGCGGCCACTTGGCTACACAGTGGAGCTCCTCTGTGTCCTGTGAATCAAGAGGGGGGGGAGACAACACCCAGGGAGGGGATGGTAGGGGGAGGCAGGGTGTAGGAAGGTGGAGGAGCGAGGGAAAACAGGGTGAGGGGAGGTAGGAGGAGGCAGGGGAAGGTGAGACAGAGGGAGGCAAAATAGGGTGATGCAAGGTGAAGTAAGGTGAGGCAAGGGAGGCATTGTGGGGGAATGCAAGGTGAGGTAGGGTGAGTAGTGGAAGGTGAGAGAAGTATGGTAAGGATACAGGTGGGTGTAGAGTGAGGCAGGGTGATGTGGGGTGAGGCAGGATGATGTTCAGTGGGGCAGGCTGCATTAGGGTGAGGTATGACAGAATAAAGTGCCATGAGGAAGAGTGAGGTAGGTTACAACATAGTGTTATTACCTATCTATCCATCTATGTTCGTGTGCAGGGTAAGGAAAGGTGTATAAGGTGTGCAAGGTGAGGGAGAGTGAGGAAAGGTGATGAAAAATGAGGAAGGGTGATGAAGAACGAGGAGGAGTGATGAAGAATGAGGAAGGGTGATGAAGATTTAGGCAGGATAAGACAGCGTGATACAGAGTGAGGAAAAGTGAAGCAGAGTGAGGCAGAGTTAAGAAGGAGGAAGAGTGATACAGAGTGAGGCAGGGTTGTGGTGGGTGACGGTGGCAAAGTCAGAGTGAGGGCAGAGTGAAGTTGGGTAACAGCCGAGAAAGGAAATGATTTGGTCATCCTACTTCTAAAAACCCAAACAAGATCAAAGAAAACGAAGAGAGGGGTGACGGAGGGGAGAGAAGGGAGAGAGAAAGGCGGAAGTCAAAGGGGGGAGAAATGCGAGGAAGAGAGAGATGAGAGAGGAAAAAGAGAAGAGGGGGGAATGAGAGTGGGGGTAAGAGAGAGGTGGGAAAGAGAAGTGGAGGGAGGAGAGAAAAGGGAATGGGACGCGAGAGAGTGGAGAGCTGATAAATAGATAAAAAGATAGATAAATAAAAATAGAATAGTGTGAGAAGGTGGGTGACCAGAGAGAGAGAGAGAGAGAGAGAGAGAGAGAGAGTCCAGAGAGCGTCACCCACTCTAGTCTAGTTAATGATCCGCCCACCCTACTCTGACACACACACTCACTCCCTCTCTCCTCTAAACTCCCCCCCCTCTCTCTCTCTCTCTCTCTCACTCTCCTTACCAACATTCTCACTCTACTATATCTATCCATCATTTTACCTGTCTATCTATATCCCTCGTTAAATCACTAACACTTTTTTTTTTTTTTACTTTTCATTTCAATACTCCTCCCAAATATCCCTCTCTCTAACACCCCCTGCTTCCCCCTTTCTATAATTTTTGTCCCTCCTTCCCTTTTTTCTATAATCTTCGTCCCTCTCACCCTATCATTTCCTCCTTTGAAAACTCTTCTCCCTCGCTCTTGCATTTTCTTATTTCGGCAATCAATCTTCCACAAAAAGAGAAAACGAAAAACAATCAGTTAAATTAAGAAGTATTAAGGCTTCAAGATGATGTTAGAAAAATGTCCCCAAAGAGCAGTTTTTAAACATATATTAATCTCTTTAGTCCAATGTTTTTTTTTTTTTTTCGTTTCTTTCTATCTCCAAACGCCTTTATTAGGATTAGGACAGAATGTTCGGACTGGAAGTGTTAGGTCACACACACACACGTCACTGGACTGAAAGGAGTTAATTCCGACCCTGAGAGTCTGTCACGACCACACTGCAATAACTCTAAGGCTGAAAGTCTGGCAATGGGAACAAAAGCAGACAGATAAGGCTGACAGACAGATAAATGTGTAAATAAACAGATAAACAAACAGACGGGCAGACACATACATATTTAGACAGCTAGATAAACAGACAGACAAGATAGCTACATACACAGATAGATAAGAATAAAGACAGATTGACAGATAGACAACCAAATGGCAATATGACTCTCCGGCAGAGTTTCCCTGAACAAACTAGCCCCGACTCCAAATATTTTCATTCCCCTTTCAACTGAACCTCCCCATAATTTCCAGAGATAAGGACCCAACCCAGCCATGACTTCCGTTATTCCCAGAACATTTCCTTGCCACAGTCGGTCGCTCGAAATGGGCAGGTCAGAGGGGCGGCCGAGGGGGTACGACGAGGGGGAGGGGGTAGAAAAGGTCTCAGAGGTGGGGAGAAAAGGATATTACGTAAAGAAAATGAAAATAAGAGCCAAGAGAACTAGATATGTTGACAATAAATGGATAAAAAAAGGAAAAACTTAATAACAAGTGACATGAAGAGGCAATGGGAAGGTGTGCACAGGAGAAAGAAAGAAAGAAAGGAAGAGGAGAGAGACAGGGAGGAAGATGAAGAGGAGGAGGACAGTTTGTGAAGTGGAAGACAGAGAGGAAACTGTACTATAGGAACAAGAGGAGAAGTGGTAGCACGGGAGGAGGAGGAAGAGGGCACGAGAGAAGGAAGCACGGGAGGAAGAGGAAAAAAGAGGGGGGTGCGACGGGGAGGAGGGAGAGGAAGAAGGCACGGAGAAGAGGAGAAGGGAGAGGCACTGAAATATAAAAACATATGCCTGGGTATAAAACATGGAAGAAGAGCAGGATGGCAGGAGGAAGAGAAGGAGGGGTAGGAGGTGGAGAAGAGGGAGACAGAGGAGAGGAGGAGGAGAAGAGAAAGGTAGAGGAGAAGGCAGAGGAGGCTGGAGGAGGTGAGGGAGGCAAAGGAAGAGGAGGAGGAGGCAGGGCGAACATCCATTACTGAAGCGTATAATCTGAGGGTCATAAAGCAAACAGAGAGGGGAGTGTGTGTGTGTGTGTGTGTGTGTGTGTGTGTGTGTGTGTGTGTGTGTGTGTGTGTGTGTGTGTGTGTGTGTGTGTGTGTGTGTGTGTGTGTGTGTGTGTGTGTGTGTGTGTGTGTGTGTGTAA
>NC_137045.1:6681219-6708719 GCF_032717465.1 Coenobita brevimanus
TGGGGATCATGAGTTAAGAACATGATCCAAGAAACAAGAAAGCGAACCAAGGGCCATGGGAGAGAGTACAGAACCGAGGAAGTAAACCCATGAACCAAGAGAGAACAGAGGACCAAGCAAAGGAACCAACAAATAAGGAAATAAACCAAAAACCTAAGATATACACCAAGAACCAAGAGAACGAACCAGGAACGAAGAGAACAGAGACTAAAGAGAACCCAAGGAAGGAGCGTAGAACCAAAGGAGAGAGGTGAGAACCGAGAGGACGGGAGCTGGACTGAGGAAGGGGGTCATGAACCGAAGAACGGAGCCGAAAATATGTGAACGAACCGAAAACCACGAAGGGGAACCGAAACCCAACAAGGCGAACCGAGAACCAATGAAGAGAACCAAGTAGTAGTAGTAGTAGTAGTAGTAGCAGCAGCAGTAGCAGTAGTAGTAGTAGTAGGTAGAGGAGTCACTCGTTTATATCAGTGCCACCACGTGAAGGCGTTTCTCTCCAGCACCAAGGCGAACCAGGAACCAGTGAGACGAACCGAAAACCAATAAGGTGAACCGAGGAGCGAGGGAGCGAGCGGAGAGGCTGGAGGAGAGAGTGGAAGAGGGAGGTGTTGAGAGGCACTTGAGAGATTGTTGATGCTCCTTTGTAGTCTCGATTTTATCACCCCACCCTACTACGTCTCTCTCTCTCTCTCTCTCTCTCTCTCTCTCTCTGCTGGAGGAGGAGAAGGAGATTGTGGGATAGTGTGGAGAGAGAGAGAGAGAGAGAGAGAGAGAGAGGTGAGATACACTCGAAAGAATAATAACATCTATATATATATATATATTTATTTTTTGCATTCTTCTTCACCTATTAACATTCCAGTCTCTCCTTTTCTGTCTCATTCCCCTTCCAAAGTTTTTACCCTCTATTTTCATTTTATTTTTTTAACAACACTTTCCACCAGATTATTATGTATTCCAGTTGTCGCTTCATCATCACTATCATTTACACTTTCCACTGCATTCTTCTCATCATATTGCACGGATTCCCTTTTCCCTTCTAGTAACCATAATCACTGTCTACAATCTTCATCTTTTTTTTTTTATCGCTTTCCCCAAATTTTCGCCTCATCATTATTTACAATTTGTACTCTTTTTAAACTCTCACTTTCCGTCGAAGATTCTTGTTTCCATTTCTCTCGTTTCCTTATTTTTCCTTTCATCATTATCTGCATTTTTATTTTCAAGAGCCGATTTCCCATTAATTTCCAGTGTATCCCATTACCATCGTCTAGAGCTTCACTTCTTATTTACCAACGATTTTCTCTCAGCTTTCCTGTTTTTCAGTTCTCCCTCTCATCATCATCATCATCATCATCATAATTACCACCATCATCAGCATTATTATTACTATCATCATCATCATCATCATAATTACTACCATCATCAGCATCATTATTTCTATCATCATCATCATAATTAGTTCTATCATTATCATCATCATCATTATTATTATTGTTACTACCATCATCATAATCATCATTATTATTAATATCATTATCATTATTACTACCATTATCATCATCATTACTATCCCCATCATCATCATTTTTCCAGCAGTACATTCTCATTCTCTCGCCTTTTTTAAAACCATATTCCGCTAAAATATCCATGTATTCCATTCCTTCTTATACCATCATCACGGACTTAAAATTCACTCCAATACTTCATCATCTACTAATAATCCAGTCCAATATTTCAGCTTTCTTCGCTCTGACGCCACCCCATCGCCTTCCCTTGTTATATTCTTCCTTTTCAGACTTTTTCCTTTTTTTTTTTTTTTTATTATTCGTTATCTTTTCGACATTCTTCCTCTTCCCAAAAGGGCAAAACAGAAGCATTGTATGTACTTCTCTCACTCTAATGCTGCTCATAATATTCTCGCCCCTACACACACTTTCACCTTTCCTTCTCATCCTGAAAATTCTGTCTGTCTGCCTATCTGTCTGTCTGTCTGTCTGTCTGTCTCTCTCTCTCCCTAACTGACACTCGGTGATTCTGGTGACACCAAAGTAAAAGAGGCCAGTTTTTGTGAACCCCTCCCTCTCTTCTCAACCCCTTCCCCCTTTCCCTCTCTCTCTCTCTCTCTCTCTCTCTCTCTCTCTCATTTCCTGGCGGCCAAAATATATTAACACATACAGTATTACACAACATGACACCACGAATTCCAAGTACACAATGTTTCCTGCAATTTTCTCTCACGCTATATTTCTTACAGGTTTTTCTTACGCTATTTAATGTCTCATACTAATTATTACCGACAGTATTTTTCAACCCACCTCGATATCTCCCCATGAACGTTCTCGCAATAAGGTTAAGATTTTAGTGGGAGGAGGGCGGCTTTATTACATTATTTTAGTGGGAGGAGGGCGGCTTTATTACATTATTTTAGTGGGAGGAGGGCGGCTTTATTACATTATTTTAGTGCGAGGACGGCGGCTTTATTACTTTATTTTAGTGGGAGGACGACAACTTTATTACTTTATTCTTGCTATTGCCAGGCGATTATATTCAGCGTGGATACAGGAGTGAGCAAAAATTCGCTGACACTTCTCCGCCGGCTTTGGCAATGGAAGGTGTCACAAGAACAATTTTTGTGATTATATATATATATATATATATATATATATATATATATATATATATATATATGCGAGGAAGAAGGAACCCAAGGCCAGAATCCCGCAAGATTGTTCCTTCCAAGAAAAAATATAAACAAAATAACAGTAATATGACGCACACAACAAAGAAGCTTGAGAAGGAGGAGTATTTGGCCGTCTGGGGAGGAATGAAAAATACTGAGGAACAGATTCAGTGCTGGCTGGGGATTGTCGGTCAACTTTTGCTATTGGCTGTACAGTCGCTGGCATAAATATCAACCCACTTCCCTAAGACCAATAACGAAGCGATGATCCAATACTTCTGAAACCTATCGTACAAATGTTTTCATCTGATGGAGCTGGACCACTCCCACGTACTACGTCGACAATACAGAAAATTAACTGGGCCTTAGACATGAGGTAATGATGAATCTCCTTGGTTACGAGTCAAATCAACACCTGGCCATCAATTGGGCTGAAAGGGGACAAAGATCTCTGCCACGTTAGGGTAAAATGTAAAATTCAGTCTAATTTTGCGATCTTCAAAGCCAAAGAACCTCTTCAGAAAATTTTGTTGAGTTTCATAATTTCTCGACTAACAAGTGGATCGGTATTTTTGTCGGCGACTGTACAATGTTCATCACCCCTTCAGTACTGTGACTTCTTTTATTTTATTTTTTACTTTATTCCTGCTACCACCACGCGATTTCATTCAGCTCAGTAAAGTCCTCTGGTAGTAAAGGAGACAGGGACGATCTCCATCACCTCCTTTAATAGCAAGACGTCTTTTGCTTTACTGGGTTTACTTGCTACCCCGAGATAATTTTATTTAGCTTAAGTGAGACAAAGGGCCACGGAGAGAGAGAGAGAGAGAGAGAGTACACTGACGTCTCTTTTTTCTTGCCATCAACAGACGATTTTATTCAGCTTAGACGTGAGCGCACACACACACACACACACACACACACACACACACACAATGCAAAAGAAACCTCTAATATGCTACAACGTCTGTCATATATTTGGTGTGGCCAGATGATTATGTAAAGGTGGGTCGTATGTCCTTTCAGTGGCTGGCTTATTTTCTCACCCTGTTTTTTATTTATTTTTTTATGAAGACGCATACAGTCTCCTAAACACACCCGATACAACACCTGGACCTGCATTTACATCAGTTAAGGTAGCTCCCTAACACCTTTTACTTACTGGTTTACTTTTGCATACACCTCGTTAATAATTCCTTGTGTGTTTGTTTTGCCTTCCATGTTGGTGATTAAGAGATAAAAACAACATATAAGAGAGCAGTATGGCGTTGTATGGAAAATAAATCGCTAAGGAAAAGGTATTAGGGAGCTTCCTTAACCGATGAAAATACGGGTCCTTGTCTTTCACGTGCATCACTCAGTAATTCCTTCCCAACTCGTACTTTGCCAGCATGGGAAGGGGATAATTCTGGGAGTCATGCTAAGGTAGCGTCCATAACAAACGTTTGCTGGTGCGAGGGGAAATTTTGCGCCACTGTACGCGAGAGGGTGCGGGATGAGAACTTCAATGGATTGGAGTGATGCAGAACTCCCACTCGCTCCAGCAAGCATCTGGTGTGGACGCTCCCTAAGAAAATCCAGTCCTGCAGTGAACCTAAAATGGCGTGATACAGTTACATTCACAGTTACAGGAGAAAACCCGGCTCGTCTTTTATATTCCCTCCCTAGTATCGCCAGTCTATTATGCCAGGCTTCAGTCCATTATACCAGGCTTCAGTCCATTATACCAGGCTTGAGAGAGAGAGAGAGAGAGGCATTGAACAGGCTTGGTACAATCACCAAGGCGCCTTTTATTGTCCATTGATGCAGCTAACTAAGGAGAGAGAGTTGGGTGCTTAGGAGAAAACAATGCAAAATTAACCCTTTCAGTACGATGTCTTTTATTACTATCACCGCCCTAGGAATTCATTCAACTAAAGAGGAAAATTATTAATAATCTTAAGGCCGCATTCACGGTTGCAGTAAAGAGAGAGAGAGAGAGAGAGAGAGAGAGAGAGAGAGAGAGAGAGAGAGAGAGAGAGAGAGAGACAGACAGACAGACAGACAGACAGAGAGGAGGAGGAGGAGGAGGAGGAGGAGCAGGAGGAGAAGAAGCAGGAGGAGATGAAGAAGAAGAATGAAAGAAAGAAAATTAAGAAGCTATCAACCATGGCCAAGACTTGCTTTATATTCCACGCAGGTAAACGATAAAACGATTTCTCCCAGGTAAGATCTCCAGCCTAGACTAACACAAAGGCAACTCAGAACACAAGAAAGGCAGTCCAGCATTCGTGACGGTGCATTCACACTCCCTTCCTAATTAAGGCCAACTACTAAACGAGGCGAGGTAATTGGCTGTTAATGTCATTCGCCTCTGCGTACCGGTAGTGACAGCTGGCCAACACACCGTAGGAGGGGGGGAGAAAGGAGGGGGTGGATGTTGCTTGGACGACGAGAAAAGAGGGCTTGCTTTGAAATTACCTTGCATGATAAATAAGGGGTTCAGAGATTATTTAGGGAGATGTGTACTAGAAGGCATGCTTTGAAATTACCTGGCACGATAAAGTTAAGGTTAGGAAATTATTTAACGAGATTTGGACGGCAGGGAGAGCAGACAAGCTTTGAAATTACCTTGCACGATGCTTTGAAAGTTAGTTGATTATTTTAGATCTATACTAGAATGCATGTCCTCAAATTACCTTGCAGAAAATTTTTGGGGGTCTAGGATGAAATTACTTAAGGAGTTTGGATAAGAAGGGAATGTATGCTCTGAAATTACCTTGCAAAATAATTTTAAGACTTGGTAAGGGCAATTATTTAGAGAGGTCTGGAGAAGGAGAGTATGCATGCTTTGAAATCAACTCACTGAATAATTTTTGGAGGAAATTATTTAAGGGTATGTGGATAAGAAGGAGAGAATGCTCTAAGGTTTGGTTGAGGAAATTAATTTGGGAGAATATCCGAGCTCCTTCATTATCTCCTTTAAAGGGAATAATAGAACTATCTGGTGGAATTAAGAGCAAAACAAAAGAGGTGTTACGTGCTTAATGAGATGCCAGGTACACGAGAGAGGACCGAACACATAATTTCTTCTTCTGGTTGACATTGTTGTCCTCTTTTCTACTTGCAGGAAAATTTTAAATCAAACCTGCGTCACATACGTACTTCCTAGCGTACACTGGCCATCTTCACAGGGAGTGCTACCCCCGCCCTGCCTCGCCACCGCCCACCGTCGCACCTCGTCTCGCCCATCCCCTATCCACCAACTCCACCCATCCACACAAGACTGGCTTACCTCCAAACCACTTCATCATTAAAGCTGGTTTTTGACTCATGCCTACGACCTGAAGTGGTTTGTAGAGAGAGGGATCAATCTAATGCACCAAAAAGGATCTGCAAGGACCCGAAAGGCATAAATTGTCATACTAAAAAAATAAATAAATAAATAAATAAATAAAAATCATGGAAAACTGACTCAATCGATCCACACTGACCTAAAAATTAAAGTGTTGGATCTGGATGGACCTAAAATGACCAGAATAATCTTGGGGTCAGAACACGGGTGAAATTAAGCAGAATGACTAGACTGCAGTGACTCAAAAGTAACCTGACTGGAGAGAGAGAGAGAGAGAGAGAGAGAGAGAGAGAGAGAGAGAGAGAGAGAGAGAGAGAGAGAAATGGACTGACTGAGTTCGGAAAATGGGCACAGAAAAGAGAAAAGAGAGGAGGGTGGGAGAAAGAGGAATAAAAGGAGGGGGGGGGGGATTGAAGAACGTATGAGGAAAGAAAAAGGGTTGAAGAAAGAGAAGAGAGGGAGATGGGGGAAGACAGCAGAAAAGAGAGAGGGGAGAGGGGAAACAGCAGAGGGTGAGGGAAGAAGACAGTTGTAGGTGGAGAGGGAAGTAGGAGAATAAGCAGAGTAGGAAAGAGAAAGGATGGGGACGAAAGAAAAGAAGCAGGTAAGAAGGGGAGGAATGTAGCAGGTAGAAAGGGAGTAGGAGAAAGAGAAAACAAGCAGGTAAGGGGAGAGAAAAAGGAGAAAAGAGGCAGGTAGGGGGGAGAGGAATGTAGCAGGTAGACTATCAACCAAGGTGTGAGAACCGCTGTCGAGGGCCGGCGGACAGGTAGCAGAGGCACTAATCACCCTACAGCACCTACTGGGAGATACGTAGATAGGGAGCCTCCATATACAGAGAGGAGAGAGGAAAAGAGAGAAAACAGGAGAGCGGGGGGAGGTGAGGAAGAAGAAAGTGAGAGAGAAAAGGAGAGGAAGAAATTGGGAGAGGAAAGGAGAGGAAGAATTTGACAGAGATCGAAAATAAGAGAGAGAGAGAGAGAGAGAGAGAGAGAGAGAGAGAGAGAGAGAGAGAGAGAGAGAGAGAGAGAAGACGAAGAGAGCGAAAAAGAAAGTGTATGCTCAAGATTAAGAGAGAAGAGGAAAATCAGGGGAAGGAAGTGAGAGAGAGAGAGAAGAAATCCAAGATCAGAAAAAAGGAGACGGGGAAAAGGAAAGAAAAAAAAATAATGAGTTGTAAGGCTAAGAAATTATGAAGCAAGTTGTAAGGGCAAGAAACAACCAGAAAAATAAAGAGATGCAAAGGTAGGGGGTGTGGCCAGGAAATCAGATGGACGAAGAGAGAATGAGGAACGACAGGAGTGAAAAAGAAGAGAAAAAAGCGAGAGTGAAAGACTGAGACAAGGGGAGAGTAACTCAGGTCAGAAGGCAAGGTGAAAAGGAAAAATAAAAAAAAGAGAGTGCGAGAGAGGGAGAAAGAAAGAGAAAACAGAGGGAACGAGGGAGAGGAGAACGGAGCAAGAAGGTTGGATGGAAGGGCAATGAAAACAAACAAGAAAAACAAGACAGAAGGAATGGAAGGGAGGATGTCGGGCAAGAAGAAGGAGGTAGAAAGATCATACAGAGGGAAGAGGAAGAGGGAGAAGTGGCGGAGGAGAGGGGCAGAAGAAGGAGGAACGCTAGGTAGTGATGACGGACTATCAACGAAGGTGTGAGAACCGCTGTTGAGGGCCGCTGGGCAGGAAAATGGGGCGCTAATCACCCTACAGCACCTCTTGGAAGATACGAGTTGAGAGCTTAAAGAGGAAAAGAGAAAAGAGAGAATAAAGGAATAGGGTGAGAGAAGGTGATAGGATGAAGGGACCATGAAGCAAGGTGTAAAAATAAAATGAACAGGAAGAAGAAGCAGGTAAAGGGGAGAGGGATGCGGCAGAAGGTACAGTAAGGTAAATAAGCAACGATAATATTAAGGGGAAAAATCGTAGGATGTAGGAACAACCAGGCAAAAATTATGACAACAAAAGGAAGTGCGAGACAGGGAGTACCGACCGACTGACTGAGAGATGAAGCAGACGAAGAAGAAACAAAGAGAGAGATAAATACAAACGAAAGATGGAGAGGTATAGGACTGACTGACTGCTTAATACACTGACAGACAATGACACAAAGCTAATGGAAACACACACACACACACACGCGCGCGAGGAAGGAGGAGAAGGTAGTAAGGAGGTCGGACTATCAACCAAGGTGCGAGAACCACTGTCGAGGGCCGGCGGACAGGTAGCGACGGCACTAATCACCCTACACCGCCGCCTAATGTGACAGGCACTCGGCAGGGGGCGCTGATGGGGGGTCTGATTGTGTGTGTGTGTGTGTGTGTGTGTGTGTGTGAGAGAGAGAGAGAGAGAGAGAGAGAGATACAAAACAATCTAGCCAAGGTTCGCTAAATACATCGAGGGAAAGACGAACTATTTGGGATAGGCATTCATTGAGATGGGACTCTTGTTAATTCTCAGACAAAACTGGGACGATAGTTTTACCTTAATCTGTGTACTGTTCAGGTGAGTTCAGATACTCCTTGTACAAATGCCTGAACTATTAGCCTCTGCAGATAAGGGACTAATTAACTGTTATGAGGTTGTTTTGGGTGGTTAATATAGAGGTACCGTAACTTACTACTTTTCCTATAATTAACGTCATATTCCTCACAATGCACCACCCACTGTAACACGGACTTGTGATTTCAACTGTACACCTCAAGACAAAAGAACGTTGCTATTCCACTGCATTTGTGTCATACTTAGGTCATGCCCTTTCCTTTCCTCCCTGACAGACCACATCAAAGAAAATCATCTACGTCTGCGAAACATACAAAGCACCTCTCAGCATAGGAATAATAGCTACCGGAGGAAAGTGAGTAGCAAAAGAGTTGAATAATCAGGTGAACATTTGTCCCCTACAGCACATATTAGGGAATCTTCTAAGTCTACGTGAGAACAGAGAGAAAACAACAAATCTGAAGCGACAATCCGTGGACAAAAAATTAGACAGGATGGCGGGGAGAAAACTTTTATCTTCACTCACATTACCCAACACTTTTTTCTTTCCCTCCTTTTTTTTTTCGTTCCATAGAGCACTTACTAATTTTTTCCCGAAACAAAGCGTCCTCGGAGCGCATTTCCCTGGCCATCAAACAGCGCGAGGACCGTAAACAAAGGCAAACAAGAGAGGAGAAGGCGTGTTTTTGCTGCGGGAGGCGAGATAAGGCGAGAGGCGTAAGGAGGGGAAATAGGGGATGTCTGGCACAGTTTGACTCACTTGGCTGCCACTTTGCGATACACCCACCACCCCTCTGACACACACACACACACACACACACACACACACACACACACACACACACACACACACCAAACAACAATATAAACCACACACACCCAACCACCTTCGTCATAATAACCACTACCACACAAACACCACCACCTTAACGTCGAAAACTATAGGTCTATCACTTTAACCTGGCCCGATTTTCGTCCTTTTGCAGCTTAATTCACGTAGTTCAGTGGCAGAAAGACATTACTGCGGTTCTACAGCCAATACACTGAACTTCTTCGTGACAAGCATAATATTTTCTTACAAATCTCTTGACACAGAATTGAAGATGGTGAGATGGCATTTATAACTAGTCAATTCCTGTACCACAATCTACCACAGCTATTACCATCATCACAACAACCATTACCACAACTACCTCCATCATAATTAAACAACATCATCTACAACCACTATCACAACAGTAACAATTATAACTTATCGACATTCATTACCCACAAAAACCAATCTCTCAGCTATCACCGTCACACGTAAAAAAAAAAAAAAACTTACCTACAACTACGCCACTATTACAACTCTGCTACAACCACTACCACTACTACAACATAACTACAACCACCACCACTACCACAACAACCACTACCATTACCACAAATACCATAACAACCACACGAGTTAATAGTTTCTACTTCCTGATCTCCCGCTATCACTCCTCTCAGACCATCATCACAATCACCACCATCACCACCTTCCACAAACACCACTTAATTACCCACCAC
The DNA here is from genome assembly GCF_032717465.1 of Coenobita brevimanus. NCBI lineage: Eukaryota > Metazoa > Arthropoda > Malacostraca > Decapoda > Coenobitidae > Coenobita > Coenobita brevimanus. The sequence goes on from NC_137045.1 coordinate 6,691,292, forward strand.
CATCACCACCTACCACTATCATCACCAACTACCACCATCACCATCACTTAACCACCATCACAACTACCACCAACTGCCACCATCATCATCACTTATACCACCATCAGCATCTACTACCATCACCACCTACCACCATCACCATTATCATCATCACTTAACATCTCTATCACCATCATTCGTCAGCACTTTCACCATTTGGCGTGCGTATCACTAAAATCTCTCTCATTAAAAGCCGTTTGAGAGAGAGAGAGAGAGAGAGAGAGAGAGAGAGAGAGAGAGAGAGAGAGAGAGAGAGAGAATAAGAGTTACTAAGGGTGAAGGAATGAAAAAACGAAAACGGTAGAAAAAAAGAACTGAAGGAAACCATGCAGAACACACACACACACACACACACACACACACACACACACACACACACACACACACACACACACACACACACACACACACACACAAAGATGGATACACAAAGAATATTAAAAAAATCACAAAACTCATAACAAGAGGACATTATAGAGAACCGATCAGAAATGCATAAAATACATAGCGAAATAAGACAATAAAAACAGAAAAAGAATCACATCAAAAAGAAAACAAAACAAAGAGGTGATATAGAGAAGCAGAGGCACAGAAAATATAAGGAGTAAAGTAGAGAATAAACACAGACTAAACACAGAGGATAAGGAACCTAAAATCAACACACAAAAAAGCAAAGATAAAGCAGAAGAGGGAGCACAGAGTATAAAGAATGAGGCAGTCAGAATTTAGGAATAAGCAAAATAAAGAATGAAGTCGTATAGAAAAGGGGCACAGAATATAAAGAATGGGGCGATAAGAAGAGGAAGAGATAAAATAACGAATGAGGCGATATGGAATAGAGAATAAGCACAATAAGGAATGGGGTGATAAAGAAGAGGAACACAGAAAATAAAGAATGAGGTGATAAAGAAGAGGAACACAGAAAATAAAGAATGGGATGATATGAGAAGAGGAACATACAAAATAAAGTGTTAGGGAGGCAGCAGGCAGGCAGAAGGACTCCCTCACCCCCTGCCTAACCCCTTCGGCGACTTATAAATCAAGTACTTGACCTGTGGCGTCTGGCTGGCCCACCCCGTAACCTCGGCCTTCACCTGCTCCCCTCCTTCACCCACCCCACCCAAACCCTTACCCACCCCAACCCGACCCTCATAGCCCTCACGTAGCCCTTACTTCAGCCCTTTAGTAGCCTTTATCCCAGTTGTCTTTAGCCCTTACCTCAGAATGTACTTATATCAGTCCTTATCCAGCCCTTTCTACTATCCCCATGCAGCTTAGCCCTTTCTCTGTCCCTATATCTAGCCCTCATGTAATCCTCTCTCTCTTCTTAACTCTCACATAGTCAGACCCTCATATATAACTTTTCTCGGTCCCCAGCGGCTCAGACCTCCATACAGACCTCAGCCCAGCCCTTGCATAGTTATCTGCAGCCCTACTACAGTCCTATTACAGTCCTAATACAGATCGTCAGTTATTTATACAACCCTTTTAATGGCCTTCAACATGGTCCTCTATACAGTTTGACCCTCACACGGCACTTTCCCCAGACCAGCCTAGTTCTCACACAGTTTTTTAAAGCCATCTCAGGTCTTACACACACACACACACACACACACACACACACACACACACACACACACACACACACACACACAAAACCACTCCTTTCCCCCAGTCTCATACTGTCCGCATCTCAGCTCTGCCACAGTCCTCACTACCGATCTCATGACAGCTTTCACTTCTCCTTATTACTTCACAACAAATTATTCACAATCCTCACTCTCGCCTTTTTACATAGAACCATATGGCAGTTCTCTCTCCTTACCTCATAATGTCCACACCTTAGTTCTGCCACATATCTTAAAAAAAAAAAAAAAAAAAACTCAGCTCTCAGATTTTCCTTCAGCATCTCATCTATACACATGGCGTCCTGCTCACTTTTTCTGCTTCCTATTTGACTATCTTTCATGGGCTGTCTTGTGCATGAAAATTCTTTACTTGTGCCCCCCCACTCTCTCTCTCTCTCTCTCTCTCTCTCCACGACGGGTCACCACAACTCGCCTCTCCACTTCATTAAACTTGAGAACATTCCACTTTAATCGCGGAATGTCACCACCACCAACTCCTTCCCTCCCTCTCTCCCCCCGTTCCCCTCTTCCTTCTTCTCCCTCCCTCCTTACCTCCCTACCTCCCTGCTTCTCTCCGTACCTATCTCTCTCCCTGTCTCCCTTCCACCTACCTCCCTACCTATATCTTTGTCTCCCTCACTACTTATCTCTCTTTCAACCTCGCTGCCTCCCTACCACTTCGTCTCTCTACCTCCCTTCCTTTCTCTTTCTCCCTACCTCCTCCCCTTTCTCTCTCTCTACTTTCCTCCCTCCCTCCTTGCCCACCTACCTCTCTCTCTCTGCCTTTCTTCTTCACATTCTACATACCTCTCTATCTTCCTTCCTACCTTTCTAACTCCATACTTACCTATCTTCCTCTTTCTCTGTCTGCTCTCTCCCTTCAGTCTTATCAACCTACCTACCTCACACACCCAACTACCTACCTCCCTTCATCTCTCCCTTCCTATTTACCTACCTTTCTCCCTCCCTCCCTCCCTCCCTCCTCAACTTTCGCTATCATGGAGACGGCCGGTCACCCCTTCCGCCTTTTAGCGTCAAAACGTCAGCATGTCAGGGTAAAAAATGAGCCGAGAGTAATGAGGTGCATAATGCTTTCCTGGCCCTGAATAGGAGAGTGAATGCTTGGTGAATAGGAGAGTGACTGCTGGTGAATGGGAGAGTGACTGCTGGTGAATGGGAGAGTGACTGCTGGTGAATAGGAGAGTGACTGCTGGTGAATAGGAGAGTGACTGCTGGTGAATGGGAGAGTGACTGCTGGTGAATAGGAGAGTGAATGCTTGGTGAATAGGAGAGTGACTGCTGGTGAATAGGAGAGTGACTGCTGGTGAATAGGAGAGTGACTGCTGGTGAATAGGAGAGTGACTGCTGGTGAATAGGAGAGCAACTGCTGGTGAATAGGAGAGTAATTGCTGGTGAATAGGAGAGTGACTGCTGGTGAATAGGAGAGTGACTGCTGGTGAATAGGAGACAGACTGCTGGTGAATAGGAGAATGACTGCTAGTGAATAGGGGACAGACTGCTGGTGAACAGGAGAAAGAATGCTTGGTGAATAAGAGAATGGCTGCTTGGTGAACTTGAGAGTGATTGCCTGGCGTGTGAGTGGATCGGTGCACGTGAGGGAGGGAGTTTATGGAATATTAAAAGCAATCGAAGTGTCACAGAAATCGAGGGGCAAAAGGGGCGGAAGACAATCTTTAAAACCAGTGTATGACCAAGTAAGATTCAGTCTTTCTTTTGTCTACTGTGAGGTGTTGAAAGACACTAGGCTACTGAATCCCAAAGTAAATGAAGTAGAAACTATCAAGAAAGGATTCAACACGTGGATCATGGTCAATTCACTCCCCTTGTGTTCACATCAGGTGGGATGGGTCCAGAGGTGGGGAAACTGTACTTGGGACTGGCAGAGGTTCTTTCTGAGAAGAAGCATCAAACCTAGGGTTCTGTTATGGCCTGGATGAGATGTCGACTGTCATTCTCCCTCGTGAGGTCTGTACTCCTATGTCTCAGGGGCACAAGATCATCAGCCCTCAGGCCTGTCTCTGGCGGATATGGATTACCAAGGTACTGTGGCCGAGAGTCTCATAGACCAGCGACTCCAACGGATTAATGTATTTATTAGTACTGTTATGTTAATTAATAAAAATCAAATAATTAAAGTAGTAGTTGATGGTTCATATCCACTGCCGTTGGCGTGCTTGGGGCCAAAGGACTGTAATATGAGGGTTGGTGTTAAACTTCACTTTACAACTCCAAATGGTGATCCGTATTATGAAGGCTGGTTTTGATCCTCACAATATACAGTAATTTCCAAATGGATGGAGGTGACCTTAGAAAATAAAAAGTCACTGTTATTGTTGTAGGCCCAGGTTAATCTGAAATGTGAACACAGGAGACAGCAGACTGAAGTTGCCCTGCTCCTGCAGTTCACCATCCTACCTCTGGGGGACAGGGAAACATATGAAGGATGCTTGTATAACCAGGCAGTTGAGCCGCCCGGGTTATATCAGTGCCACCACATGAAGGCGTCCATCTCCAGCACCACCTCTCGTACGGAAGGGGTCAATGAAGGTCATACAATAACCCCTCAGGACCCCCCATAAAATCTCTCCAAAAACAAATAAAATAAATCCATATATAAATAAGTAGTAAAATGGTTGTCCACTATTCAGATACTCGCTAATGGGAATACCTGCCAGCTTCTCTAATGGTAATACAATCGTCTCATTAATTACAGGTAAATTATTCTACCTGTCGGAGTATGCGGAGAGAACACCCGTAAGCGGCCGGTAATTATCACATACGCTTTACTAATTATCGCATATCCTTTACTGAATATGAAGGGTGTATGCTGATGTGGTTGATCCTGTTGCATTATATTAGTCTCTTTACTTTGTGTTCTTTGTATTTTATTATTTTATTTGAGAGGAGCGTGTGGAGGTACATGGAGAGACAGACAGACAAATGAGGAAGTAAAGGAGCATCGTGGTGTTTCAGACAGACAAATGAGGAAGTAAAGGAGCGTTGTGGTGTTGATGTGGATGTGGCGAAGTGTTAAGAGAAGTACTTTAAGATGGTTTTGCCATGTGAAGAGGATGAAGAATATGAGACTGACTAGAAGAGTGCATGTGAGTGAGGTGGAGGGGCACAGGTGGAGGGGGAGACCAAGGATGAGATGGAGGGATAGTGTAGAGAGGTATATGAGAGGAGGGAGTGTGAGTTGGAGGGAAGGTAGCCAAATTTCGGAGGAAAGGGCGACATGGAGGCGATTAGTTTGTGGTCACCGCTTACGGGATTTAAAGGCCCTGGCAATAGGTACATACACAAATAGACAGATAGACAGATAGCCAGATAGATAGATAGATAGATCGACAGGCAGAAGACAGACAGATAGACTGATATAGATTTTTGCTAATTCCAGAAGTACTTATTGAGCTGAGGAGAGACTTCTTGAACTAAAGGGGTTTAATACAGCCTTAATTATGCCCTTCACTGCTAGAGATAACTGAGTAAAAATAAATAAGAAAATACGTCCTCAAACTGAAGAGATTCATTCTTCAGATATCATGACGTCTTGATTATTTTTAGCCTCTTCTACCCTATGACTTATTATTATTATCATTTATTATTATTATTATTATTATTATTATTATTATTATTATTATTATTATTTATTATTATTATTATTATTATTATTATTATTATTGTCATTATCATCACCATCATCATCGCCACCCCGTTTCCCACTAAAAAACTAGACTGACATACTAGGGACCTACGTAATGTTGCCGGTGTAATAATCTAGGAAGCTGCGTCAAGGTAACGATGTGATAATTTTGGATACTGCACAAGGTATGACATTCGAGGAAACTGCGTAAGGGTGCGAGTGAGGAAACTGCGTAAGGGTGCGAGTGAGGAAACTGCGTAAGGGTGCGAGTGAGGAAACTGCGTAAGGGTGCGAGTGAGAAAACAGCGTAAGAGGCCGAGCATGACATTCTAGGAAATTGCGTAAGTGTACGATGGTGGAAACTGCGTAAAAGATTCCAGTCTCAGGAATCTGCAAAACTACAAAATGATACCGGTACAAAGAAGAAACAAGAAACTGCGTAAGACGAAGCCAGTTTCACCACCTAGGAAATTGCGTAAAGGTGTGATATTTACCCCCTGCAGCCCACTGGAAGACTAGGAAGCCCCGTGTGTAGCCTGGAGGAGGGGGTGAGGGTGAGGGCAGGGGCGGGCTGGGGACACCTCGAAACAGCGACATGGAATCTTCATTAGCGGAGGGTGCTATCTTGGCCAACCATCACCCATCCACTGCCCCCCCCCTCACACACTCATTACTTACACCTCTCTCTCTCTCTCTCTCTCTCTCTCTCTCTCCCTCCCTCTCTCTCTCTCTCTCTCTCTCTCTCTCTCTCTCTCTCTCTCTCTCTCTCTCTCTCTCTGTCGACTTAAACACTTGTGCACTTCAACATTTAATTTACAAGGCAAACAAAGGCTTATAGACACACACACACACACACACACACACACACACACACACATACACAATAAAAGAATCTCCCTAAACGTCAAATAAACGACACAACACACTGCTAAACCTTGACGCCACGCTACACACACACACACACACACACACACACACACACACACACACACACACACACACACACATGGCCATATTCTGGTGGACATTGGAAGATGCTTAACACCTCTTCCTCAGCAACTTATTTTGCATATAAAGCCTTAATAGTTTCCTGTGAATTATATATGATTTATGTCTCTTTGATAACGAGATAGATTGCATAAATAGTATATAAAGTTGCTATTAACGTACCACAAGCAGGAATAAACTAGCAACGAGGAAGTGCTTGGGTACCTCCTAAGCTGACTGGGATACGGCACACACACACACACACACACTCACACACACACACACACACACACACACACACACACACACACACACACACGTCACCTCACAAACGCACTCAAGGCCAGACTCTCAACACACGCACATCAGAGAAGAGGTGCGACTTTCTCTCCACACTCCAGGGTCAAGATGCACTCAATAATTCAAGATAATAATTTTCTCTTTATAGCTAATTTATTTATTTATTTATTTATTCAGTTATTGCAGGAAGGATGTGTGAATGATTGTGTTACTCAGGGATGATATGCACTAAAAAATTTACGATATTTTTTTCCCTCTGTAACTATAATGTGTTTCTGAAAAAATTAGGTGTGAAGAAGTATGCGGTTCATTTCACTTAATTCCCTGGGTATGCTGTTCATAGTGATCTTAATTGTGCCACTTTCGTCTTCCTTGGTTTCTGGGTCCTATGTCACTCTATGTTTAGCTGGGAAGTAGGATGATGATGATGATGATGGTAAGAGACATGACAAGATTCTTCACTCTGCTTCCTTTAATGATGATAATGATAATGATGATGATAATGATGATGATGATGATTAGAGACATGACAAGATTCTTCACACTGCTTTCTTGCCCGTTGTGAGATGGGCACAGTGGAATAGTAGACCAGTTCTGACCATGACCTTCCCAGCTCTCATAAACACAGATAATATTACATGACTGACATTAAGCACATGACCATTCTGACTCTCTGTCCTCTTGTGAATTTATTTTTGCATTCCTTAACATTACGAGTCTAATAATACGGGGGAAAAATAAAGCTGTGTATTATTTAGACTGAACGTTTGTATCCATGAGAAACGTTTAGAGCCAACGTTGTATCATCCCCTTCGCGGCATAGGGGAACCCGTGGCAAGGCTATCGTAGGAGAAAACATTTAAAAGCAGGAGACAGCCATACTTTCCTAGCACATGATTACTGAGAAAGAACTAACAACAGTAGTAGTAGTAGTAGTAGTAGTAGCAGTGTTGGTGGTGGTGGTGGTGGTAATAATAATAATAATAATAATAATAATAAAATATAATAATAATAATAATAATAACAATAATAATAATAATAATAATCTAATAACCTTATCACCTTTGCCTTGATTTAACCATTGCGCGTCAGGTATAGATTTTACCTTCAATTTACGTGCTCTGCCACCTGATCAAGCCACCAGGCGCCTTTTATATATCCTGTACATATTAATTCTTCCGTAATATATAGCTCAGGAACTACGGATATATATTACGGAACCACATGCTATTGTTTTTATAAATAGGACTACGTGAATAAAGAAGGTACTACATTTTCAATCTCTACACTGTCTGAACACACACCCACACACACACACACACACACACAAATGACCTGGGACTGAACATCTTAGACGTGCAGACAATCTCATTCTTGAGCCCATCTTTATCAGTGTTTCCTACAAGACGGGCGTGTACTGAAAGACAAGGGAGATTTTTTACCGCCATATGCCAAGCCCTTCACTGAGATGATGTGTTAGTTTGGCTTATTCCTACTGCCTCCAGACGATTTTTTATTCAATTTCGGACCAACAGCTGGCAGTGAAGGGGCTAATGAAGGCTTTATCCAACCCCTCCACTTCCAAAGCCTCCCTAAGCTGAATAAAATCGTCAGGAGGTGGCAAGAATGCGGTAAAAAATAGGTCCACGAATTTTATAAGGGATAAGGGAGAAGTTATGTGCTGGTAATCGCACCTGACACATTTTTTATCAGTGATCCGTACCTGACCCTCCAGTAGTGAGGCGTAAGTCAAAATCATAACCTACTTATACTCTTCTTTTTTTACTCTTATGTGGCCTAAAATTGACACCTCTCCAAATTCAATGTTGAGTTATAGCAACTGATTAACACTGGAATATGATGCTACTCACAAAATAATGCAGCGGAAATAATGGAGTCACAACATTTTTTTCTGCCTCTGAGCTACGTGAAATAAGTTGCAAAAGGACGAACATCTCGGCCAAGTTAAAGTGAATGATCCAGACCCGTAATCCCGTCAGTTAAGGAAGCTCATTAACACCTTTTCCTAAGCGATTTATTTTGCTTATTACACCTTACTGTCCTTTTCTGTGTTATATTAATCCTTCTAATAGCGTCATAATTTGCTGAAGAAATGTACAATACGAGATAAGCCAGGCAGTAGAAAAAAAAATTGCTAGGAGTAAGGTGTTAGGGAGCCTCCTTGCCCTACGAGAATACGAGCCCTATAGTCATATTTTTTTCCTTTGTTCTTTCTACTTCCTGGTGATGTTATTCAGCCAAGGAGAATGACTTTTACACTAAATGAATTACACACTACACTATCTTTCTTTTTAACAACAGATCAGAGGAAGAAAACACAAATGAATAAAAATAATAATACGTCTCACTAATAATACCCTTTACTAGATGGGATTTTTTCTTAAGTAAAATCGTAAGGAAATGGCAAGAAAAAAAGGAAATTGATGTTCTGAAGAAGGAGTTAACGACACAGAATCAACGACCACACTGAGTAAAATACGATGGCAGGTAAGAAGAGCGCTCCGTGAAGTAATTTTTTTTTGTATATAACGATAGCGTCTTTGTAATTTATTCTCGTTAACGCCAGACGATTATATGAAGCTTAGAAGGAATATATTGTAGTGAAAGGAGGGTTTGAAGGCTATACCCATCCTTTCTTGTGTCTCCTGGTTAGAATAAAGTCGTCTGCTGGTAATAAGAATAAATTAAAGGAAAAACTGCAAGGATTAAGGTGGGAACTATTTCGAGAGAGAGAGAGAGAGAGAGAGAGAGAGAGAGAGAGAGAGAGAGAAACATCACATATATACATCTTACTCAGACATAACAGAATACTTATAAAACTTTCCCACCCACACAATGCAATGTCGTCCTATTAAGACTCTGTCGATGTACAGTATATATATTTTAAGAAATTGACAATATGTAGTAGGTTATGTTTTTTCCCAAGAGTTAACGAGGCATACCTGGGTGAGATAATTCCCTTCATTAACCTGCAAATTGGTGCAACAAAAAATAATGGAGGAAGTCAAATATATCTTAGCAACAAAGAATAACTGCAGGCACAATGTGAGAGAGAGAGAGAGAGAGAGAGAGAGAGAGAGAGAGAGAGAGAGAGAGAGAGTGTGTGTGTGTGTGTGTGTGTGTGTGTGACTGGTTTACGACTCCTGTGACAACGTACAGCCGTAAACAAAAGTCCGCCAACATTTCTTTACCAGTTATCGCGATGGAAAAATATTAGATGATCTATTTTAACGTGAAAGCAATATAAAACATAAAAGAGGAGGACTGAGAAATATGAAGGACAGGGTACAGTGTTGGCGGAGGACCATCAGATATAACTTTTGCTCAAGGCTGTACAAGATCGAACAACCTCCAGACGCCTCTTGGGGATTCAAACCTGCACGTTGTACATGGTCTTAGCCCCGACGTTTGTCCTTAGACCACTAGACCATCAAGAGTTAAAGAAAAAAAATGTAATGAATGTAACCTCTTCAATACGACCAAACCATTACATTTCTCTACCTACAGAGGATAGTGTACAGTTCAGGATGGATTTCTTGTTGCAAAGCTGTTGATGGAGTTTGTTTTAAAATCCCCTTACTACCATATATCTATTATAAGCTAGAATAAATCGCCTGGTGGTAGCAACAATGAAGTGAAAAATGGGTCTCTTGCATGTAACTGATATGGAAAGCACCCGACAAACATTCCCTCATTTTTCAAGCCACCGTCGACTTACACATCCATGTCCCTATTTTTGCCGAAGGTGGGAATAAGTTAGGGTAAATATTAAGCAGGGAAGAGTGCCCACATACCTGCAGACTAATGAGGTAACAAACACCCAAAGAGAGGAGACAGGAGTGAGGTGTGTTAGGTAACTCGCTTGCAGTTCCCCCTCCAATTTCCCTCCCCTTTCAGTGACCCTCCCCCTATGTCTAGTTCAGTGCCCACCTACTCCCCTTTCAGTGCCCACTTATCCTCCTTTCAGAACCAACCTACCCCTCCTTCTACTGCCTCCCCCAACCCTTCCTTTACAGTGTGCCCCCCCCCCCCGTTTAAGTGACGTCCTCCCCCCCTTCCTACCACCCCCTCTTCCACATAACTGTCAAGGGCGGTGATAACTCGGGCGCTTCCTGCCTCGGCCCCCCGGTGCTGAGGTGCCCCTAGGAATTAGCCAGGGCCCCACACCACTTTTTGTCCCTTCCACGCCACCGTAATTGACACTGCACGCACTCAACGCACGCTCTTTATGGGGCTTGCAAACACACACACTTACACACACACACACGCACACACGCGCACACACGCACACACACACACACACACACACACTGGTGAAAAATAACAACGTGAATGGCTCAAAGGGAAACCTGAACACGCTGACTCCTGACCTAGGAAGACGTAAAGATATCATAAAAAAATACAACAGCAACAAAAACGGGGCAACGAAAACAACAACAACAACATCTAAAATAATAATAATAATAATAATAATATGATGATGATGATGATGATGATGACAACAACAAAAATAGCGACAACAACAGCACTGGCTAAAATCATCATCATCATCATCATCATCATCATCATCATCATCATCCAGAAATCCTTTCCCACCTCACATTTGGGTTAGGTGGGGTGTAGAGAGCCGGAAAATAATTTAAATAGAAAGTAATAATGGTAAAGGAGTTAATAACTAATAATAACTAAATTTACACGTTGCTAATGACGTTTCCCATTTATCGGCTACAATCAAATACAAAAACAATGAATACACATAGAATATACTTAAAGAACACACAGTAAGCGAGTGACTGGGGGAGCGAGTGATTGGGGGAGCGAGTGATTGGGGGAGCGAGTGATTGGGGGAGCGAGTGATTGGGGGAGCGAGTGAATGAGAGAGCCTCTGGCAAAGACACAGACACTAACAGTTTATCTCCAGGTATTTTAATGCTTCTTATCTTTATGAATATTAATAAGGTCACGTACACAGAAAACATACACAGAGAATACATACATATATACACAGATACAGACATACATACAGACATACGTACATACACATCAAAAGACCACTTACGACACGAAATTAATGTAGCCTTTTACATACGCACATTTATGCATACATACCACGACACACACACACACACACACACACACACACACACACACGCGAGCGCGCGATTCTTCGTCCTCTCCCCCTTCCATATTTCAGTCCTACAGAGAGAGAGAGAGAGAGAGAGAGAGAGAGAGAGAGAGGATAACTTAAAAAAGAGGGGGAGGAAGGAAGATTTCGAGTTTAGGGGATGGTGGGGGTAGGAGTGATGGATAGGGTGGGGGTTATGGAGGGGGTAAGGGTGATGGAGGGGAGAGGAGTGATGGAGGTAACAGCTGTGAGGGAGGGCAGGGAGGGAGTTGGCCCATCAGAATGCCAGGCAGCTATATTACACGGCTATTAACGACGCCGACACTGTTTCTCGATTATACCTGAGCGGCCAGACGTACGAGCACCCACGCCACTCAGGTGTTGACGCGCGAGGAGGAGCTACGGAGGCGGGGAAAACATATCGTACTGTTCTAGGGCTGAGATTCGCCTGATAGCTACATTATTTTCCCCCTTCCGTAACTCTTTATTTATATATTTATTTATTTATTCACTTATCTACAGGGAGTGTATGATATGGGAGGATTATCTTGAATTCTTGGGCATTTTTCTGCGAGGCTAATTCTTTTCTTAGTTACAGTGTAAAGTAAATTTCCTCTCACAACTTTTTTTTTTTTTAATAAGAAGTACAGGAAGAAAATTTTTATATCATTTCCTTGCAAATCTTACTTACGTGTTGGAATTAAATTAGTCTGCACATTGCGATAGATGTATTAACCTTTTTTTTTCCTCTACTGTTCTGCTGAAATACTGGGATATCGGAAGATCTTAGATAATTACTATTATGTTTTAAATGGATTACGAATAAGAGCCATGAAACTATATATTTCTCGTCTTCCTTTTCTTGTCCTCTCTGCAAAATGAACTCCTTATTACGGGAGGGAATTACCGGATCTGAATTTAAAACTGACATTTACCTCTCTCATAACTAACAATTTGTAGTTTGGTGGTGGAACATGGCAAGATTTGTGCTACACCTACAATTCCCTGTCCTCGCAAAAACACACCTTAGTTACGGTAGGAAATAATCGTAAGTGTTGAATCCTGAGTTACAATAATACCAGTACAACACCAAGACCAACCCACACCAGTGACCATTGTGCTAACCCCTTCAGTATGGTGACGTCTTGCTGATTTAGTTCTTACTACGACCAGACGATTTTATTCAGGAAGTCTTATTGTGATGGCGTGAGAAGCGGCATCCAATAACCTTTTCAGAACGGTGACATCCTATTTTTCCTCTCTCTCTCTCTCTCTCTCTCTCTCTCTCTCTCTCTTTCTCACGGGGGGAGGATAGATTTCTCGTAGTCAAGGGATTAAAAATGAAAGATCGAGGTACAGACAGTATTCCGAATTTCAGTCATCTGTAAAACCTACACTGAGAAGAAAGCGTGCTGGGTTGTTCTGCCTCGCTGCTGAATGCGCTCTGTAACGTGGCATGCAGGCTAATCGCACCTAATATTCAAAACTGCTCCGCAAAAATGAAAAAAAAAAAAAAGACTCTTGGAAACCGGAGACTCACACGTTCCCCTTCTCGATTTCAGCATGTGGATCTTAGTTACGAAACGAAAATGATCGCAAGTTGTTTTGTTTATCAGGTGATGAAACCAACAAAATGGCAGGAAAAGAACTGGTGAAAGAACTTAACCTTGCATAACACCAATACTGATAACTTTAGAACAGTGGCCGTCTAGAACAACGGCTACAGAACGACTGACAGGAAGCCTGACATGAAGGTCCACAAAAGAAGGGCTTGTGCCAGACTTGATGAAAAGCCCGAGAGATGCCTAGCGTAACAGCAAAAGTCCGGCAGAAGTAAAGCTCTCCAGATCTCGAGTCAGTATAAATAAACTGCAAGAACAAACATATAAACAGACGGGCAGCGAGTTGGGGTAGGTGGGGTGCGGACAGTGGAGTGGAGGAAGCAGTAAACACGATGCGGTCAGTGTTGTCAACTTAGCACGTCATTTGCATACGGAGAAAGTCGACAATATCCCCGTCTCTGCTGTCTCCTGCGGCCACGACCATCATTCCTATCATAGCGGATGTCCTTGAACTCACCTCCTCTCCCCTCACGCCCCGGGTCTAATGTTCGTACCTAAAGCTGAGATAGGGACCTGGATTGTAAATTTGACGGTTTCATGTCGTCGTCTGGAGGAAGATTGTTGGCAAAAACTGTATGCCTCGTTTAATGCAGTCGATAGGCATTAATTTATGCCTTCCTTCCTACTGCCTCTCTTGCCTTATTGTCGTTTCGCAGGATTTTTTCGTTACCGATTTATTTTGTATATTACACCTTTCATAGTGTCTTCCTTGTAATCTTTCTTGTATATCGGCATCGTCTGCATCAGTAACACACAAAAGCATATATTTTTGTGCAGCAGGCAAGGTAAATCGCTTAGGGAAAAGTGTTACGGTATCGCCTGCATCAACAACAATACACCACTACACCATCCCTAGTCAAGCCCCTTTAATTTCCACGAGTGTTTACCTGTCATCATCATCATCATCACTTACCTGTCACCACTCTAACCACTTCTCTGTCACTGCTCTAACTCCTTACTGTGTTACATATTCTGCCACATTTTTTGTTTTTTTTTTTGTAATCGTTCCTGCCACTATTCCTGAATATTTAATCATAATTCCAGTCTCCACTCTTACTCACCACTCCACTATCATCACCACTTCACTATCCTCACTACTCCATTATCCTCACCACTCCACTATCCTCACCAATCCACTATCCTCACCACTCCATTATCCTCACCACGCCACTATCCTCACCACTTCACTATCCTCACCTCTTCATTATCCTCACTAATAACCCGTCACATCGCTTCACACCAGCAGCTCTCCTCTGCAATACACACACAATACACACCATCCCTCACGTGCACATCCCCTCCAGTTCATAAGCCCTCTTAAAAAAAAAAAAAATATAAAAAAAAATATAATCGTCTGTAGTTAGCAAGAATTAAATCTACATGTGGGTCATCGTACTGAAGGGGAGTTGGCAGTGAAGCAGCCTAAATACAAGAGCACTCAGAACAGTCGAACCGAGAGAGGTATATCCCATGCTGAATAAAATCGTCTGAGGCTACAAGAATGAATTAAAAAAAAAAATCGTCCTCGTACAGAAAGACATAATGAGCCTCGTGCCAAACTCCTTTACTTCAAGAGGCTTCCCATGACTCCATGAAATCGTCTGGGGGTAGCAAGACGGTTTCCTAGCTAGAAATTATGGGCTTGAGTTTTTATCCAGTTCACTAAGAGGTCTCTCCTACACTGAATAAAATCGTCTGAGTAGAAAGAACAAAATGAGGTCATCGCAGTGAAGGGGTTGACACACACACACACACACACACACACACACACACACACACACACACACACACACACACACACACACACACACACACACACACACACACACACATTAATAAAACTGTCTCCTTCCCTGCGTGATGAATGAACCAGCACAGCCAAGGCCAATGCTCTTGTTAACCAATGCATAAACACGCTTTCCCTTTAGCACAGACGCACACCAGACACATCAACACAACAATTTCGGTGGAACGGGTCTAAGTAAAAAAAAAAATAATTAGTTTCACGTTAATCAAAGTCAATTAAAATGGAGTGATGGAGTTAAGTGGGTTAATATAGACTGCACTTAATCCTAATTTGTTCATTCTAACCACAGTTCACTTATTTTCGTCCTTTTGTAGCTAATTTCCCGTATCTCAGTGGCAGAATAAGACAATACTACGGTTCTACATTTTTTCATAGCACTTATTCGTGACTAGCACCATATTCAAGCGTTAATCTATCGCTACAGCTGTGCATTCAGGATGGAGAGATGCTAATTTTACGCTAATTTGAAGCGAACCGAGTACAGGCCTAAAAAATCCTCTAGTTCGAAACGTCTCTCCTCAGCTGAACAAAATCGCCTGACGTTAGGAAGTAAAATAAAGGAAAACAAAAGTAAAAAAAGTAGAATAAAGGAGGTCATGGCAATAAAGTGCTTAATAAAATCGTCTGGTTGTAGCAAGAGTAAAATACCCAGGTGACGCTTTTCTCTATTAATGGTTATGGTAAATGGGTAAATGGGGAAGGTATAAGAGGGGTTAATGGGCAATGGGAGGACGCCACGAAGGAGATGGGACGGGGAGATCAGGACAGATAATGGTCTAATGGGGCGGAGGCTTGAGGTGGGGATAATGGAGGTGAGGGGTGGAGGGGGAGGCTTAGAGAAGAGGGGAGAGTAAAGGGAGAGGAGAAGTGGAAGCGAATGTAAAGGGAGGGAAATTGGAGCAAGGAGATACACGAAGTGTATGTGTGTGTGTGTGTGTGTGTGTGTGTGTGTGTGTGTGTGTGTGTGTGTGTGTGTGTGTGTGTGTGTGTGTGTGTGCGCTTGCTTGTTTGTGTGTGTGTTTTTTTATACGGATGCTTTTATACTTTGCAAACAACATTTTTGACGCTCCCCTGATGTCTGCTTACTTGCCTGTGTTCGTGTACATTATTTACATTTGTGCGCCAGAAATTTTGCACCTAATTTTCTCTGTATAATACGAGATAGACGAGCAACAACAATTCAGTCTTACGGACGCTACATCAACATAATAATTGCCTAAAATACTATACGACTGCTTGCTAATAAGTTGTAAACACTAGCACTCACCCTTCACACACAGTCATCGGGGTTAAGAGTGGTGATGTGAGGGAGAGTAAAGGTGTGAGGGCAGGTGAGGGAGGGGTAAAGGTGTGAGGGGCAGGTGAGGGAGACGTCAGGATGTGAGCGAGAAGCAAGAAGTACTGAGGGAGTTGGCAAAGAGATGGTGAGGGAGAGATGAGGATGTGAGGGAGATTTGGGGGAGATGCCGTGCGAGAGACGAGGATGTGGGGGAGATGGTGTGGGAGAGACTGTGAGAGTGTGAAAAAAGTGAAGGAAAAGTCAGTGTGAGGGAGAAGACATGAGGTATGAGAGAGGTTAGCGTGTGGAGGGGAGATGGTGAGGGTGAGGTATGGGCGAGAGAGAAAGGTGGGGGTGTGTGGGACTGTATGTGTGAGTGTGCGTGGTGTGGGTGAGAGGAGAGGCAAGAAGACTGAGAGAGGCCGATATCTAATGGGGGAAAGGAGAGAAAAGGATGGAGAGATTGAAAGTGAGGGAAGGTGTGGAGAGAGTGGAGGAAAGAGGAGCGAGAGAAGGAAGGAGAGATTGAAGAAAGAAGAAGAGAGGGAGAGACGACGAGACTGGAGGAAGGAAGGGGAAGTAGAGACTGTAGGAAAGGAAGGACTGAGAGGCTGGAGAGAAGAGAGAGAGGAGAGGAAGGAGGGAGAGGGAGAGAGAGGGCAGAGGTCAGGTGAGGTGCGGCAGTAAGGGAAACATTTCACCTACACAAACGCACAGCCATACTTACACACACACACACACACACACACACACACACACACACACACACACACACACACACACACACACACACACACACAACCATGCAGTGAAAAACATACATATACATTTAACACATTCACACCTAAAATAACCTGCAAATTTACTTCATTTCCACATAAATTACTTCTAACACATTCTATATATATATATGGTAGCTCCTGCCTCTACTGCCATGTTAACCCAGTGGACTGCAG
>NC_137045.1:6711219-6816219 GCF_032717465.1 Coenobita brevimanus
CACAAAGAGGAGGGGGATTGAAACAGCTTAAGAGAGGAAGATGAGACGAGAGGAAGATGGAAGGTGAAAAGAGAGAGAGAGAGAGAAACAGGGAATGACATGAAAAGGACAAACGATGATATGACAGGAAGAGGAGAAGTGAAAGCTTGACCTGACGAGAGAGAAAGAGAGGAAGATGCAAAGAGAGAGAGAGGACCGGAAGAAAGGAAAGGGTGTTAGAGGGTGAGGAGAAGAGAGGGGGTGTGAGGAGAGGGAGAAAGGGAAAGAGGAAAAGGAAGAGAGAAAAAAGAGAGAGAGGAAAAGAAAGGAAGAAGAAGAGAAAGAGGAAAAGAAGGGAAGAAGAGAGGGTATGATAGAAACAGAGGAAGAGGCAGAGGAAGAGGTAGATTAAAGGAGAAGGGAGGGAGAGGAAAAAAAAAAAAACATAGGAATACAGAAATAAGCAAGACTGAAACAAGAAAACCACTTCCTTAATTTACTTCTCATCCTTTCACCTGTACTTCACTGCATTTCACCCACTCTTTCTTATTTAACCTGTCAGTAATTTTTTCTTACATCTGCCTTCCTCTCTCAGCTTCCATCTCTTTTTCTAACTCTTTTTCTCAGCCTCTCCCTCTCCTTCAGTCGAATTCTCAGTCATTTTGCTTTATTTTCCTTTGTCAGTCAACCTCCCATCTTAAAATAATATCAGATAACTTTTAAGTCAGTTCTCCTTGGCTGTATCTTCCTACCAGTGTTCCTTTGTTCTTATCTCGACCATATTTCCTCTGTTTTAACCTCTCTCCCTTAAAGCACTTCCTTGTTTCAGCCAATCTCGCTTTTTTTATCTTTAATACAGTTTCTCAGTTAATTCCTCCATCCTTCAGTTAACCTCTCAACCACTTTCCTTGCCCTGTGTCAGCCATATTTCCTCTGTTTAACTTTTTTCCTCAAGATCTCTGCCTTTTTCTTGAATAAATATTGCAAATTCTAGTTAAACTCCCTGCCATTTTTTCACTTTTACGTTCTCTCTCTCTCTCTCTCCCTCTCTCTCTGTCTGTCTGTCTGTCTCTCTCTCTCTCTCTCTCTCTCTCTCTCTCTCTCACTCTCTTGTCTACTATATATTTTTTTCAATTTCAGTCTCTCCCTCGACCACTATTTTTTTTCTTTAAGTTAACTTCTCAGCCAGGTATATAGATTTTCCACTTTCTCAAATCTTTCTCCCTCATTTTCCCCTTCACTTCAGTCAATCTCTCAGCCACTTTCCTTGTTCAGTCTTCACATTTCCTCAATTTCAGTTCCTCCCCCGACC
Source organism: Coenobita brevimanus (assembly GCF_032717465.1). Lineage (NCBI taxonomy): Eukaryota > Metazoa > Arthropoda > Malacostraca > Decapoda > Coenobitidae > Coenobita > Coenobita brevimanus. The sequence continues at coordinate 6,712,511 of NC_137045.1, forward strand.
ACCTCCGAAGTCTCAGTCAGTAATCTGTTATTCCACGTCAGCCATATTATTTTTCTCTCTCTCTCTCTCTCTCTCTCTCTCTCTCTCTCTCTCTCTCTCTCTCTCTCTCTCGCGTTTTTCTGTTCCTTTCCGTTAATTCCTTCTCTTTCTTTTTCATACTCCCTCCCTCCGCCACATCCATCATCCAACACTCTCCTCCAACCAGTCTTCCCTGCCCCACCTCATCCCAATTTCCTACACATCTTCCGCTTCAGTTTCCCTACACACCTTATTTCCTTATTTCCTCTCCATCCTTTAGCCGACGCGTCCTAACGAAGGCCTCATTATACATCAACAACCCGTTTTCAACCAGGTCTCATTCCCCCCAAAAAAGAACCATTTCAAGGCTGTTTTTGGTACGAATATAAATGACGTCTTTTGTTATCGGCACAATGAGGCTGCAAATCAACAACACGTGACAGCATAAGTGGACGTATTGGATCTATTCTTCAACCAAAATCTGCATACTATCGGTACTGCTAGACGATTTTATTAAGTTCTAGGCGAGGCATTGGTAGTAAAGGAGTTAATGAGGACTATCACCGTCCTCCAGCCTCAGAAGTGTCATCTAGGCTGAATGAAATCGTCTGAAGGTAGCAAGAATTTTGATTTAAAAGACGTTCTCGAGATGAAGGGGTTAGAGGGAAAGAAAGTCTGAAGTGGAAGAGGAGAAACGAGGAAGGAACACCGAGAGGAAAGAACGGAAATGAGAGAGAAGGAAGAAGAGAAGAGAGGAGTGATGAGAGAAACGGTGAACTGGTGAAAAGAGAGGAGAGGAGGAGAGGAACGCCGAGAGGGAAACAGGGAAATGAGAGAGAAATCGAAGAGAAGAAAAGCTGAGAGAGAGAGAGAGAGAGAGAGAGAGAGAGAGAGAGAGAGAGAGAGAGAGAGAGAGAGAGACGGGGAAGAAACGACCGTCGAGAAGAGGGAAGGTAACTGAGAGATAAGGAAGAGGAGAGAACAGGAGCTAGGAAAGGTGATATGAAGGAACTGTCGAGGGAGAGGTGTATCAACGAAGACAGGGGTGAGGTGGTGAGAGAACTGGAGGTGCTACTTGAACGATGGCGCAGAAAGGGACAAGGTAGAGTGTTAGCAGGTGAACTTTGATGATGATGATGATGATGTTGATGATGACGAAAATGATGATGATGATGATGACGATGATGATTCCAGCACAATCTCACCACGAGGGTATAATTCTCGCCTTAACCCCTTCACTATTTTACTCAGGCTGCAGCACGACGATTTTATTCAGCTGAGGGAAATTCCGGGTGTAAAAGGTTGAAATCTGTCTTTTTTATTTCTCTTTTTTGGGGCAGAAAGTTCTTGCTACGTCTTGAGGATTCTATGCAACTTGGGCAAGGCGTCTCGTACTGAAGGGATGCAGGATGGGACTGGGGTGAGGGTGGGAAGGAAAGCAGGTAAAGGATGTTGGAGGGAAGCATGAAGGGAGAAGGGCATGTAGCGACGGAGGGAGAAGGGCAAAAAGAAAGTATGGAAGATGAGAGAGAGATATGGAGGGAAGGAGAGAGTGAGGAGCAGAATACGAAAAGGGGAAGGAAGGAGAAGAAAGAGGAAGAGAAGGGAAGGAAAAAGAGTATGGAGGGAGGGAGGTAGTGAGAATGGAGGAAGGAGGGATGGGGGAAGAGAGAGAGGGAGAGAAGGGAAGGAAAAAGAGTATGGAGAGAGGGAGGTAGCGAGCATGGAAGGAGGGAGGATGGGGGAGGAGAGAGGAAGGAAAGGGGGAAGGGGAGGGGAGGGCAATAAACCATGATAAACACACACTGACAATTAATTTTCCGAATACTGGACGGCCTGAGGGGGTTAGGTCAGGAAGGGAGGGAGAGAGGGAGGGAGGGAGGAAGCTAGGGAGGGAAAAGAGTGAAGCAAACGGCACATGCAAGGGAAGGTGGGCAGAAAGAATGAAGGGAAGGATTGACAAAGGGAGACAGGAAGGAAGAAAAGTTACAGGAAGAGGGAGGGAGAGATGGAGGTATGAACAGAGGGAGGGAAGCTCTGAGAGGAGGGAGGGAAGGAGGAAAGGAAGAGGAAAGGGAGGTAACTGTGGATGGAGGGAGGGAGAAAGGAAGGGGTGGGGGGAAAGTAGGCAGTGGAAGGAAGGAAAGAAAAAGGAGGAAGTCAGGGAAAGGATGAAGGTTGGACGAATAACAAGAAACAGAAGAAACAGACCGAGTGAAACTGAGACGAAAAAAACAGGAAGGAAAAAAGAAATAAAAAGAATGGATGACAGAGAGGGAATGGAGAGGAGTCGCAAAAATACAGGGAGAGATGACAATAAAGGGAAAAAAAGAGAGGAGGAATGCTGAGGATATGAAGAGAGGAATGAAGGGAATGGATGAGAGGAACGGGAAGGAAAGGGAGAGAGGACCATACCTGATGAGGAAGGCGTTTAATGAGGAAAGAACTCCGGAGCAGGTGAGAAAACGAGACGAATGAGAAGAAGCATAGTGGCAGAGGAAGATATGAAAAACGAAAACAAGGAAGGAGAAATTAGAAGGAAGGAAGGAAGGAAGACGCAGAATGACACAAAAATAAGAAGGAAAATTTGCAAAAGAAGGAGTACAGGATGGCTGAGAGTGAAGCAAAGGGGTAGGCACGTGAAAATAAAGATGAGAGAGAGAGAGAGAGAGAATGATGTGTGAGGTTAAAGAACGTGATGGGGGGTCCTTTGTGTGCGTAAGAGAGGAAGCAGGTACGTGAAGTGGGAGGGGGGGAGGGCAAAGAGGGAATGGGGGGGGGAAGAAAGTGGGGGAAGGGAGGGTGGTATGGGTGGGATGGGAAGGTAGAAGGAATGGAAGAAGGAAAATGTCTGGGAGAAGGAGGACTGAGAGGGCAGTGTGGGTGGGGTGAGGAAGGGAGAGAGGAGGATGGATGGAGGGAAGAGGGAATGGGAGGGTGCTATAGACAGGGTGGGGAGGAATGAATGTGTGGGTGTGGGTATGATGGGACGCCGGAATGAGGAAAATGGATGGGAGGAAAGAAGGGAACGTGGGGAAGGGAACGTGGGGAATGGGAGAGAGATGTGGATGAGATAGAAGGGTGGAGTTGGGAGGATGGGTGAGGGGGAGGGGAGAAGGGAGGAATTAGAGGGTGGTGTGCGTGGGGGAGAAGAGGGAATGAGAAGGGGTGAGGGTGGGAGTGGGTGAAGTGGTGTGGGTGGATGGTGGGAGTAAGGGAATAGGGTATGTGCTGTGTGTGATGTCGATGGAATAATGAGGGTGCAGTGTGGATAAGCGGTAATGAAGTGGAGTGGATAACGTAGGTGGTCAGAATGGAAGGGTGGAAGGGACAAGTGGGTGGGGTGGGTGGAATCGGGTGGCAGGAGAAAACATAAGGGTGGTGTGTGTGTGTGTGTGTGTGTGTGTGTGTGTGTGTGTGTGTGTGTGTGTGTGTGTGTGTGTGTGTGTGAGAGAGAGAGAGAGAGAGAGAGAGAGAGAGAGAGAAAGAGAGAGAGAGAGAGAGAGAATGATGCCTTAACCCTCTCAGTACAATAACATCTTTTTAGTTTTCTTTGTACCATCTCAAGACGAATCAATTTACCACAGACAAAATTTTCCGAAGAGGGGAGGTTAAAAACAGTCCATATAAACTCCTTCACTACAAGACGTCTCTCCTTAAGGGAAGAAAAACCGTCTGGAGTCGAATAAAACCCATCTGAAGTGAAAAAAAACCGTCTGAAGTGAAAAAAAAAAAACCGTCTGGAGTCGAATAAAAACCATCTGGAGTGGAATAAGAGCCATCTGGAATCGAACAAAAACCATCTGGAGTGGAATAAAAACCATCTGGAGTCGAATAAAACCATCTGGAGTCGAGTAAAAACCGTCTGATGTCGAATAAAAACCATCTGGAGTCCAACAAAAAACCGTCTGGAGATCGCAAGAATAAATTAAGAAGCAGAGGTCCTCACATCAAGGGAACAGCTTATGTGGGGTACAGGAACGAGGTGGAGGTGGAAGTAATGGTGATGGATGGGCAGGTGGATGGCCGGAAAAGTGGCGTGAGTAATATTGGACCTCATTCTCGTCATCTTCAGAGGCTTGCGTGCACTTCTTCGTGACTAGTTTACTTCTTCACACGGCAACGCAATTTTTCTCTTGTATTTAAAATCTATACAATTACGAAGACACTAAAATATAATAGGTAACACGCATGATAATAGTAAAGTGTAATACAGGAAATAAGTTGCCGAAGAGAAGTTGTTACGAGGCCTCCCAAGATGACGAGAATACTGAGAATAATGTGGGTGTATGGATGAAAGACTGGTGTGAATGAGAGTGGTATGAATGGTGTGGGTATGGGGTTTGGAATGAGCAGTGGAAATGCTTGTGGAATGGAGTTGGTGGCTGGGGAAGAGGTGGTGTGGATGGAAGTGGTGTGGAAGGAGGGTGTGGGTGGGAGAGTGGGTGGTATGCGTGTGGAAGGAGGGTGTGGGTGGGAGAGTGGGTGGTATGTGTGTGGAAGAGGAGGGTGTTGTTGGTATGGTGAGTGGTATGATTTGTGGGGCTAGTATTCGAAGTGGAGGAGGGGTGATGTGGATGGGGGTGAAGTGAGTGGTATGGTGGAGAGAGAGAGAGAGAGAGAGAGAGAGAGAGGAAACAATTACCGCTAATGGGACGGATATCTTCGTGTTGCTCCCAGAAAAACAGCTCGATTAAACGTCACTATGGAATAATTACCTCACACACACACACACACACACACACACACACACACACACACACACACACACACACACTTCAGGAATTTCACCTTTACCTCCTTTAGCCACATTATTTTTTTTTTTTCGTTCTAGCAAACACCAAACACCTTGCAGTCAACTTAAAAAATTAAACGAAAATTAAATATCAATGAACTTTAACCTCCTATAACCCAGAGAAGTAATTCCTGGGCTGAATAAATCGTTTCCCATTAACATCAATAAAGCAATAGGTAATAAAGTAGTAAAATAATAAGCCCGACCACAGACACCTGTCATCGAGTGAAAAGACTTACACATATATACATAGCCAAAGGTCCATAAATTTAAATGTGACGTAAAGACAAGCTGAAGAAAATCGTCTAGGAAAAGAAGAACGTCTTGAGGGTGAAGGGGTTACTGAGACAGAGGCCTAAATGAGAGAAACAATAAGTGTGTCTAAGTTGTCACTATTGTCGCTTCCTCTTGTTAGTATGTAAACAGGGTCATCACGGAAGCCGCCTCATCAACGTACCTTCTCCACCACCACCACCTTCACATACACCTCCGCCCACACCTCCACCTCCACCCACACCTTCACCTCCACCCACACCTTCACTTCTACTTCTGCCCCACCTTCATTTCTACCTCCAGCATCGACTGTACTCTCATCTTCACCTCAACCCCAACGCTGCCTCGGTGAGATGTCCTAAATAAAACAGTGACACTCCGGGGTGCAAGACGAGAATGTTGCCTACTGAGTTGCTACTACGGTTGTCAGTGCAGTACCAGGGCGAGAAAGACTTGTGTTGGGACCGTACCTAATTATACAAGGACGAGGACTCCAAGTAAATGTTAAAAACCCAATGACTTCAGCATACATCCTCTCAGCCCTTAACAAAATGTATGTAATATTCTCGTGGTAGTATCACTAAGCAAGTTCCTCAATAAATGTCCAATTAAGCATATTCTGCATCTATCAGTTATACCCGTACGAACACGAAGTCAGTTCCTTAATAAAAGTCCAATTAAGCAACAACTGCATCAAGCCAAAAACCCGACCCAGCAGCGAGTGGGAGAAAATCCGATGCCATATGCCCAAACTTTATGTTCAAATTGTGTATGACATAATTTATTTCTTTTCACCTTTATTTTTACTGATACACTCGAGACCAAACTAGAATGAAGTACTAATAATGAAAAATAGGACCGGATAAAGTTGCGATGTAACTCTGTTCATTTTAAAAACGTGTTGAGATCCTTTATGAATGAACGCCTGGCCTGAACTCTAAGATGGGAGTAGAGTACGGGGCTGCAGGGGGCGCTCTAGGCTCCCGGAACAACACCAAGGAAACAGTTAGGCACAAAAGTTTGATCCCTATGCCGCTGCGTCTGTACTCGTCCTTCAGACTTAGGGAATATTCGCCACTTTCCCCTCACACGAATCGTATCAAAGCAAATCATTTATGGACAGGGAAACGATACCAAGCCCCTCCCAGCATAGCACTCTTAGTCAGCAGAAGCAAATGGAAGGTGGAAGGGATGAAAACTTTTATCACCAACCGTACAGTAGGTAAGTCTAGGCGCACTTAACCCATTCAATACGATAACATCTTTTAAAAATTTATTCTTCGTATCTTCACGCGATTTTATTCAACTAACTAGAGACTTTCGGACCTGTGTGGGGGTTCAATATAGCCTTCAAGCTGCCTTAAGCTGAGCAAAATCGTCTGGAGGTGGCATGGGTAAACTAAAGGACGTTCTCGTAGCAAAGGGGTTGGGTCACACAGCAGGTCAACACCGCATAGTATGTCAAATTAACCTTCTCAGACCGATGGCCTGCTCCGTCGTGTATTCTGATCATCTGGCGATTTGATTCAACTTACGACAGCCTTTTCGAACTGGAGGGGTTAAATATGGCCATCCTCTCTACTACTGGACTTTCCTAAATTGACTAAAATCGTCTGGTGGTTGTAGAGTCAAGGAAATAAGATAAACTAGTCTATTTAATCTCAATCTGCGTGACCCACAAGGAAAAAGAAATGACAACGGATCACAAACGCAGTGGTGAACATAGTGCTTATCGACGTTATTCTTCCTGAGGCCAAATAATTGTCTTCAGATTATAGTAAATGAATGGAATTGGTCTTCCTTAACTTTTTCAATGCCATGACGTCTTTTCTTGCTATATTCTTGATAATGCCAAACCATTCTATTCAGGTGAAGGGAAGTTTATCGTTGAATTGCGATAAGAAGAGTGAGTGTACAGTAATAGGATAAGACACACACACACACACACACACACACACACACACACACACACACACACACACAAAGCAGAGCGAGCCAATGACAGGCGGGCTACTCAAACAGGTTATGTATGTGAGTGTGTGTGCTTCTGAAGGAAGTGTGGGAAGAGGAGGACCATCCACCCACACAAACCCCACTCCATCCTTTCCTCCATCTCCACGCACTCTTTACCCTCCCCTTCCCTCATTCTCTTCCCTCCCTTCCATATCCCTCACTTTTCTCTCCAATTCTCTCACTCTTTCTTCTTCCTGCCACCTCCCTCCCACTTTTCTCACTCCTTCATGTACTTCCTTCCCCTACTTACCTAACTGGCAAGCTTTCCTCTCCTCTTCTCACTCTTCTTTCTTCCCTCACTTTCTTTCATTTTCTTCTCTTCCTTTCGCCTCCTCTCTCTCTCTCTCTCTCTCTCTCACACACACACACACACACACACACACACACACACACACACACACACACACACACACACACACACACACACACACACCGTCAATTATGCAGTTAGACTACTACCCCACAATTTCGCGGGATAATGCATTGAAGCAGTCCATCTGATAAACATAATGAGTCCTCTATCCTGACCCCCCCCCCTCTCTCTCTCTCTCTCTCTCTCTCTCTCTCTCTCTCTCTTCCCTTTGTTCGTCTACCTGTCTGTCTATCTTCCCTCCCTTTCTTCTTTCTGTCTGTCTGTCTGTCTGTCTGTCTGTCTGTCTGTCTGTCTGTCTCTCTCTCTCTCTCTCTCCTGTCCCGCAACTGCTCCCCCTCCCCCTTCCACCTCTTCTTTGCGGGGGGTGGCGAGGGGCAAGAGAGGAGGGGAAATGATGAGTGTGGGAAGAGAGAGAGAGAGAGAGAGAGAGAGAGAGAGAGAGAGAGAGAGAGAGAGAGGCAAACATGGGACAGCAAGTGAAAAGTGACAGTAGAAGGAAGGGATAAGAGAAACCTCACAAAAATAAACACACACACACACACACACACACACACACACACACACACACACACACACACACACACACACACACACACACACAAGCCTCACGTGACATACCTTCTTTCAACAGCATTTTCCAGAAGGACTCAATAGCCAACACGCACGCTGAAATGAACCTTGGAACTCCCTACCCAAGAGTGACAATTAAAAAACAAAGAGCTACAGCAACCACTATACTCCTCTCATAGTAACTTGGCCCAGATTTGTCTTCGTCTGCAGCTTATATCACATGGTTCAGTGGCGGTTTCCCTCGCTACAGCACTTCTTCGTGACTAGCACTATACTCTTGTGTTTGTTTGTTGTTACAGCTCAGTCCTCAATATGAAGAGACAGCAATTTTGGGCCAACTCTTTCTCTCTTTCTCTCTCTCTCTCAATTTCTAGTCCTAATGACATACTTTTATGCCAAGACTTCATATTTATCAGCCATCGCGATACCCACCCGCCTAATTAAATGACAGTAAGTAATGGGATGTGTGTGTGCCAATGTGTGTGAGAGAGAGAGAGAGAGAGTTCCTTGAAACACCCTGGAAAAAAAAGAAAAAAAGAAAAGAAGGGACTCACTACAACTATCAACCCGCCTTCTAAATAATCTGAGAATACCACATCTAAGCTCCTAGTACGTCAAGTGTGAGGGAGAAATAGTATGACGGAATTCGAGTTAGCTGGTATAATGAATCTACAATTTCTTCATATCGCTTCAGTGTTTCTGATTACTTCTCTCTTCAGTGTTTCCTACCGCAATACGTGTTTTGTCTGATAAGCTCCAGTATTACCTTAAGTGTTAATATCTAGGCAACTTTCACCTACCTTTTTTATGACTGTCTAGAGGGTAATTTAGTGGGTATTGCCTACAGTAGTTACCCTTACTGAACACATGGGTAATACCAGCTGTCTGCTAGTCCTCAAGTGCCATACCTTCCTGGAAAGAATTAGGACATGTTAGTATTTGTGGTTTCAAAGGGTATTTTTATTTTTTTTTATTTAGATGTTAGACAGGTAGAGATGGTCACACACACACACACACACACACACACACACACAAACTGCAATGTCTATGGGACAGAGAGAGAGAGAGAGAGAGAGAGAGAATTTGGCATGGGGCTCTGAGAGTATAAGCATATATATCAGTGTGTGTGTGTGTGTGTGTGTGTGTGTGTGTGTGTGTGTGTGTGTGTGTGTGTGTGTGTGCTGAATGAACGTGTCTGATATTCCATTTAGCCACCTACGAACCAAGGACAATATTCTCGAGGGCTTAGGACGCAACACCTACTCCTCAACGAATTACATTTTATATTACACCCTTATATTTATTTGTTGGTTATTTATGTCTTTTTATACGAGCGTAGACTGAATAAATAGCCTACGGGAGAACATCACGGCATGAATAAATACACTGCTGAGATAGAGGTACAAAAAAGCCTTCTAAACTGGCAAGAGTAAAGCATCACTAGACACTCGCATTTTTACTGGCTTGTACAAGACACTAATACAGAAAATACAGCAAAGGATACTCGATTTTTTGTCCCACCTATGTCTGCTTTATATATTTACTTTTTTGCATATACAGCCTCACAAACGCAGCCACCCTGACAACACACATTTCCCCAAACACTTTTTATCCCGTCCTTAATAATCTTCTCAATGAGCTACGGATCGGCTGCCCTTCATAACTCACAAAATACAGCTTGAACGTCACAATACACTCGCCTTCCCTTATTATGTGTATGCAAGCCGGCCGCTACAGTATACAGTACATAAGTTTATACAGCCATAGTTCGAGAAAGTCATACTGAGTCTACGATAATGGCCACCAGTCTTCCTACCCCCTGTATATCCAAGGTGTACAATCATGAGCAAAGATTCACCTACACTTCTCTTTTCGTTGTGGGGGTAGAAAGTATTATATGGACTAATTTTACTTGCTGGTATTATGAAGCACACAAAGACAGTGGGAGAAGGAAGGAGAAGGGCAGGAACTAGGAGGGAGGTTGGAATGAAAAATATGAAAAGCATGACACGATAATGGCAGATGATTGTTGGTAAAGTTTTCCCTGTCTCATATACTTTTTTCTGTTTTATAGCCACCGTTCGAGCTCGTGATGTTAAAACTATTGCAAAATCTACTCATACCTTTCTATCACCTCTAAGGCTAGTCTGTATTTCCTATTTCCTTTTTATATAGTCACCAAATACACTTTTTTTTTTTTCCTTCTACCACCTCTGTCTAGTTTACATTTCTCATTTCCTTTTTTTATACAACCACAACACAGACCAGTATATTTCCAAACGACATAAATGGCTACCTGTCTCGCTGCCACCTGTGTGTCTACTTTGCCGCGTCTACTTTTTCCACAGCCACGGTTACAGTCATTAATATTAACACTACAATGGCTATAAATCTTCATCCCACCTGCCTGCCTACTTTATGTCCACTATTGTTTTCGTTTCTATCCCCGTATACATTTTACACAACCATTCTACAAACCAGTATGGTGCTGGAGAGGGACGCCTTCACGTGGTAGCACCGATATGACCGAACCGTGGAGCTGCCCTGTACAAACGTCCCTCAATATCCTCCCTAACCCCCGAAAGGAGGATAACAAGGGAATTGAGGGACAAAAGTAACCTTGATTGAACTCCAATATACGTAACAGTCACCTCGGTTTTTCATCATTATTTCAAAACTAAAAAACACAGCCATTTCTACCACAGTATACCATCAACCATCACCACAATACAGATAAACCTCACCTACCACCATATGATCACCACAACCTCTGAGACCAGGGACCCCACCCCATTACCACTACCTACCACCACCTCACAACCACCACCACCACAAACACTGAACCCCCCCCCTCCCTCTACCACCACCACCACCATCAATACTAAGACTCCACTACTACCATCACCGCCACCATCTCACAACCATCACATTCATCTTTAAAACCATCCCACAACCATCACCGCCGTCTTACAACCATCACCACGGTCTCTAAAACCATCTCACAACCATCACTAAAACATACACACCACCCCTATCATAACTACCACAACCACCACAGTACCACCTACTACTAGCTAAACACCACACAGATCACCCCCACCCCTTCTACCACACATACCACCACGTCCTCCACCACAGCCACCCAAAGCACCACAGTTAAAGCAAGATACCACCACAGTACCACCTACCACTAACTCAGCAACACGCAGATCCCTAACCCTCGCTTCTACCACAGCTACCACACTACCACAGCCACCACCAGCAGCAGCAGGAGACACAGGAAATGTAAGTGTCAGGCGGAGAACACTTAAACCATCCAAGTGAGGGTACAGCTCTCGTTATCCTACATGCGCGCCTCTTACACTCACCTCTTGCTTCTTTCTTCCTCCCTCTCACTTCTCTCTTCCTTCTCGGTTTTTCCCTTTATACGTCTACTACTTCTCCATCTTTCTACCCCATCCACCTCTTGCCTCATCCTTCTTCCCTCTTATTTCTCTCCCATCCTTCGCGGTAACATATTATTTTTCCTTGTATCAGTAACTTCTTCCTTCTTCTCAGTACCTATTTTTATTTTTCTCTCTTCCAATCTCTTGTTTCTTTCTTCCTTCCTCTCTCTTACTTCACTCTTTCATACCGATATTCTTTTCTCTTCCTCGCATCTCTTACTTTAGTTCCTTCCTTCTATAAACCAATTTCTCTTTTTCTCCCTACCTTTGTGTCTCCTACTCATTCATTTTCTATCTCCTGTTGTTCCTTCCTCCTTCTTCTCCATCTCCTATTTCTCCTCCTTTCCTTTCCGTCGCCTCTACCTCCCTCCTTTTCCATCACCCACTCCTTTTCCTTTCCTCTCCACCACTCATTCTGCCTTGCCTCTACTCTGCCACTATTCCTATTTATTTCCCCTCAGTCACCTACTACTTTCCCTCCTCCTCTCTCCAGCTTTTCCTCCCTCTCCATTATCAATTTCTTCATCCCTCTTCCCTGTCCATTTCTTATTCCTCACTGTCTCCTCTCTATCATGTGCGTCTCCTCCCATCCTCCTACTCTCCCAGCTCCCTTTCTTCCGTTCTTTCTCTGTCTCCCACTCTCTATCACATATTCCTCCTTCCTTTCTCTCTTCCTCTATCAGATATGCTTCCACCCTCCCTGTCTATCACTTCCGCCTCTTTCCTTCTTCTCCATCACCAAAACAGTGCAGGTGAAGATTATATAAAGACACACATAACATTACCCTACCACAAACGCCTCTCTCCCCATTCCTACCTTCCTCGCAATGCTACACATCTATTTCGCAGCCTCATTACCGCTTCAAAATGCCCGCTGTTCCTCCTTCCTTCCTGTTTCCCCTGCCTTCCTCTCTGTCTTCAATTGTTTCTTTCTCTAGTCACCCAAACCCCTTCAATCCGGCGACGTATTACTGCAGTTGATTCTTGCCTTAACGCTTTGTGAGATGTATGTAACCCTTCTGGCTCATAAAATCTCTCCTGACGTACACATAATCGTCTGAAGGTAGTAAGAAAATGAAAAAAACGTCATCGGAGTGAAGAGGCAAAGGGAAATCTCTCGGCATTTGGTGTTAATTTTCCTCTCTCTCTCTCTCTCTCTCTCTCTCTCTCTCTCTCATTCATTCATTCATTTCTTCCGTTCTTATCAATTCCCACTTCTAGCGAAACTCCCTTCCCTTCCTCCCTCCTCTTTCCTTCTCTTCCTCCCACTCTTCTTCCCATTCCTTCCACTCCTTTTCCTCTTCTTCCTCTTCCTTCTTTCCCCCTCTTCTTCCTCCTCTCCCATTCCGCCTTCCCCCTTCGCTTCCCCCACCTTCCTCATTTTCCTCCATCCTCCTCCTCCTCCCCTTCCTCCGTCCTCTTCTTTCCCTCCTTCCTCCTCCTCCCCCCCTTCCTCCGTCCTCTTCTTTCCCTCCTTCCTCCTCTTCCTCCCCCTTTCCTTAGCCTCCCAACTTCCTCCCCTTCCTCTCTCTTCCCTCCCTACTCCTCTTCCTACACCCGCCTTCCTCCTCCTCCTCCCCCTCTCTCCTCCTCTTCCTCCCCCTCCTCCCTCCTCATTATGCTCCCCTCAGTGCACATTCTTCCTTATTTTTACCGTCCATTCCGTTCGTCCTGCCCCTTTTTTCGGCGCCTCACCTCGGCGGGAAGTTAATTCGGAGGTGTTTATAGTCTGGGGAAGCCGACGTTACCAAGACACGTAAAATTAGTCCTTAAAAATTCGTCTGAATGTCCTCGTTGTTTATTTTTGTGGTCATTGTTTATACGTTTCTAGATGAGCTGAGAAGTAAGAGTTTTCCTGTATGAACTATAAATTAGAGCGGATACAACAGGAATATCCGTTGATTTGTCTTCCAGCAGGGGAGTAGTGTAAACATGCGAGACAATTTTCATTTTATCTACACCCTTCCTGCCACGGGAAGTGGAGGAAAGGGGTGGAAGTTGGCCTGGTGTTGTGTCGTTCACCACGCACACGCACCTGCATGATGGTGAGGGCGAGGGTGGGGCGATGCGATACACTCCTTCATCAGTCATTCACTCTATCAGCAAGACAGTCACACGTGGCGTTTATGACGATATAATCACTGCCACTATTGTCATATTATGTCCTCCTAATGCTCGGCCAATACATCAAGTAGATTAATTTTAGTGAAAGATGCGCGCGCGCACACACGCACACGCATTTTAAATATATAGCATATAAAAAGATATATAAATAATAAACACAGACGCATACATAACAGACAGACAGACAGACAGATAGATAGAAAATAGATAGATAGATTGTGTATAACAGTCTTCAATGGTACACAAACATGCACACCAAGGCCCCGTTAATCAGGGTACGATTAACCTCTGCTGCTTCACCATTCCTTTGTTACAGTCCTTAAAAATCGTATCGCCTCCAAAATACCACCTCTGTGTTCCCGCCTCACCTTTCGTCTTCGTGGACGGCCAGTTTTGCAAGTGAAAGTCTCGTACCATTCCATCTTTGCATCCCTTTACCCACCTAACACCGACCCGCCCCACCCCCTTCACTTTAAATCGGTATATCCTCTTCATCAATCCCTCATCACTCACTCCCCCTATATGGCCAAACCACTCTGGCACACCGTGGGCGACTCTCTCCATCTTAATGCATTTACATACACATATCTGCCGTACTCTGTCTCATTAATAAACCTGTCAAATCACCTCTCGACCCATAAGCTCCTTAGACACTTTATATCCATCGCTTCTGTACTCTATCGTTCTTATATTGAATCCATTCACCCCCAGGAGGTACTGTGCTGTATATATTTTGTTTTCGCTATCATCAGACATATATATTCTGCTTAGATGAGATTTTTCGAGTTGAAGGGGTTAAATATAGCTTCCATTAACCCTTTCGAAACAGAGGTCTTCTAAAACAAATAAAACGTTCAAGAGGAAGCAACAATAAAGTAACCTAATCGGCCATTGTGGTAAAGCAGTAAAGGACCGTGCCACATATCCACACAGCACAGTACCAACATACAGAACTTTGCCACATACTTTATTTATTTTTGTGACGTCATCTGTGCACCTCTGGCTGCTGTATTTCTTTTTCCTTTGCCTCTTCTCTCACCAAACGACTCACTTTTGGGTGCCATTTATCAAGGATCTTAATCAGCTTGCAGGAAAAACAAGTCTCCCTCACCGACTACCTTGACAAGAAATCGGTCTGTTTCTCGTATATTTTCCCTTCAGTATACACAGACTGGTTAGGCGGTATTTGGCAGAAAGACGATGGTAAAGGAATAAACAATCTTAATTCATCCTGAGGAATTCTTAAGTATGATCCTACTCTCCTACACTCACAGGACTCCCACCACCCCATACATCTTCAATATCCTAACACATATTTTTTTTAAATGTATCTTTTATATTATTTTTTCCTTTCTGGAGGCAACATGACAGCAAAGAGCAAATAACACAAATAATTCTATAGTAAGAGTTAATAAATTTGGACTAAAACAAAGGGCACTGTCTCAATAAACTGGCCAAGAATTTACCTAGATAATGAAGGCTGATTAAGAGAAACCATGAACATTAAAGTCTATTACAGTAATTTACTCTCCACACGAAGCCAAACAGCAACCATTTCTGTTCAGTTTTCTCATTGCTTTCTGCGATACCTGCCCGCCTCTCGGTAAGGTGTTGTCATTAGCGTTCGTCCTCATTAACCTGGAGATTTTCGTCCTTTCGCTGATTATTTCCCGCAGCTCAATGTCGGAATAAGACAATACTACGGTTATACCCACTCCCGTAGCACCTCTTCGTGGCTAACATCAAGTTTTAGTTAAGACAATACTACGGCCATCCATACTTTCCATAGCACTTCATCGTGACTAGCACCAAACTTCAGTGTTTATCTCCCCCACACTGCAGGATTCAAGATGGAGAGGTGGCAATTTTAGGCCAAGTAAAAATGGAGAGAGTACAGCAAACCAACGCACACCTCATTTGGGGGTTCAGTCGTTTATCGAAGAAAAGGATTATGTCTTCGTTAAGGAAAAAAGAAATGTCAGCTGAAAATAAACCAACGATAGTGTGTTGCTGATCCACACTAGCGGCAAGGCAAGGCAAGAGGAGGGCAAGGGAAGACAAAGGAAGGCAAGGCAAGGCAAGGCAAGGCAAGAGAAGGGAAGGGAAGGGAAGGGAAGGGAAGACAGAGGAAGGCAAGGCAAGGCAAGGGAAGGCAGAGGAAGGCAAGGCAAGGCAAGGCAAAGCAAGACAAGGCAAGAGAAGGAAAGGGAAGGTAAAGCAAGGCAAGCACCTGATCATTCCTTCCCATTTCCGGCCATTTCACGCCACTTTATATTCGATTTCCTGCCTCGGTGACACAAGACAGTACCGCCCACCGCACCGCCGCACACTAACACACTCACGACAACACCAACACGCCTTCAGAGTCGCTAAGGATGTGCCGTTTGTTCAGTCATATATAATTATCCTTTCAGCACTGAGATCAAGGGAAACAAACACTCATTTAAACACACACACACACACACACACACACACACACACACACACACACACACACACACACACACACACACACACACACACATATTCATATAAACAAAAATAATCATACAGACGAAAAAATAATATCAATGTTAAAAACTAAACCTCAAGTGGTGACATGTGAAAGGTGTGTGGTAAGTGGGAGGACTGCTGTGCCTCAGGGAACGGGTTACTAGATCTACGCCCATAGTCAGATGCATTAGAGAGAGAGAGAGAGAGAGAGAGAGAATAGGCTGTTCAACTTATACCCACAGTCAGCCACATAAAAAAATGCTATCCATCTATCTATCTATCTGTTTGTTTATTTACTTATTTATCTATTTATTTATTGTGTTGTTAATGTTGCACTAAAATCTCCTAAACTCAAACGATGGAGAAAAACAACATAAAACCCCAGGCAGAGCAGCATCATGGCTTGTAAATGTCAGTCGTTGATTGTATAATGGCCTACACCCTAGACAAAGCCATTGACATTTTAAGGGAATTCGGGAAAGAAAATAGTAGTAGTAGTAGTAGTAGTAGTAGTAGTAGTAGTAGTAGTAGTAGTAGTAGTAGTAGTAGTAGTAGTAGTAGTAGTTGTTGTTGTTGTTATTGTAATATTAATAATAATAATAATAATAATAATAATAATAATAATGATAATAACTAATAATAATGATGATGAAGATGATAAAGTGTACAAAATGCAGCCCGACAATTTTTCAAGTGTGATGAAATGGTGGTAGTGGTGAGGGCGGTGGTGAGATGGTGGCGTAAATGGCAGTGATGGCAGCTCGTGGTGGTGTGCAGCGGTCGTGGTGGAAGCGCTGGTGAGATGGTGGTGGTGCAAAAGTGGTGACGAGAATATATCGTGGTGGTGAGACAGTGGTGATGGTTAGATGGTAGTGATGCAAATGGAGGTGATGATTAACAGTGGTGATGGTGAAATGGTGGTGGTGGTGGTGGTGGTGGTGGTGGTGGTGGTGGTGGTGCAAACGGCGGAGGACAGCGCGCGGGACAACCATGGCCCCCCACGGTACTCTCCTTTCTGTGACCAATTTATCTTTATTTATGTGCTTATTTAGTTATTAGGCCTGAGAGGTGGAGCCAGGATTCCGCGGGCTTAAATGACATGTGAATGATTGTGTGGCTCATTTTATTTGGCATGGCGTTGAGAGTCCTGAGTTTTCCATCATAAGTCCGTATTTATCTCATCTTACTATGACAATGAGGACCAGTAGTCTTGCATTTCTCCCTCAGTGTTTCATTCCCTTCCCGGTCCCCCAAGCCCCCCCCCCAAAAAAAAAAAAAATGTATATGGACCCACCATCATTAAATATTTCATCATTTTACACACACACACACACACACACACACACACACACACACACACACACACACACACACACATTATGTACATCATCATTTTACACACATACATGGTAACAGGGAATTTCTTATGAACCACTTCAAGGTGTAGGAACCCGAGGCTAGGCTATCGTAGTCCCAGTACATTTAAGGGTAGATGACCAGCCTACTTCCCCTGATGGCATTACATGATCAAACACACACACACACACACACACACACACACACACACACACACACACACACACACACACACACCGTCACCTCTTGGGG
Source organism: Coenobita brevimanus (assembly GCF_032717465.1). NCBI lineage: Eukaryota > Metazoa > Arthropoda > Malacostraca > Decapoda > Coenobitidae > Coenobita > Coenobita brevimanus. The sequence goes on from NC_137045.1 coordinate 6,730,224, forward strand.
CTGGAACCTATGCAGGGGTGTTCTAACCGGTTGGGGTGTTCTAACCACTACACCACCAGGATCCACACTCGACAGAAATGTAAACCAATCGTGTATAAAAGATTCCACGCACCCCAGGCATTGGTGGGGGATATGGACAGGAAGATGATGGATGATGATGATGATGATGACTGATGATACATAATATTATAGTTAGACTGTCCCGTCGCTCCGCCTCCCTCACATCGTGTATCACAAAAATGAAGCACTTATCTTCCTCTCTCGTTAGGTTACCTCATCTTCCTCTCTCATTAGGCTACCTCATCTTCCTCTCTCATTAGGTTATTTCATCTTCCTTTCATGTCCCTGGATGTATATCGAAACCCGTTCTGAATAACCTGTCATTTCGTCCTGTTCTCCCTAAATTTTAAAAGGCCTTCATTTACATCTACATGCTGTCCTTCCCTCCTCTAAGATTTTTAAGAAAAGTGGGAACAAATTTTCCTGTAGACACTGTTGCTCTTTCTTTGTCACACTTTCCTCCATAAAGAAAAAGGGCGAATTGTCTTTCATTTTTCCATCACCATCGTCGTGCACAAAAATAAAAACCAATAATCCTGTATGTATATAATCTTACACCAAAATATATATCCAAATTTTGAAAGTAATTCGTCTGTTCAGGCTAACGTTTGATGTGTTTGTATTTTTCTCCCTACTAACCTTTGTTTTAAAAATCCTTAGTTACGTGACGCAATCCTTGTTTACTGTGTCCCTGGTACATAAGATTAATGGCCGCGATACCCAGACGTTTATTTAGTCCCTGTGATTTACTCGCTTGCGTCATTTACGGCGACTTTGATATCATTTGCATAACAGGTGTCCAGCAGTTTGACCACATAACAAAGATGGTTTTATTTTTATTTCTTTCTACCTCCGGACGATTTCATTCAGCTCTGGAGAAACTACTTAAACTTGTGGGGTTAAACACAGCCATTTCTTGTGTTTTTATTTGTATTTTATTTATTTTTTTGGTACCTCCAGTTATTTGGTTTGGTTTCGGAGGGATTTTTCGAAGTGGGGGGGTTTGATTTAGCTGACATGTGCCCCTGCAGTGCGAGAAGCTGTTTCGGAGCTGAACAAAATCGTCTGAAAGTAGCATTAATCAAAATACCAAAAGACGACCCTTGGCAGCCGCTTTACATATCTTTACGCCACACTCACATTTGCATCTCTTTTCTTTTTATCTTTGCCTGGAGTTTTTTTTTTTTTTTTGGCTGATGGTTGGGCCTACTCTGACATTCTATTCGAGCTAACTAAAGACGATTTTATTCAGCTGAGAATGTGGGAGGAAGAGGAAGAGGAGGAGGAGGAGGAAGAGGCTAAAAGACAATGAAGGAAGTATAGGAGAGGGAGAGGAAGACAAAACAATGGAATGGCTGAAGAGGAGGACTGGCTGAAAATGATAAAAGCTGAGATAGATAGATAGATAGATAGATAGAGAGAGAGAGGGGGGGGGGTCGATCACACACACACACCTTTCCCTGACAATCATCTCTTCCAGACTGCCCACCGCCACGCACCTGAGGCAGTAATTATCAACAGGTGAACGTCAAGGAACACCTGACAGAGAAAATAATCATCAATAACTCGCTTGGCAAATTATATCGGTCGAACTATCAGGACACTTGGCATCTGAAGAGTACCCAGAGAGAGAAAGAGAGAGAGAGAGAGAGAGAGAGAGACGTAACTGGAATCAATAACCTAAACTAAGAGGACTGAGAGTAACTTCATTCAAACAGGAAGCAATATTAAAAACACGTTCCTATTTCGTTCCAGCTTTCGTTCTGTGATGATGTATGAGCTTATTTAAATGGGCGAAGTTAACAAAGACTCAATTACCTAAACGACATTCATATCGAGCTTACCGGAACAGGAAACAATACACCCAGCATATATATAATGTAACTTATATATTTACGTGATCAAGCGAGATTGGAAATGGAACACAAGATCAACACAACTGCCCCTCACACTGTTCTTCCTGTATTCTGAAATTAACCGCATCACTTTTACCGTAATCTATTCAGTCCAATACCATAAATTCTTGACCCAGTCTCACTAAAACCAGACGATCCTATCCATCCTGAGACAGGCCTGCAGTAGTGAAGGGGTTAATGAGGCGAACATTTACCTTCTCCTGAACGAAAATTCTGCCCAGTGCTGAATATACAGTAATCGTCTGGGGGTTACATTATAATATTTGTCGTTGGGTTGAATTGGTTTAGCTTATGTTAAAGCCACGTTTTGGTTTACAGTTCTTGACACCAACGATACCAAGAATTTCAAGGTATATCAGCGTACGTCATTGATACAAATACTGATCACACCTTTGTTCTGATTATCATCATCATCATCTTTGTCCCCTCCCCTCTCTCTCTCTCTCTCTCTCTGAACCGACTCAAAACGTCAGCCACGGTCTAATTTCGAACCTATGACACGCAGAACTGAAAAATACACTACCAACCACGCCACCACCACCGGCGCTTCCACACTGAGCAGAATAAAGACATAAACGCAGCCTCAGCCACACACACCCATTAGCATAGTCCACCGACAGACGTAATAATAACCCACATTTGCCTATCATCATCATCAGCATCAGTATCAAGCACACTAATACACTCGTCGCGGGGCTGGGGAGGGTCATTAGGGTGCGCTGAGTGAGGTAATTACGGGGGAGGTGCAGGGGCGGGATATCCTCTTCCTACTTACCTGCCGTCGCTGCTGAAGGGGGTCCGATCCATCATAGGTGACGATAAATTGTGTGTGTGTGTGTGTGTGAGAGAGAGAGAGAGAGAAAGAGAGAGAGAGAGGGGGGGGGATCATCCTTCGCCAGAGTTAAGTGCCTGCACCACAGTGTGAAGTGTTCCTTCCTTACTGCACCTTCAAAAAAAAAAAAAAAAAAAAAAAAAAAAAAAAAAAAAATCCAAAATATGCAGTTGTAGAATATTTAGTGATCAATACTTTGTTAACTAGCTGTTCTTAAAAACTTCCAAATTTTCTAAACCACACAGAGAAAATACCTGAAAACTGAAAATTCATGTAAAAAGCACCCAGACGAAATTTGAACTTGCGCTCTTCAGTAAAATTCACTTTAAAGCTGGACTTCTAATTAGTTAAAATATTGAAGCCTTGGATGTATCACTAATATACTGTATATAAAAAAAAGGGGGGGAAGAAAAAAAAAAAAGAATACATGAGAGAATATATATGGAGACGAAAATCAGGTCAAAACGTGCGAGGAACATATATAATAGTGAATATGAAACAGAATCGAATTAAATTATTTTTTTTTAAACAACATTTACAACAAAAATAAATGAAGAAGGTGTTGTTTCCATACACCTGGCGATTTAGATGTAAGGAGAACGAAAATAAAAATGAGAGAGAGGATTGAAACCGAGAGAAGTGTGTATAATGGAAAGAGAGAGAGAGAGAGAGAGAGAGAGAGAGAGAGAGAGAGAGAGAGAGAGATCCCCCTTCCTATTCCTAACATCTCAATTACCACCAACTTGTCTCCTTCTCCTCCTCCTCCTCCTTATCCCTCTCCATCTCTCCTCCTACCTATTGCTTCCCCCTCCCCCTCCCCCTACCCCTCCCGGTCCACCCCCTCCCCCTCCCCCACTTCATCATTCCGCCATCTCCCAGACTCAATGAATAAAAAAAAAAAGAAAGAAAAAAAGGAAAAAAGGTGTTTAGTTCCGCTTAAGTGTGTGGGTAGGAGAGGTGGTCAATGGGCATCACACACACACACACACACACACACACACACACACACACACACACACACACACACACACACACAGGGGGCAAATATATAAGAAGGTGGATGTGCATCAAGACAAGACTGAGGAGTGGACTGTTAGACTATATTTGAGAGAGAGAGAGAGAGAGAGAGAGAGAGAGAGAGAGAGAGAGAGAGAGAGAGAGAGAGAGAGAGAAAAAGAGAGAAAGAGAGAGAGTAAAGGTATACGGCAGAGTATGGTGGTGGGAGTGTGGAGTAAGCGTGAGGATGTGGAGATGGTGTGTGAATGTGGAACTGAGGGTGATGCCCTTGGTGTGTGTGTGTGTGTGTGTGTGTGTGTGTGTGTGTGTGTGTGTGTGTGTGTGTGTGTGTGTGTGTGTGAGGGTTTATCAGAGAGGAGGGTTATCACCACGGCATCTAGGTGTGGCTGAGAGACACAGCTGGCAGGCGACACACGCACACACAGTCACACACATACACCACTCTTTCCCTCACACACACACACACACACACACACACACACACACACACACACACACACACACACACACACACACACACACACAGTATCTACAGTATCTCTCTCTCTCTCTCTGTCTGTCTGTCTGTCTCTCTCTCTCTCTCTCTCTCTTACCTGGGCATATTCCCTCACCTTTCTCTAATGGACCACAGTCACCGCAAACCACTCTCTCAACCAGACCCCTCTCTCTCTCTCTCTCTCTCTCTCTCTCTCTCTCTCTCTCTCTCCTCCAATTCTTATCAACTCTAATTCTTCTCTGCCTTCGTTCCTCACGCCTCCAATTCCTCAGCGTTCTCTTCATTTACCTCTGCATTTCTTTTTCTATCTTCTCATTGTCAAAGCTTATTTTTTCTCTCCTCTTTCATTTTCACTTTCCCCCTTCCATCTCCTCTCCTCTTTCGCAATCGCTTTCTTTTATATCTATTTGCATAATGATTCTGAATATCGGTAATGAAACCTTCTATTAATGTTCCCTACTTGGTCCCTTATTATTTATCGTATATAATAAATGATACGGACTTAGGAATCACTAGCAGTATTAACAAATTTGCGGGGGACACAAAAATAGGACGTATCATTAACAACTGTCTTAACCTTCAAAATGACCTCGATATTGTACAAATGGTCAAAAAAAAAAAAAAAAAGGGCAAATGGATTTTAACGTTGAAAAATGTAAAGCACTTAACGCGGGCAAGACCACTACTGGAGATACTACATAAAACTTGGATAATAAAGAAATTAATAAATCGGAATGCGAGAGAGATCTAGGTGTTACGGTAAGACCTCAAACCAAGACAACAGTACATTAATGCGAGAAATAAAGCAAGTTGAGTCCTAAGATTTATTTCGCGAAGTGTGTGCAATAAGACGCCTAAGGTAATATTGCAAGTTCACTGTATCTAGCATTACTAAGGCCACATTTAGATTATGCCGTGCAATTCTGGTGTCGTTACTACAGAATGGATATAAATTCGTTGACAAATAGACAGAGAGGAAAGACAAAAATGATGCATGATGTTCGGAACGTTTCATATAAAATGCATAAAGTTGATGATGATGATGGAGAGAGAGAGAGAGAGAGAGAGAGAGAGAGAGAGAGAGAGAGAGAGAGAGAGTCGTCGTACTGAATGGGCCAACTCCCACAACGCTACCCAAGTCTCATGTATTTCTGACGGGGTATTTCCGAGACTCAAATTGGTCTTGATATTGTGGTAATGGTGGATCACATAAAATCATTTGCCGCGGCCCGGATGTGACTCGTGGCTTGTATTTTGAACCTACCCATGACCTGACCCTTGACCTCTCTCTCTCTCTCTCTCTCTCTCTCTCTCAACTGAATAAAATCGTCTGGCGTAGGGTGGAATAGACTGCTAAAGTTGTTCCTGCCATGAGGGGGTTCTGTTAATGCAACGACCTGCCGTATAAAAATCACTTCCCGTAAACCATATGTAACTCACGGGTTTTATTTTTTCCCCAAAGAACAACGCATGGTTTTTACAAGTGAAAATTATATTCCTAACGACAGTACAGAGGTTATCCCATGCAGTACAAGAACAAACTTAACTCTTGCTCTCTCTACACGATAACGAAAAACGAAAAATTAGAATACACATTTATCCTACGCGTGCATTGTTCTGGCGATAAAAGTCTCATTACCCTTTCAATAACTTAAAATTTTCCTGATATACGAGTTCAAGTTAATGTATAATACCACTAAAACGTAATGTAATTTGTGTGTTTTCATATCTCCTTTTTTCACGAATAACTCAGGGCCTTTAATTTAGATGGCCTGGATGATAATTTTTAATATTATCATTATACTAACCTACCTTAATTATAACACCAATATAATCTACTCTGGTAATACATTTTATATTTTACTATCGCTCTGCTTGAATTTCTCAGACGCCTTCACTCCCGATGGCCTGAGTGTCTGTTTTTCACCTTAACTGTTCAATAATCAAAATCTCTCATCCATTTTTATAACAACGAATGCATCCTTAAGTGTAATATAATGCTATACAATTTTCTGGGAATGACTTCGCTGCCGATGGGTTGGAAGTTTGTTAAATACTCTGAAGCTGGTAATTTTATTCAGCATTCTCTCTCTCTCTCTCTCTCTCTCTCTCTCTTGAATACTGAGCTCTAACAACGAATCAATAGTTGAATACTGTGCTAGTCACGAAAATTGAAATGGAAGGATATAGAGTCGTAATACTGTCACACTGAGGTACGCGAAGTAGGCTACAAAGAAAATCTCCGCCAAATCATTATGAACGAATTACAGGGAAAGCAAAACACACCTGGCATCACCTTCAGAGACATAGTAAAGCCTCACACTGAATGGATCTTCCAATAAAACGAGCACAAGGAACAACAAAGCAGATACAATAGATACCGATACAAGAAAGCAAAATATTGGTATAAATCCTACTCACAGAAATTATATTACTGACAAATGAAAAATAAAAAAAACAATAATAATATAAACAAAGTATAAACAAAATGTCGACCACAATAATAATAATAATAATAATAATAATAATAATAATAATAATAAATAAACAATAATAAACACGTAAACAACAAACAGAATGCCGAGATACTGAACATCACAAACGCCGATTGGCTCCAAAATCAGTACAGCACAAAATGGCGGAAAAATCAGTCTCCACCACCTACTGAGTGTCGCCGTGGGTCGCGTGGCGGGCTGGGGACAATTTTCAGAGGCAATTTCACTCTTAATATCCAAATTCACCCACTGGAGCTTTCTTTTCTGGGCAGTTTCACTCTTACTGTCCAAATTCACCCGCTGGAGGTTTCGTTTCGACGCGGCGCCGTGATGGAGGCCGTAATCTGCAAGGACCTTAACCACTCCAGGCGTTGGCGCTGATAACGTGGTTTTCCAGGCCTTGAATATTGTGATATGTTGAGAGGGGATTGCCTTTTTTTACAGTTGTCATTGTGGGTAAACATGATGACCAACTATTACTGATATATCATGCGATAGCTACTGTATAGATGATTAGATCAATGAAAAATGCAAATTGAAAAAGCCAAAGTTCGCAGTTTCGGGGCTTGAGAAATCTTAAAATGTTTAATAATAATAATAATAATAATAAGTAAATAAATGGTTCTCCGTCACCTAAGAACTCTCCAATCACCCTTTCCAGAAGAGAAAAATCATAACTGTTTATTTTACTCTTGTTACTCTTAGACGGGTTTGTATCGCCTAGAAGTGACATTTTTCTCTTCTGACCGATGACGTGTAGTTCTAGATTCAAGATTTTACTCACTTAAGGAGGGATTTTTTGACCTGGAGGGAGTAGCTATGTCCTTTCTTAATCCCTTCAGTACGAGGAAATCATTTTTTTTTTACTTTATTTCTGCTACCACCAGACGATTTTATCCATGAGAATGAAATCTCGTGGTGGAAGGATTAGATTTATTTCAGTTAAGTCCTTCAGTACAATGTCGTCTTTTACTTTTTCCTGCTACAAATAAGAGGTACTGGTTAGCATAAAAAATAAATACTCGCAATTCATTCACTTTAATTAGGCAGAGATTTTCGTCCTTTGGCAGCTTATTTCCTGCGCCGTTAACTCAGTGGCAGAAAAGACTATACTAAGGCTCTACATCCTTCCCATAGCACTTCTTTGTGACTAGCACCATTTTCTAGTGTAAATCTTGATGGCGAGATGGCATTTTTTTGCCTAGTTAAAGTGAAAAATATAGTGGCGAAGTTAAATAATCTTTTCCTCACGAGGTGATTCGCCCAAGATGAATAAAATCGTCTGGAGGCAGCAACGAAAAAAAAAAAAATAGGCACCGCAGCACTGAGGGGGATTATCCTGAGAAACGAGGAGAGACTGACTTGGAGAGGAAATAAGTCCTTTTATTCCATAACGAGGTCTGTGCTTCGGGTTTATGTATCGTTTGATTACTTGGTGAGGATGTGATCACGTGACCCCAGCCGCCCCCTTACCACTACCACACTCCACCACCACCACCACATACTCCAACCATCATCACTACTGCCGCACACTCCATCACCACAGCGAGACTTCACCTTTGTCATCACCATCATTATCACACCCCACACCATCATCGCCACATTTCATCACCACCACACCACTTCACCATTATCATCATTGCACTCTGCTATCACCAACGCAACATTCCACCATCACCACCTCCACAACATAGTACCATCATCACACTCATTAACACCATCATTACCATCACTATAATAATCCACCACTACCACCACCACCACCACACCACATTTCACCAGCACCATCACCATGAACACCACCACCACCACAACCACCATCATCACTACCACCACATCCCACCACCACCACCCCCACCACCACAACCCACCATCACCACATCCACCACCACCACCTCACCTCACCATCACTCTCACTTCACCTTCACCACCATTATCACCACCATCACCACCACACTTCACAGGTCAGAGTTTTAAGTCACAAAATAACTTACCACATTGCTCCTTCCACAATTTTCTTTTTTTTTTTTTTTATGGAGAAGAAAATGGAAGGATGTTAATATTTCTTTCCCTCGTCTCCTCCTGCCAACTTAAAACACTATCAACAAACCAGCAAAGGGTTTTATTCTCTCCGGTTTAGGAAGCCCCCAAACATCTTTCCTTTACCGGTTTATTCTCTACTTCTAGCACGTAAAAATTCCCCTGTACAGTATGTTGTTTATGTGATCTATGTTAATACTGAAAACCCATGAATAGCCTATTACAAAATAATTATATGTAGTAGGTTAAATAAATCGCTAAGGAGGAGATGTTAAGAAGAGAATGGAATGGAATGTGCGGTAATACAGGCTATCCCTAAGGAAGAGGTGCCAGAAAACCACCTGAGCTGGCGAAAATACACACACACACACACACACACACACACACACACACACACACACACACACACACACACACACACACACACACACACACACAATATTCACCAACTTTCCTAAATTTAATGGCACTTTTTTTTCCTGTTACCCTGGCTCTCTTCGGACAATTTTCTTCATTTAAAAAAAAAAAAAAAAGAAAGAAAGAAAAAATCTGACTGAAGGGACTGGAAAAGAACCTCTACTGCCCCTTTACCAACGATGTGGATTTTTCTATTTTATTTCCTGTTACCGCCAGACGATTTTATTCAGCCCAGCAAAGACGCCTCGTAGTGAAGGGGTTATACGTAGAGCGAGACTGCTTGTTTGTACTCTGTTTCCACTCACATCACACGAGGGTGAATGTTAAAGTGAAGCATTGCCTCTAACCCAATTTTATGTCCGATCGTAATTCACTGCTAAAGAGACCTGTGCTTCGTAAAAATTGATTGGTTAACTATTTCTGTGTTGATATACCCCGTGTAAACAATTCACTCCCCTCCCCCCCTCTCTCGCTCACGACATACATACATACGTACACATACATACATACCTTATACGTATTCACACATATATGTATGACAATCTTTCAAGCTGTCTGTCTAATAGTCCTGTTATCTACGTAGTTATCTATTTATCTAAGACAAACTTATATTCATAGGTGTACAGTTATTAAACCAGCAGCAAAAACTCCTTTCCTCAATCATGGACTTCTTCTGTCTCCCCATTTACCTTTCGCTCATCTTTTTATCTGTTTCCCTCACTCCTCCCTCACACAAAAACTACAGCCTCTCCATCATCTCTCTAAGTACCCTCTTCCCTCCCTCTCGCCCTCGCTTTTTCCTCCACTGTCCCCCATTCACCTTCGTTCTTTAACCTCTCTTCTTCTCCCTCTCTACCCCCCTTCCCTCCTATGGGCCTCATTTCCCCCTACCCTCCTCTTTCTCTTTCCTCCCTTACTGATATCCCTTCCTTCCCTTGCCCCCAACATATTCCCTCCTTACCTTCATGTTACCTTATCACTCTCCCATATGCCTTTCACATAATCTTCTTCATTCTTTTCCTCCATCTGTCCACATCCACTCCCATCATCCTTCCCTCCATCCATAGTTCCCTTTTCCCCTCCCCCTACCCTCTGTTCGCTCCTCTCCTTCTACCCTCCCTCCATCCTTCCCTTCCCATCTTCCCTTTGCCCACCTTTCTTTCTCCCTCCACATACTTTTTCCCTCGCTCCAACTTCACTCTTTCTAATCTCCTTCCCTTCCTTAAACTTTATCATCTTTCTCTTCCTCTTCTTCTTCTCTTTTCCATCAAGCAAATCTTCTTCCTACACCTAAGTCATCCTCCCTCCGTTCCTTTCACCTTATTTTCTCCCTCTCATTCAATCCATCCCTTCCCTCTATACACCTTCCCTTCCCTCAATACTTCCACTTTATCACCTTCCTTTCTCTCCAAACATACTCCTTTTCCCTCCACCCACCTTTTCCATTTCTTTTTACTACCTTTCCCTTTCCCCTTCACTCCTTCTACCCACGTCTCCCCCTTCCTTATCTCCGCTCTTCCAATTCCTCCCCCTTTTATCTCCAACAATTTCCTCCCCCTCCGACCATCTCTCCCCTTCCCTTCTTCCATCTTCTCCCTCGCTTCCATCTTATCTCCTCCCTACTTTTCGCCCTTCCCTTCCCACATCCTCCTCCTCTCTCACCAGCACTCTTTCCCTTCCTCCCTCCCTTATCTCCCACTCCCCTCCCTCCCCCCCCCAATAACCCCTGGCCTGAGAGGTTGGTCGGTACGGGTTGTCTTAATGGGCCGCCTCACTAAAACCGGGTGGCGTACGGGATGGCCGAGACATATGGGTTTAAAGCACCCTCTTGGACCAACCATCCCAGCTCGCTCCATCATTTTTTTAACTTTTTTTTTTTCCGTCGTCATTATCATCACACTAACTCCATTTTCCTGAAGAACCCTCCTGGACGCACCAACCTGGGCTTAATTTTTCTTTTATTTTCTTATACATACATATCCATATAACATTATATATATACATGTATATATATATATATATATATATATATATATATATATATATATATATATATATATATTTATATATACATGTATATATAATATGCGTCGTCATTTTCAGCGTCTCATCTCTATTTATGCACAAAGAATTTAAGTACGTAAGGTTCAGAATTAGAATTAGAAATATATAAAAGTCGGGGCATTCGTTATCATCGTCATCATTATCATTATCAACAACACTGTTAGACTTAAAAATGGAGGGATATTCCTGAACGCGTTGGTGCTGGTACATGAGGGAAGGAGACGTGGAAGTGCGAGAGAGAGGTGATGATGAAAAGAATCGATTTTTTTTTTTTTTAAGGGCCACTGAATAAACTCTGAAGGGCCGTATTCTAAATGACAGAGGAAGCTCCGTAGCGCATCATCTATAGCACTTTATTCTGCATGTAATAGCTTTTTATCCCCTTGCATGTTACTGACGCACGCTATGTTGTTACCACAAATATAAATAAATAACGTAAAAGAGAACGTCAAGGCATCTTACGCAATATAAATCGCTAGGGAAGAAATGTTACGAAGCCTTCTCTGCCACCTGGAATATGGCCTTGATAACTTTCAGAGGATTTTCTTCAGCGTATTGGAGATTTCTCGAAAAAGAGGAATTTAATATTGCCTTTATTAATCCCATCAGTTCGAAAATCCATTCCCAAATTGAACAAAAATCGTCTGAAAGTGGCGAGAATGAACTAAATAAATAAATAAATAATAAATAAATAAATAAATCGTCGGGTTCCATTCTACCTGTAAAACTAAGAGAGGCCTTCCTGAAGCTGAAGAAAATCGTCTGGCGTTTGCAAAATACATATAAAAAAATATATAAATAAAGCCAGAGAGAGAAAGAGAGAGAGAGAGAGAACTAGAACTCAGAATAAATGGAAAATAGACGGGATAAATAGTCGGAATAAACAGACAGGGACAAACAGACGGGCAAAAAACAGACTGACACTTATTACAGCCCCTTCTGCACAAGGACGTATTATTATTTATTTATCTACTTATTTCCCTTCAGTACGAGGACGTCCTTTACCTATTAACTCATTTATTCATTCCATCTTTAATCCACTTATTACTTTTTTTCTTTCATATATTATCTACTTCTCCCAGATTATTTTATTCAGCGTGGGAGATGACATTCTGAACTAAGCAGTCAAAATACATTCTTCATCAACCCCTCCACACCAAAGTCCACCCTAAGCTTAAGAAAATCGTCCTTAGGCAGCAGGAATAAATTAAATAAAACCTGATCATGTTATAAGGGTTAACGTGAGGGTCAAGAATATTAATCGGGGTCTTAGAAAAAAAAAAAAAAAAAGGAAGACGATTTTTACAAGTTCCTGGTGATATGGAAATTTGTGATCACTTCCTTCTCTCTCTCTCTCTCTCTCTCTCTCTCTCTCTCTCTCTCTCTCTCTCTCTCTCTCTCTCTCTCTCTCTCTACCGCACCTACATACTCGGGTCGTGGCAGTAAAACCAGAAGGCGTCTCGGGTTCCCTCTAAATCCGGGTCATGCAATCGTTACCACATTGTCGAGATGCCGAGTTGGTAGTTGCGATGGTGGTGACTGTGGTAGTTGCGATGGAGGTGACTGTGGTAGTTGCGATGGTGGTGATTGTGGTAGTTGTGATGGTGGTGACTGTGGTAGTTCCGACGGCGGTGATTGTGGTAGTGATGGTGGTGGTGATGGTGAAGGTGGTGGTGGTAGTTGTGGTGCCAGAGGTACTTGTGGTGGTGGTAATTGTGGTGGTAGTGGTAACTGTGGTAAATACAACAAGTAACTGCGAGTAACACTTGTGATGACAACTGTGGTAGTTTTGGCAACGACTGAAAATCATCATCATCATCACATCTCGACCTATTCTCCCACCTAAGGAAGGGGTGAGTAAAGACTGAGAGGGGGAAGAAAAAGCCAAATTGATAAAGGGGGAATTATAAAAAATGTGCCCAATTAAAAGTGCTTCGGCTCAGGATGCTTCAAACGCAACAAAGGTATGGGGGGCAAAGTGACACCTGAAAAAGGGGTTGCAGTGGTGTGCTGGAAGAACATTCAGACCGTAAGAAGGAGGTCCCAAGTTCGATTCTCGGCCTGACCACGAGACGAGTGCCTCTACCTCAGCCTATCTGCGCCAAATGCTATAATAGGGACCTGAATCTTTAAACCGATGGCTGCGTCTCACAGTCTGGGAATGTTTGTTGGGTGCTTTCCTTGTCAGTTATACTCCACCCAAGTTATGGAGAAATTACGCTGAAACTAGTTCCTGCGTTAAGAATTTCCTCCCACCAACTTAGCGAATATTTTGTCCTTGCCAGTCTGCTGAAGGAGCCAAGATGGTGGCCAGACATCGCACTCTGCCCATTCAGGAGTGACTTTAAGTGCCTGGCGCTTTACATGCTTGGCGGGTTCACAGTTCGCCTTCCCTGAATCGCTGCTGACATCCCAGTGTAGTCACCACTGAAATGCCACTGCTGTATATCTTAGGTACGGGGGCAAGTTCAAATCCAGTGTCCCCCCCACGGTGCCTCGGGGATAAAGGCCCTCAGTTCTGGCCAGTGGAACTATCAAGAGACGTCTGATGACCAGCAAAAAGAGTGACATTATTTTGATCTGAAAAGCAGGCACGAGAGAGAGAAGTGTAATAACTGAGGCAGCCGTGGGTATTGTGTAACTGTGGTATTTGTTGTAGATGGCAATTATGACGCTTTTACACGCTGGAACTTAAGCACTGTAAAGAGAGAGAGAGAGAGAGAGAGAGAGAGAGAGAGAGAGAGAGAGAGAGAGAAAGCCGACTGTGTTAATGGTAAATGCTTGTTGAGTGATGAAAGCTGCTGCGTCTGTGATAAATGTGGTGGTGACCTAAGTGATGGTGGTGGTTCATGCAGTGGTACTTGTGGTGGAGATTGAGCTCACGGTGGAGGTTGATGAGAGTTGTAGTGGTGATGGAAATGATGATGACAGGTATACGAGTGGTGTTTATGGTACTGATGGCACTGATGGTGGGAGTTTATGGTAGTTGTGGTGATGATGGAACTATGGTAGTACCTGACAACTACAGTGGTAAAAAAAAACATGGTGGTAGTTGATTGGTAACAGTTGGAGTGGTGATGTACTTGGCGGTGGTAGGTGAGACCGTGATGACCTCTGTGGTGGTGGTGATGAAGAGGATGATGGAGGGATAACAAAACGAGGCACCATGGCACCTGTGGTAAATATAATGTTACAGTACTTCTACACGTGAGATGGTGAAGGTAGCAAACTGGAGTAGGTAAAATTATTATATGTGGGATACCGATATATTTTTTTAAAGTCAGTGTCATAGAATGTGCTTAATACATAGATAGATAGATAGATAGATAAACAGATAGACACACAGACAGACAGAAAGATAGATAGACAGGTAGACAGATAGATAGATGGATGGATGGACAGACAGGTATATATAAAACGCATACACACCATCAGAGATACACATTATCAACGACACACACACACACACACACACACACACACACACACACACACACACACACACACACACATTCGTGGACAAGTGTACACTGGAGAGAGGCACGCACACTACCCTACACGCACACACCTGAACAAACGCACCCTAAAAACAAAGTCAGTCACACTATGCACGCAATTTGACGAAGGTGGATACAGAACACGCAAACACACCGATAACGCGACACACACACACACACACACACACACACACACACACACACACACACACACACACACACACACACACACACGCACGCACGCACACACACATTTATAGAGAGAGAGAGAGAGAGAGAGAATCTACACGTACATGTGATAAAACATTTACGAATAACGCACATAGTAGCATGTTGACATGTAAACACAGTAGCGCATACACACTCCCCCAATAACAGCGGATATGTACACAATGGAACACGAAAGACTTATACGCACATGCAAATTAATAAAACACACACACACACACACACACACAGGTCAGAGAGAGAGAGAGAGAGAGAGAAAGTCGGTGCAGTAAATAATCAGAATATAAACAATAATGGTTGAAGAATAATTTACAGTTAGCAAAGAAAATAAGTAAACATATAAATACAATGAATCAATACTTGCCAAAAAAAAAAAAAAGACATTGGTAGATACACACAAAGAAGTAAAAATAAATAAATAAAACATTATATCCTACCAAAAAATAAGATTAAAAAAAAATCCAACCAGGCCTCAGAAATAACGCTTCCCTGTACTTCATAAATACGATATATTCAGTAACGTCATCACCATTAATATTCTTAGGGTCGAAAAAAAAAAACTCTGGTATTTTATTCCAGCTAGTGTCAGGCAAACTTATTCAGCTCACGTGAGGACTGTGTATAAGTTGGCATTCGACGCTTCTTAGTTCCTCTCCCTTATTTACTTATTTACTTGGCACTTGCATTTTAATATTCCTTTGCCTATTACACATTTCGTTATGACAGCAATTTTTTTTCTCATCAATGACATATAAACAGGATGCTGATTTATACGGTGCAGAAGAAATCGGTAAGGAGGAGACGATACGAAATCTTCAAAGTCACAAACACAGTCACATTTTCAGTTGACAATATCGAAATCAAACTCTCTCTCCACAACGATGTCTTGCAGTACGGACGAAGTTTTGTTGTTCAAGTGTGTGTGTGTGTGTGTGTGTGTGTGTGTGTGTGTGTGTGTGTGTGTGTGTGAAATTTCGATCCAGCTCCTATAACCTCTTCAGTGCGATGGGCTCTTTTTTTTTTTCTTTCATTCTGACAACCAAAGATTTTTTTTATATATACGCAGCACAAGGGACACCGTAGTTCAAAATAGTCTGTCCAATAACAAAGCGAGCATCGATAATTTACCCCAGTCTTAACTTTCGACGTCTTAATTTGCTACGTCCTCAACTGCAGCGTCTCAATTTACAGCGTCTCAGTTTGCGTCTTAATTTACAGTATTTTACAACGTCTCAATTAACGTTTTTATTCAGAACGTCTCAATTTCCAAAGTCTTGATTTACAACTTCTCAATTTACAGCGTGTCATTTAACGTCTTAATGTACAACAGATCAATTAACAAGGTCTTTAGATACAGCGTCTGAAATAGCAATGTCTTTATTATTCACGTCTCATTTACAATAATTTTACCGAGTCGCAAATTTGCCTCTCCACTACGATGATGATTTTTTTTTTTTTTTTTTTTTTTTTGAGGTAAACCTATCGAACAAACAGTTTATATAAAGCTTAATTTCTAGTCTCTAAATTTAACTCTTTACGGCTCAAACCTTGCTACTACCGGACGATTTTCCTCAGCTTTTCCAATTGCAAAGACCATATAGCAACGTTCATTAACCTCTTCAATATGAGGTGTCCCCTATGCAGGAAAAACAATCATCTAGTGGCAGAAAGAATAGAGTGTAAAATAAGTCCTTATATTGTAAGGGTAAAGTGAGATAATTTGGAAAGTCACGTATCTCAGCCTATTGGGTTATGTGGAATACTGTATAAACCTCCAATATTCGTGATTTTCCGAATCCAAGAACACACACACACACACACACACACACACACACACACACACACACACACACACACACACACACACACCACCACCACCACCACCACCAACACCAAGCAACTGACCAAAACACAAACAGCAAACAAACGCCTCCCACAAGAAACCCAAAGTCGCCACTAAGAAAAAAAAAAAAGAGGAAAAAAAAGAGGTGGTCTCAGGTTGACGAGGGGAAGGGAAGGGGGGGAGGGGGACAAAGGGAGAGGTGTGGTAAGAGGGTGGGGGTGGGAGGGTGAGAGGCCACTGTCTACTGCCACTGTCTTCTCCTTCACCCTCTGTGCCTCGTCTTTGTCCTGCCTTCCTCCAAACCCAACTGTGACTTTGCCCTACACCACACCATCTGCCTGCTATCCACATCATCTATTTCATCCTCTGTGTCTTGTCTCTGTCCTATTTTCTTCCTCACTATCCTACAACTTTGCCCTTTACAACCACACCAAAGCTCTACCTACTAACACTTGTCTCCGTCCTACCCTCCTCCGACCCCCCCCCCTCATGACTTCACCTCACCATACCACTGTCTACTCTTTCACCGTCTGGGCCTTGTCTCTGTCCTCCCTCCTCGTAACCACCCCCCCTATGACTGTACCTTTGCCCTAGACAGACCCATGGCTTCTAAGTTATTTCCCCTTCCGTCTAAGACCACCCGAGCCAGGCCAGATAAACTCCTGAAGACGCGGTGTTCAGAGGCAAAGTTGCTTCACACCAGGACCTTCATGGCGGGACGACGCGCGCGCGCGCACACACACACACACACACACACACACACACACACACACGTGGGGACCTATGAGCTTTACGACAATGAACCGATCGGAGGAGGGCAGTACACTAAGTACCCTGCCAGCAACAACCCTATATTTCAGTGGGATATATAATTATACACTGTATGTATACATGTATTTATGTATACCTATATTTTTTTTTTTTTTTCAAACAAAGGTGATGACCGCGACCCATAACACACAGTGTGCCTTGGCTGATGAGGGTGATAACAAGGAGGAACACAAGTGGAGAATTTCCTCGGCCGTGTCCGTGTGTGTGGGTGAGGGTGAGGGTGACAGGGTGGCGGACAACCTGAGGCTGTGTGGGTGGACAGTGTGGACAGCGGAGGGGCCGACGCTCACACCACATCCTGCACGATAGACATTGACTCACAGGGCAGTAGCCTCACTACCTTGAGAAGTTCCCTAACATCCATCCCTCAGCGATTTATTCTGTCTCGTACATCTTAAAATAATCCTGCATGTAACTAATGAAACAGTGTGTCGGTATAAGAAACCTATACGCAGCACACGGTATAATATTGAGGAGTACCAGGATCGGTAAATTGCTATGAAGTATGCCCGACGAAATTTCCTTCGACAGTTAGAACACGGCACACTTATCACCGCTAACGTGTGTGTGTGTGTGTGTGTGTGTGTGTGTGTGAAAGTGAATGATAAGATCAAGGACTTCACACACTGCAGCTGCATCGTGACAAGGTGAAGACTAATCCCTTTTTGCCATGAACATTTTAATACATAATTAGTAACATATGCAATAATAAACAAATTATATATATATATATATATATATATATATATATATATATATATATATATATATATATAGACGCGCAATTTTCCACAGGATATTCTATGGCGCATATAAATCTCTCTCTCTCTCTCTCTCTCTCTCTCTCTCTCTAGTGCATTTTTCTCTTCTTTACCCCAATTCATATGTTTTAATATCTATTCCCCAGAAACATGTAAGCTCAATAAAGTGGTCAGATAATAAACAGAACAAATACCAAAGGGACAATCCTCAAAAATAAAGGATTCAAGAAGGCAGTCACCGAGGCAAATAATACAAATAATCTGTCACACACCTACACCCACACTCCTTTCCTCCTCCACTCCCACGCACACTTTCCCTACGCTGCCTCCTCTTCCGGATACCTCCCCTACCACCTCAACTCATCATCCAAACAACTCTCAACCCCTCACAAATAACTCCCCCCCCCCACAACCCTCCTCTTTTCTTCCCCCCTCTCGCTAACAACTTTACAATATTCTCTGTTCTCCCCCGATACCCCTACTCTACCCCCCCACACTCCTCTCAGAGTAGCAATGCCGCCAACCCTGACAACACCCGTGACACCGCCTGACACCACCTCTGACACTACTCTGACATCAAATGTGACACCATCCTGACGCGCTTCTGACATCACCCTGACCTACTTGACACCAGCCTGACCCACCTCTGACACCAACCTGACACCATCCTGACACCACCTTGACACCGGACTGACACCAACTTACACCGCATCTGACACCACCCTGACACTATGACACCAAATCTGACACCACCCTGACACCACCTAATCCTCAGTTCTATACCCACGGCAACTGTCTCCACTGCCCCCACCTGGCTGCTGCTCCCTCGGCAACCCCATACAGGAGATATTGTATCAGATCCTGCCTCACAAGGTTTGTACATAAATCCAACAACCGACTGATTATCCTGATTGTGGACAGAACATATACAGGACGGCTCTGTTTAAATATTAGGGACACTCTTACAACACGGAGACACTGAAAAATTAATCGGAAGTTTAATTTAGAGTGAATATCGGTGCCTCACAATACGACGTTCACATCTCCCTAACCTTCTGCTTTTCATTTACCTCGACGAACTCTGGAACAGTGTGGGAACCAGAGGAGACCGATGTTATAAACTCGACCCTCATAAATCAAGGGCTTGCTTACACCCTCGCGTACTCAGTTTTCACAACACGGAGGACAAGCTGGCATTTTCAGACTTACGCTGCGTGAATCTGTTTACCTTTGGTCGTGCAGGTGCGCCGGGAGGACGGAGGAGCCATTCATAAAACCCCACAATCCCGCACTTGACGCCGGCCTCCCGTGTGTTTATTGACGGAGACCTTACGTTCCATCACAATACTGTTGGGCGTCCACGTGGGCCGCATCAGCTGACCAGTGAGTAATTGTTTACATTCTTAGAGCGGCAAGGGAGGAGGGTAGATATTTGGGTTTAACTTGCTTGGTCAGGTGAGATTTCTAGTAATGAACAGACTAATGAAGGGTATATCTGACTCCCTCCATTAGCAGAGATCTCCCCTAAGCTGTATTTAATCGTCTGGAGAAAGTGAGAATAAAAATTAAATTGATATTCCCAGATTAATAAACTTAAGAGGAAATGCTGCTTGGTGATTCAATTTCCGCGAAGAGCCGCTGGACCCACCGCGCGCTATGTTGTATTGTCTCTCCCCCGCCACCACCACCTCCAAGAAGCCTGATATTCTGAGTTTGTTTGTGGAGGCGCCTAGACACATCCCCCCGCTCCCCCTGACACGTGTTCTCGCCCTTGTTGTGACAGAGGGAGTGAGGTGTGGGAGTATCTTGTCTGGCGATTACAAGTACAGTTTTATACACATCCGGCACAAGGCACGGCTATCACACGTTCACCGCTCTTTTATGTCAGGCGTGTGTAAGCCGCCACTACAATGAATACATACATACCGTGTTTTCCTTCATGCATTAAGGAGAATATTATCGCTTATACTAACATGGCTGTCTGATCCACACTGGTCATAGAAGCCACGATAGCCTGGTGGTTGCGTGTTCGTCTTGTGACCTACGTGAGCCTCGTGACTAAAGTTCAAAATCCAGGCTGCATCACCAAACATTATATATCTAATCATCACACTTCATCTCAGCACCACAATCCATCCCATCACCGCACTCCACCCCATCACCGCACTCCACCCCATCACCGCACAACGCCTCATCACCACACTCCATCCCATCACCGCACTACGCTTCATCACCACACTCCACCCCATCACCACACTCCACCTCATTCAAGCACATGCCTTTTGTTATTTCTCTGATGAATAAACAAACACATCACACGTAATTTTCATGCATCACACGGCCGGGGCATTTTAGTCTATCATTTTCTTTGCGTTTGTGATACTGCACTGAATATAAGAGGAAAGAAATAATAATAATAATAATAATAATAATAATAATAATAGTAGTAGTAGTAGTAGTAGTAGTAGTAGTAGTAGTAGTTGTAGTAGTAGTAGCAGTAGTAATGGTAGTAGTAGTAGTAGAACAACAACAACAATCAACAAGAAGGTTCCACACAGTCTAATCACGCACTACTTTTACAGCGCATAAAAGGCGCTTAAACCACTCAGCCACCACACCTAGTTCGCCCACACCTGAGCGTAATTACGACCGTCAATAGAAACACTAGCATATAAATAGGAACACTGGCATATAACGTGATTTTTACGACTCCCCGTACAATGGTTGTGTGGCGGGTGAGTGTGAGGTGTGGCAGTCAGTCCGCTTGGTTTTGTTTTGTTACCCGTCCCCGCCCCGGAGGGGTTCGGGGACGGGTATTGTTTTCACGCGGTTTGTCTGTCTGTCTGTTTGTTTGTGTCTAGATGCCTGTTAACAACTTTACGCAAAAACTACTGGTGCGATTTTGACTAAAATTACAGGGATGATGGGCTATGACCTTCGCCATAACTCCCTTCAAATTCGTCATATCGACGTGAATCCAAAACTAAAGGTAAATCTTTCAAATCTGCATCCTATAACATGCCTCAATACATCAGGGGGAGTCACCCCTCAGTTAGTGGTAGGGGGGTCAATGTCAGGTGGGTCGGGCCTAAAATTTCAAATGGGCATAAAATCGTCAATTTTCACCCGATTTACTCCAAATCTGATAAGTGACATCTTTGACTAGATATCCTGTTGTGTTTATACGTCAGCACTAAAATGACTGCCAGGGACGGATTTGTTGTGCTTTGGCACCGCTTCTTGTTTTGTTTTGTTTTAAAGAGCTGTATCTTGATTACCTATGGAGATTTCGTAGCACCTCTTCCTTAGCGATTTATTCTGCCTTGTTTTGGTCTTATATAGGGCCGTATTTGGAGCAGCTGTGGGGATTTCGTAGCACCTCTTCCTTAGCGATTTATTCTACACAGTGCACCTAAGTATCCTCGTGTATGATTCTGATCCAAATTAGGTCGATATTAAAACGATGTATGTACCATACAAGAGAATTATAAGGTGTAACAGGCAAAATAAACCACCACTGAATAGATGCCACGAAACTTCCTCTATGCCGCTTAAAATATGACAGTCATACGGATACGGTTTACACAGAACGATGGAGTATACGACACAAAATTCAGGAGAGGAAAAAAAGAGGAGATACAGAGACAAAAATAATGCAGTGGAGGAGACAGAAATATCGGGGAAACCATACGTGGAGAGAGGGGACGAGAGAAACAGAACACATACGGGAAACAGAACACATGAGGGACAATATGACAAGAAAGAGAGAGCACAGAGAACGAGATAAAGAACACAAAGAAACGAAGGACGAGAAAAAATTAATACTACACCCTGAAAGACGCTCAGAACAAAGGCAAACAGGACGAAAAAAAAAAAATACAGTACACCACAATACATGGATTACAAGACACTAGCGACAAAGCATACATAAGGAATACACACACACATACATACATACATTCATACATACATATCTACATACAGGACTAGAGTACGAAGCGACCAGGTAGACTCAGCGGAGATGGAAGAATGGTGCAACGAAAAGCAAACCAGGCCCGCACTCGAGGGGTCCCGGGTTCGATTCCAAGCGCAACCACGAGACCTTATCCCTGTTTATCCGCAGCCTGAACAATAGGGACTGAGACGGTGACAGCTGAAGATCGTAGTGTGGGGAAATGTTTGGGTGTTTTCCTTGTCTGACAGTGCCTCACCCCACACAGCAACGAAGATATATTCCTATACACACACACACACACACACACACACACACACACACACGGGGTAACAGCCAACACATTACCCTTGCTAGGTGTCGGCCAGAATAACCGGAATTAAAAATAGAAAAGGATGTAGAATTATATAATGAACAGTAATAATAAGACTAATAAAAGACGTGTGTGTGTACAGGGGAAGCAATATATAAGGGAAAATCCTGGATAATGTCTGAAGGTCTGGACAGAGATACAGATTAATGACTTCCTGAGATGCATGAAGGCACAGACGGACACACCAGGCCGGGGGACAGGTTGTGTGGGGACGGCTGAGGGAACAATGGGGAAAGAAGGGAAAGAGAGAAGGAAATTGCATGAGGAAAATTCATAGAAACATGGATATGAGGAAAAGTTGCAGGAAAATGCATCAGAAGAAATGTTATAGAAAAAAAGATAAGAAGAAACGTTACAGAAAAGTACATAGGAAAGAAAAGTTATTGAAAAATGTGGTAGTAAAAAAAAGTTCAGAAAAAATGCACCAGAAGAAACAGTTACAGTAATATTTCGTGGGTAAGAAAGTTATAGAAAATATTAACAAGTCACAAAACGATCAAATGAAGTTCAACAATGTATTTATGACTTCTACATAAAAAATCAACAACCATTTTTGACACGGCAAGGAAAAAAAAAAAAACATTATGAGAAAGACAAAAGAAAAGAAAGTGTTTTTTACGTCCTCAAAAAAAATTGTCAGTACACACACAAAAAATATATTTGTGATGCTAACAAAACACACACACACACACACACACACACACACACACACACACACACACACACACACACACACACACACACACACACACAAAGGCGTCACCGTACTGAAAGGGTTAAGAATGTCCTGTTCAGTCTTCACTAAGGATATACCGGCGGGGTGATGAAGATTTTAGTGTGCACAATCAAGGACAAAAATCCGCTCACTACTCCACTGCTGCCTCACACTTGGGGCATGTCCGTCCCTTTCCTCCTTGACGCATCATGTAAAGGAAACTAATCAATGGGCAGGTAATACAAGCCTCTCTCAGCTTAAGAATATTAGCCAGAAGAGGGCACAGGGACGAATAAGAGATGAAATATTAGACAGAGAAACATACCAAACCTCTCTCAGATTAAGAATGATAGGCAGGAAAAGGAAGTGAAAAGTATAAGAGGTAAAATAATAGGCAGAGAAACATACCAAACCCCTCCCACTTTAGAAATATTAGCCAAGAGGGGGAGGTGAAAATAAGAGGGATTAAATATTAGGCAGGATATATACCAACTTTCTCTCGTCTCAGGAACATTTGCCAAAAGAGAGACGAAAGATGCACAGGAGTTAAAAATTTCGAACTTTTGCCTGCGACTGTACTCTCCGGATTTACTCAGCTGCGCAAAGTCTTCCTATCTAGGCCAGGGAACGCCGTGATAAGAAACTGAAGGCTTTATCTCTGGGATGAGTTGTATATTGGGTACGATCAACAAATACAGCGTCGAAGAATTTTGAGATACAGAGGGACGAGCTCTGAAACACCTTGCGATAGACACTGGAAGCCTTATAATGTTTTCTGTTATAATTTGGTATCGAAGAGTTTAGAAACACAGGACGAGGAGCTCTGAAAACACTCTACGATATAAACTGGAAGCCTTATAACGTCTTCCCTTAAAATTTGGCATCGATGAGTTTTGAAATACGAGGCGAAAAACTCTGAAACACCTTGCGATATTTATACTGGAAGCCTCATATCGATTTCTCTTACACTGTGGCATCTCCTCCGAATCCCTTATCTGAAAGCTGAGTTGTATGTTGTGTACGGTCAACAAATAGTATTGAGGCTCCTGCAGTGCTATATGTTTTGACACATGGACGAAATGTTCTGAATACCATTATCTCGAGTAAGGTAACATCTTTCTTCTTTTATTTATGTATAAGGTAACGTCTCATTTATTTATTTATTTGTTCATTACTATGGTAACGTCTTGCTTATTTCTTTATTTTCATATTTATACGGTAAGGTCTTGTTTACTCATTTCTTTATTTACTTATTTTAATTTTATTTTATTCTTGCATCCATCAGAGAGCTTAATGAGCTTGAAGGTAACTTTAATAAATCAATTAAGACGTAACATAAGGCACGGGTTTACACTACGTTCTGTTAGTTTCCAGATAATATTTTCAATCATCCTTTGTTAGTAGCTTAAGCAATTACCTAAGATCTGAGTTACCCATTACGCACGGTCAATAAAGATAGTACCAAGCTCTCCCATTTTGACACACGCAACGAAGAGCTTTGAAATACCCTAATGTGTGTTCTGTCTTCATAAGCTTACACTATTTCCCATCTCAGTTTGGCAGCCACACCAGAATTTATCTCCGACATGGGTTGTATCAGGTACGGTCAACAAATAATCGCCAGGCCCCGTATTTTCAAACAGGGGACGAAGGCGTTTGACATAATTTACTGTGTTTTTGATTACATATTTTATCTTCTAATACCATTTGCCATTAGCCTCAGTCTTTTTATTATTATTCGTTTATCTAATAGCTGAGTTCTATATATATTGCGGTAAATTCAACAAATATATTATGGAGTAGGTTCACTTTATACTCTTCATTCTGAGACACGATAAGAAAAGCTTTAATATACTGTTCCTGACGGTCGTTCTGTTTCGACAAATTTGCGGTACAGTGTATATATTTTACTAACACATACGGTATTAAGTTCTCGCTGTGATTTATACATTTTCAGATACCAGACGAACATCCTTATTGTATGTCTTGTATATTTTTCCTATTATAACTTGCAATCAACCTGGATCTTTAATAACTGGATCATCTGCTTAAGAGGTAAATTATACTCTTCGCATGGTTTATAAATATAGCATCGAGTGGGTTCCCAATGTGCTTTGTACGTTTTGAGACTTAATGAAGTGTTTTGAAATGTTTTATCTTATGTATGTACGTATATATGTATGTGTATTATGTATGTATGTGTATTATGCATGTATGTGTGTATTATGTATGTATGTGTATTATGTACGTATGTATGTATACTGTGCTACGATAATCATGTACATTTTCACTGATGCCATAAATAACAACTATCAATGAAGCTACTTTGCACTTTACACTCGAAGGGCCGTATTCTCGTCTGTTAAGGAAGCTCCCTAACACCTTTTCTTATGCGATTTATTTGCTGATTACACCTATCTCTCCTTCTCCATGTTACATAAATCATTCCACTATCGCCGTACCCTGCATAAACAAAGTGCAAAAGTATACTGACCAGCCACATCCAAAAACAAATCGCTAAGGAAGAGGCGCCACGGAGCCCCCTTAACTGGCCAGATACGGACCAAAGACAAAGGGCGAAGAACAGCTATTTACGAATACTTAACCTCTTTCTATTACGAATTTAATTTTTTTTTTAATTTTTCCCCTTCATTAAAGACACCATTTTGCATCAGCTGAACGTAAAATTCCTCAAAAATATCAGATATACAAAATTAAAAAAATAATAATAAGCTCAGATCTGCTTCAGTTAACGGAGGTGGTCTACAAATATATCTCTCTTTATCATCACCATCATTATTATTATTATTATTATTATTATTATTATTAGCATTATTATTATTATTGGAACTGTAATAACTGCAGCAAACTCTTAAGCTAGGACAAGTATCAGATTTCCGCGTTGCTGCTTCACATACATCCACACACACACACACACACACACACACACACACACACACACACACACACACACACACACACACACACAATCGAAGAAAAAAAAGTAAACGCAAGAAACAAGTGGGACTGGCCTTATAAATCTTCCCTGACTTTTCGACTGAATGGAGAAATCACAATATATTTTTCCCCAACCCCCTTCACACTACCTCCTCCAAATCTGAATATATAAGAAAAAAAATCGTCTGGTGGCAGCAAGCACAATAAAAAAAAAAATCTCACGGCTAAGAGGGATCAAGGCCAGTGACCCCAAAATCGACCTTAAAATATCGAAAAATCCCTTAACGCCATCTTACGGGCGAATTATGACGTTAACTCCCTTCCTATTGACATACTATCTGACCGCTATCCATAACTGTCTATCTATCCGCGTAAACTATCTATCCGCGTACTCTGCTATCCACATCTGTCTATCTATCCGCGTAAACTATCTATCCGCGTACTCAAAATCATGGCTTGTCAGGCAGGAGTTTATTTTTTGAGATTAACTGTATTTTATCTGTATCTATCTGTCTTTCTGTCAATCTGTCTATCTTTCTATCTGTCTACCTGCCTATCTATCTACCTACTCACCTGTCTATCTATCTATCATCCACTCCTATTTACCTGTTATTCTGTCTATTTATCTGTCACCCATCAGGCGCGCAGGGACCCGGGGCTAGGCTACATACCCCTGCCATCAGAGGCGAGAGTGACCAGTCATTTTCCCTTTGTGGCAGTATATGAGCAACAAATATCATCCATCCCTCAAACGCACACCTTCATGGGCCCACACCTACTTGGAGCGCCTGAATCCGCTAGACCACCACGCGTCGCTTGAATTACCCACGTCACGAAAATGTAGGCTCAATTCCAAATAATTTTTTCATTCAATTAGTCCATTTTTTTGTCTGCAGTATTTCCAACATCCTCACTGCAAATGTCCAAAGTTACTCTCTCTCTCTCTCTCTCTCTCTCTCTCTCTCTCTCAATTTAGGTATTTCATTCTGGCTCTCTACAGACGATTTTATTCAGCACATAACAGACCTACGTAGTCAAAATACGGGATTTGACGCACTACATTATTCCTCATACATAAATTCAGAACAAATAATCTGATTTATTATTATTATTATTATTATTATTATTATTATTACTACTACTACTACTACTACTATTACTACTACTATTTTTATTTGTATTATTATTATTTCAAAGGAATTATTAGAGCAGACATAATTTTGCTTGCGACATTTTTCTCTCCCTGCGACGTTCAAGGTAGATACTTTATTTTCGCCATCTACAGACGATTTTATTAGGCTGAAAGAAATCCTACCCGGTCAAGTCATAGGCTCTGAAATAATCTACTGCTCAAGATAAATTATTTAGAAATTATCCACCATACTTTTAAAATTATTGCTAACCATTTTTTTTTTTCAATCCTGTCACTGCTATGTTCACCTTTTTTTATGCTTGCTCTCTTCAGACGATTTTCTTCAGCGGGGAGGAACCATAATCAGTAAAACCAAGGACTCTGAGATAATATAATTTTTAAGATGAATTATGTATACGATCTTCACAAAAAAAAAAAATACATATTAAATCTCCACCAGAAAAAAATTCCACATAAGCAGCTCACCAAAATAATTCCATATAAACTGTCCATCAAAATAATTCCATATACACTGTCCACCAAAACAATTCCATGTGAACTTCCACCAAAATAATTCCACATAAACTGTCCACCAAAATAATGCCATATAAACCGCCCAACAAAAATAATTCCACATAAATTGTCCACAAAAATAATTCCATATAAACAGCTCACCAAAATAATTCCATATAAACTGTCCATCAGAATCATTCCATATAAACTGTTCACCAAAATAATTCCAGATAAGCCGCCCACTAAAATAATTCCATATAAACCGCCCACTAAAATAATTCCATATAAACTGTTTCACTAAAATAATTCCACCAAAATAATTTCATATAAACTGTTCTACCTGCCTATAGACGATTTCATTTCTCTACCTGTCTACAAGCGATTTAATTTTTCTACCTGGCTACAAGCGATTTAATTTTTCTACCTGTCTACAAGCGATTTTATTTTTCTACCTGTCTACAAGCGATTTAATTTCTCTACCTGCCTACAAGCGATTTAATATTTCTACCTGCCAACAAGCGATTTAATTTTTCTACCTGGCTACGGACGATTTAATTTTTCCGTCTACAAGCGATTTATTTTTTCTGTCTACAAGCGATTTAATTTTTCCACCTGTCTATAAGCGATTTAGTTTTCTATCTCCCTACAGACGATTTTATTCAGACGTAAAATCAGAGGGTTTGTGATAATCCACTTTTCCTCGAGATAAATTAACAATGAATAATTCCGATCATTATTTTATTTTCTTATATTTTTTCTCCTGTGACATATTAATAAAAACCCTTTCACTGCGACGCCCTTAGTTAGACCTTTTATTTTCATTATCTACAAATAAATTTCTTCATCATTCGGACTCCAAACGCAAAAAGTAAAAAATATATATATACTGTACTCTTATATGATGGTGGAATCGGTAGCACACTCGGTCCGCAACCAAAAAGTCCTGGGTTCGACTCCCTTGCGGACCAGGAGATCCTTTGGGAGACAGAATTTCTTAATCCCAGTCTGTTGGTGCCTACAGCTGAAATGGGAACCTGGATCTGTAAAGCGACGGTTGCGTGCCAAGGAAGGTCTGCGGCAATGTGTGTTGGGTGTTTTCCCTGTCAGTTACGCTCCCTTATGTAAACGTACAATTATAAGCGGTAAATATAGAAACAAATAAATAAAATAACCAGTAAATAATAAATAAACAATACATATTTAAATAACCAAAACAAATGAAATCAATAAATAAAAATAAAAAGGTAACAAACTACTAATAAAATCAATAAATAAATAAATAGAAGCAGCTGAACGTACTAGACAGAAAAAAAAACGTTTGACAAACTTGTGAGTGTGGTGACTTGTAATGTGTTTGATCTTGTTTCCACCAGACGATTTTATTCAGCTTGTGGGACACCTCATGTAGCCAAGGGGTTTACAAAAGCTTTACCTAACCCCTCCTGTTCAGAAAGTCTCTCCTCAGCTGAATAAAATCGTCAGGAAACAATAAGAACAAAATTAAAAATATCAGGCTTTTTTTTCAGGTGTCCGACATTGGCCATGCATTTAACAGGCCCTTCCCCAAACACTCAGCTATCCTCCTACATGCCATACACCTTCATATTTCATTACTTCGGCACCAATACCCACCGTCCATACTGAATACGTGCTGGGTTGTCTCCTTCTGGGCTGGTGTGGTGGTATAGAAGGGGTGTTTTTATGACGTCGGTGGGTGTTTTGTAAGATCAGTAACGTCTGTTTTTAACGCAATTCAATCCATCACACTGCTCCCTACACCAGACTGAGATCGAACTCGCATCATTTCAGACAAAGGACAACCTCTAACCACTCCAGATTATTTCATCCCATTTGCCTAACTTTTTTTTTTTTTTTTTTTTTTTCTTTCGAAGCGGTGCGGTTCTCGCCTATAAACGTACTACGAGTGACACAAGAGGTTTTGTAGCACCTCTTCCTAAGCGATTTATTCTGCACAGTGTCCCTTAATATCCTTTTGTATGTTAGTGGTGCAACCTATGTCGATGTTAAAAGGATTTAAATACCATACAAGAGAATGTTGAGGTGCAATACGTATAATAAATCGCTAAAGAAGAGGAGCTACGGAACCTACAATGCAACAGGAAATACGACCCTCATAGTGAGTCGATGAAAACAGTGTGGGGTTAGCATGAATAAATGAATACAGGTAAAAATTATATAAGGGCAGAAAGAAAATAATAATAATAATAATAATAATAATAATAATAATAATAATAATAATAATCCGAAAGTTCTCCCTTAGATGGCGTTTTAATTCTCTCTCCAGACACGCTATTTTATTCAGCTAATCACTTCACTCCACTGACCTGTTAAATTCTCAATTATCACTACCACCAGACGATTTTACTCAGCTATGGAGAGACTCTTTCGAACTGGAGGAGTGATATATATTCTTCATTAACCCCTCCACTACCCGAGTTCCTTCTTCCCGAGTGGAATAAAACCGTCTATTGGTGGCAAAGAATAAAATAAAAAATACGTCACCTGATGCTAGGGGGGTTAAAAGGCTTAGCTCTGAGCCTGTAACATATATTAATTTAGGAATCCAATCCACAAAAACGAAAACAGGAGGGAACTTATCGTAATATCACGATATTTAAATGATCTTGCCTTACAATTCTCAGTCAAGAAATTAAATAAAAATATACTTTAAGACACTTGCATCTACGCCTGGACAATAATGAAAAAAAAAAATACAGAGAGATAAGGAGAATAATAAATACAGACATGAAGAAATGAGAGAGGAAAATGTGGAAACAAAAAAAAAAAGCAGAGAATAATCTTCACTAAATGTCAGATAAAGAAAAAGAGAAAGAGAAAATAAGGGGAAAAGTTTTTGCAAACATCTGACAAGGAAATAAAGAAAATACAAAGAAAAGAAATAGGCTAGTCTTCAAAAAAAAAAAAAAAGGATGTAAGGAAAATGCTGCGGGATATTTTACGTTAAGCAGGAAGACAAGAAAGAAGCAGAGGAAACAGCGAGAAAAGGGAATGTTTTAATTTACAGAGAAAAATTTATAACATTGGCGTATATGTACAAGGAAAATATGATTTACAGAACACCAATTAAATAATGGCAATAAAGAGAAAATAAAGGAAATATTCTTTGTCACAGACGAAAATGAAACAGGCGAACTAGAGAAAATGAGCACTCTTTCAAAAGCAGTTAGACAACAAAGAAATAAAGAAAATACAGAAAAAAGAATTATTTTAGTTTACAAAGCAGACAACAAAAAATAAAGGAACTGCTCATGAACGAAGGGCAATATCCTTCAAAATATCCCTTTAAAAAAAAATAAATAAATAAACAGAGAACGGAACTAAAGTCAAAGAAAAAAGAAAAATATGAAATACACTGCAAGGAAAGTTTTTTTTTTAAATATATACAGTCGCATAACAAAAAAACGTCTTAGAAATCAAAGAACCGTCCATACTGAAAACATACTAAGGCTGTCTCCTTCAGGACTGGGGACGGGGTACTAGTGAGTGTGCCTTTATAACCCGTCGATTGGCCTTGTTAAATATTAGTTTTTAGCGTAAATTAAATAATCAAACTATTCCCTGCCCGAGCCTGTCATCAAAATTCGCTTTCTCTCAAAAACAATGATTTTCTAACCAGTTCTGTGTGTGTGTGTGTGTGTGTGTGTGTGTGTGTGTGTGTGTGTGTGTGAGGCGTGGTGGTGGCTGCAGGGTGGTGGGTGGTGGTGGTTCGTGTCAGGCCGTGTATTGATCAATGCTGGTGAGTTGCTGTCACGCTCTGCCACTCCACACCCTACCTACCTACCTACCTGCTTACTAACATACCTACCTACCTACCCTGGCCTTCACCCCTCTCTTGGAAATATCACCCCAACACACACTCCTCTCTTAGTAGTGACACCCCAGCATTCACCCCTCCCTTGCCCGTGTCATCCCGGCTCTCTCTCTCTCTCTCTCTCTCTCTTGGCAGTGTCACCCCGGCCTCCAGTATGACACTTTTATCAATAACACCCAAACCTCATGCATACCGGCCAGCCCTCACTCTTGTCACTCTACCTTCGCCGCTTCACTCTGCCCTCACTCTTGTCACTCTACCTTCGCCGCTTCACTCTGCCCTCACTCTTGTCACTCTGTCCTTACCCCTTCATTCTGCCCTCACTTTTGTCACTCTACCCTTACCCCCTTCATATTGCCTTCACTCTTGTCAAGCTATCCTCATCCATTCACTCTGCCTTCACTTTTGTCACTCTATCTTCATCCTCTCACTCTGCTCACCCCTTTACACACCAACCCGCGTCATAGTATCACCATTCTGTCCTCACCGCTCCCTTCACACTATCACTCTTGTCACTCTACCCTCGCCCTCTTACTCTTCTCTCACTCTTACCGCTCACCACACCATCCAACGTCACACCATCATCACCACCATCACCCATTCCTTACAACTGCACTGACATCCTTAGCCCGTCACCGTAACGCCCTGTCTTCACCGTTCCCTTACACCGTCACCGTACCCTCACTCTTCTACTTCACCCTCACGCTCACCCCTCACCGCACCAAACTGCAGAATTTCACCTTTCACTGCAGTACTAGTTTTACCTTAACTTGGCCTAAAATTCCCGTCTTTCCACCGTGAATACTGAGCTGTAACAATAGATTAACGCTAGAATATGATGCTGGTCGCGAAGAAGTGCTATGGAAAGATTGCAGAGTGTTGTGCTGTCTTTCTCTGCCACTGAGCTACGTCCATGTGAAATAAGCCGAGATAAGCGTCTGTAAATTCTCTTAACTTTTATTTCTTTGGTTTCGTTCATTAATTCATTTTCAGCAATTTTTTTTTACAACACCGATTTACCTAATGTTATTATTATTATTATTATTATTATTATTATTATTATTTACCCTCTAGAAGTGGGCAATATCCAGCCTTTTACGATCTTACTCTATTCTCATCTTTTATTTGCCTCTCACTTTGGCTTAGGAGATTTCGCGACACCTGTACCTTAGCGAATTATTCTGCACACTGCGAGTCGCTCTCCTCCTCTACGTTACTGAGGCGAAACTGTCGACTCTTGGAATAAACAAATAACAAACAAAAAAAGTTATAAGTGTAATCTGAAAAATAAATCGCAAAGGAAGAGGTGTCACGAGTTTCAAAATACAGTACAATGCTACGTCTTTGTACTGAACCATCCTCCCCTTCACCAATGACTTAATATTCTCGCCCCTCCAGCGGCAACCACCTACAGTCGATTCACTCTAACTTGGCGAGATTTTCGTTCTTTTGCAAGCCTATTTCCCGTCGCCGACTGTCAGAATAGGACCATACTACAGCCCTGCCTCTTTTCCACGGCACTTCTTCGTTACTAGCACCGTATTCTAGTGTTAATTGAGAGATGGTAATTTTACGCCTAGTCAAATGAACGGAATATATCACCTAATCATTAAATCTTAAGTTTTCCTTTCCTTTATCATTACCCCTTCCTCATCTTTCTCTATCTTATCCTATCTTTCTTTCCCTCATCCTCATCTTCCCCTTCCACTGTCATTCTGATTTCTCCTTTGTTTTCCACTGTCGCTGTCACCACCCTCAGCCCTTCACACAGCGGTGACGTCTTATTTCATTCTCGCTACCCACAGACGATTTTATTCAATCCAGGAAGGATGATTGGCACTGCAGGGGGTTTACTGAAGGCTATATTTAACCATTCCAATTCGAAGTCTAAATAAAATCGTCTGGCGTAGGCATGAATTAAACGCAAAAGACGTCCTCACCTCTCCAATACCATGACGATTTTTCCATTTAATTTTTGCTAGGTTTTGGTGAGGAACGCCTTCACGTGGTGGCACAGATATAACCAGGTGGCTCCACGGCCCGGTTATACCAACGCCCCTCGCCTATTTTCCTATCCCCCGAAAGGCGGAGGGTGAACTGCGGGATTTGGGTTAACTTCAGCCTGCAGTCCGTCGGGTTCACGTTTACATAAGCCCGGGTTTGTAGTTACTATTACCTCTACATTTTTCATATCCCTGTACGATTTTATTCAGCTCATGAAAATTCTTTGAAGCCATCTCCTCCCTCGCCATATATCCACTCCAGTCTGATGAAGATTTTTATAATATTCATTCTGTCGCTATATGATTCTTTATTTCTATCATCATTACCATTATCATCACTATTATCATCAGCAGCAGCAGCATCATTTTTTTTCTTTTTTTAACGCAGGAAAATTTCTCATGCTCTCTTCTTGGACGCTCTTTCTAACCCCTTACAATTTCATGACGATTCCCCCATTATCTTCTTGCCGTCTCTTAGCGATTTTACTTAACTCAAAAACAGTCGCTCAAGGTGGATGGGCCAGAAACAGTCATATTAACCCCTAGACTATAATATAAAACTGTTAGGCGTTGGCAAAAATAAAATGTCAAAAAGGCGTATCGTGGTACACACCAGAAGAAGCCCCCCTGTCCTTACCCTTCCAACGTAACACTGCACTTCTCTTTTCCCCTCTCCCAATATCACCTTTTCCTTATGCCTAACTTAACCCTTTTGCTGTGGCTGGTATATTTATTTATCTATCTAACTATCTATCTCTCTATAGCCAGACGCATTAGTCCAGGAAGAAGAGGTGGTCACAAACGAGTCTCCTCCAGAATGATATGTAGAGGACTCGTTAATGGCCAGGGCATGCCGTCACCAAGCTACCCTCTCTCCAACTTACACGCCTCTCACTCACACAGCTCTCCACCCCATCCCTCCATCTCATCCTAGTTAATGAGTATTTTATGCACGCTAACACAGATGACTTTCTTCAGCTGAGAGAACTCTAAAGTTTTCAAAGGCTTAAACCCTCTCTCTACACTTGTACGCCTGGGGGATTTTATTTAGCATAACACCACACGATTTATCATTATTATTATTATTATTATTATTATCAATACTATACTGAATGGAGATACACTCTGGCACTCAGGGGTTCCAGTGCCATTACACATGCCAAGACAGTGTTATCTATAGGCACTTTGGATCCCGGCATTTTGTTCATCATCATCATCATCGTCCAAACTTCTTTTCCCACCTCAGAATGGAGTGAGGTAGGATCCAGAGGGAAAGAAGAGAAAAAAATTATAGACGGAGAACCGTAAAGTCTTACTTATAGCGAAAAACAAAACAAACTTTGGGGGTGAGTAAAACGAAATCAGAATTTAAAATCACGGTTGGGAGGAAGTAAATTTAGTGTTTTAACCCCTCGCCTATGCTGAATAAAATCGTCATAAAATCGTCTGAAGGTAGCAACAATGAGCAGGTAATAAAATGCTAATATATTCCACCCATAGCAGATGGATTTATTGCTCACTATTGAAGGTTCTCTTGGCGACTGAAGCCCTCTCTCTTAACCCTTTCGGTCCGGTGACACATTTTGATCTTACTCTTGCTACCTCCAGACGATTTTATTCAGCTTATGGGGAGACTTTTCAACAGGGAACGGATACAGCCTTAAAAAAAAAAACTTCGCTACTAAAGATCCTACCCAAACTGAATGAATGAGATCGTCTGAATATAGAGGCTAATTTAAATCTGTACTCGGGTTGAAGGGGTTGCATCTGAAGCCACAAGGGGAAAGACAGACCCTCCGTTGTTTTGATATATATAGTTATTGACACTCATGATGGAAAAAAAAAAATCCACCTTTTATCTCTTTGCTGACATCGCTGTATTAACTGGACTCTGGTTTACCCATTTCCTTTCCATTCTGATTTATTCTCTTTATTTCTCTCTCTCTCTCTCTGACCGTCATGACTACTCACTCGCGTACTCAGTTTTCATCTCTTCAGTACGATGGCGTCTTTTACGTTATTTCTCACTAACGACAGATAATCATTAGTCGAATTTCTGGATGGATCTCCAGCGGCAAAACAGAGCTAACAAGGGCAACATCCCCCCCCCAAAACCGAAAAAAAAATCTGCCCTCAGGGGGGTTAAAATCGTCCGGAACAGGCATGAATAAAATAAAATAAAAATACATCATCATAATAAAATATTCAATACGGCCGTCAAATTAAAAAAAATACGTCATCATAATAATAAGATTCAATAAGGACGTCAAATAAAAAAAAATAGTTATCATAAGAACATTCAATACGGCCGTCAAATAAGAGAAATACGTCATTATAATAAAAAAAAAATCAATACGGACGTCAAATTAAAAAATACGTGATCAGGATAAAGATTCAATACGGACGTCGTAGAAAAATACGTCATCAAAATAAAACGATGCAATACGGCCGTCAAATCTCTCGTGTCGTGCCTATTACATTTAGCGCTGATTTCTGGTACTTGAACAATTTCCATCACACAGCCTAAGTGATTAATACGTGCCCTGACCCCAGACCCCCCTATAAGCCTTTAAATACGCCTATAATTATTTCTACTGGTTAATGATTTCTGCTACTAAAATCTTCATCAATTATTTGGCCATCCTGTACCCTTGCCAAGTCTTTTGATAATTTTTTTGACCTGTGATAATTTTTGGTTTCTTGTCAGTCCCAGAGATCGCCTTTCAGAGCTTTTTTTTTTTTTTTAACTCTACATTGAAGGCTTCAGTGATGAGAGGATGGTTGTGTACCGATATATGGCTAGATTTTTCTGTGAACGCTATGATGAAATTGAATAAATAATAATAATAATAATAATAACAAAAAGTACAACAACAATAATAATAATAAAAAGTACAACAACAATAATAATAATACAGGTACTACTAATACTATTACTACTACTACAGCTAATAATAATAACAGTAATAATAATAATAATAATAATAATAAATCTGGTCTTATATCTCTCAAAAGCTCCAGTATTTTCTGAGTAACTCCCTAACGCTCAACACACATTTATACTTTTCCACTAAGAATTCTGACACCACTCATAAATAAAGACTTCATCAGTAATTTAGCTGCTACTCAAGAATATTTATGTTCAGTGTTTCTAAATTATGCTCACCCCATTAATTATATAAGAAGTTCTCGCTGCAGGTCTCATTTTCTTTCCTTTTCTTTTACTTTTTATTTAATGATACATAATAAATTGCAGAAAACTTTCACAGTGAGGCTCCATCAATGTCTACTGATTTTAGATGTTTTGTTGGCATCCACCGGTATACGGATCAAATTATATGGATAAAGATGTAATATTCTGGAACTCTAAGATGATGATGATGATGATGGATGATGGTGGTACTAGCGGTGGTGGTGATGGTGGTGGTGACTCATTCCTAATCCTATTGTCACCTTACATCTTGCTCAGCCGCAATTCCCTCTTTTTAAGTAATGAAAACTAAATATGTCCTCATTTTCCTTCCACCCTCACGCCCCTTCCAGCCAGCTCCTCACATGCCAAACCCACATTCCCACAAAACTTCATTATTTGACAAATGACACGGTACACGCCGGCAGAAATGCTGGCCTAATATTTCACCCTCCCTACTACTTTCTTCTTCCCTTTGTTGGCTGGCACAGTTGGGCAAAAAGTTGGCCTAATATTTCATCCCTCCTACTACTCCCTTCCTTTTGCTGGCTGATAGAGTTGAACAAAAAGTTGGCCTAATATTTCACCCCTCCTACTACTGCTTTCTTCCCTTTGTTGGCTGATAGAGTTGGACGAAAAGCTGGCCTAATATTTCACCTCTCCCACTAATGCTTTCTTCCCTTAGTTGGCTAATATTTCTAAGGTGAGATAGAGGTGGAAGTATGTTTCTCTGCCAATATTTAGTTTTTGATACGATGCGTCAGGGAGGAAAGTGACGGACATGCCCTAAACATGAAGAAATTTAGACGGACATGCCCTTAATGTGAAGTAACTTAGACGCAATGGAATAACAGGTGAAATTATGCCCACCCACTGTACAGCATTTCACAACCTCACCTTACCCTTCACCTCTTTCTCATCACACACGCATTCCTCTTCATTCATCTCTCCCTGCATCATCACTCACCTCCCCTTCACTCCTTCATTTTTTCCCCTCTCTTTCTGCCTCTTTAGTATTTGCTGGTTAATTGCTCATTTCTTCCTCATTACTCATGTGTCTAAACATTTCCTCCTCACCATTTATTTCTCCCTCGCTACTCTCCCCCTATTCCAAGCTCTGCCTTAGACTGTTATTTCATTGTCTAATCTCTCTCTCTCTCTCTCTCTCTCTCTCTCTCTCTATTACAAGCCCGACCGTACCCTTCAGCTTCATTGTGCCCTAAAAAAACTAAATAAATATATAATAAAATAATCTGAACTAATTATTTCTCAGCAATAATCAAGTTACTGCAATTTTCCAGTCAGTGTACACATTCTGACTCACAAGTACGGTTAGATCAGCTTAACAGCATTTTATTTCAAATCTGTAAATTACCAGAGATATACAATGCGCAAGAGATTATTAATGAACTAGAGAATAACTCGAAACGAGATATACGGACTGTGATGCGTATATATATATATATATATATATATATATATATATATATATATATATATATATATATATATATATATATTCAAGCCTCAGCCAAAGTAGGAAAGGGTTGGCAAGCAAGAGGGACAACCCAAAATATGGCCTAGGGTGGCAAGAGAATATCAATGAACGACAGAATAGCTCCAAACGAAATCTATTCGGACGGTGTTGAGGATAAAAAATCATAACTACTCTCAAGCAGCATTCAGGCCTCTGTCAAGGTGGGAAAGGGTTGGTCAGCAAGAGGGACATATAACCTGGGGTCCTCTGGCAGTGTGTATCGTTAACAATGGTCAGAGAATTTAAACCTAACACCTGCAACTAGCAAATCCAATGCGTTTTATATTTATTAGCTACTAATTTTTTTTCCACAGTATACCCCCATAATCTAAGGGTAGGGCCGAACAGCGGTGGACTTGGAAGAAAAAGAAGGGATATTTTCTACCCACTCCACCTGTGTGACGCTACCTGTACTCCACAGTTCCACACATCCACCTTTGCGTTCCCCCTTCCACTATACCACTTCCGAACGTAGAACAGGTGATCCTAACGTCCTAAAAAGCTGGGTTTACAACAGCGGCGGAGTTAGAACGTGAAGGGGATTTTTTTTTCCCCG
The DNA here is from genome assembly GCF_032717465.1 of Coenobita brevimanus. NCBI lineage: Eukaryota > Metazoa > Arthropoda > Malacostraca > Decapoda > Coenobitidae > Coenobita > Coenobita brevimanus. The sequence continues at coordinate 6,769,503 of NC_137045.1, forward strand.
TGCCACCTCACGTATATGGCGCTTGGTCCACACAAACATCTTTTCCCTTTTCCACATCCTCTATCAAACCAAAACGTTGAATAGAATGTCCTACTGCCCTGCAACTTCTGAGATTAAAATAACGGCCGAGCTAGGGGAGAAAAACCTCTGATTTCATGCCACCTCATCACTACAGCGCTACCATACATCCACCTACCTATGTCTCCCTCAACCCTGCCATCTCAGAACGTAAATTAGCTGATCCTGCCGTTGTAAAAGCGCTATGGTATGAAGCGAAGGGATGCATTACCCTCCTACCTCCACTACGCAGCGCAACCTACGAACTACACACAGACCACAACCACTCGCCTATTTCCCCAGTTTCAATAACTCAGAATTGTTGATCCTACCGTCTAGTGAGCGCTGAGGGGCTGACGACGATGTGAAGAAAGGCGTGGAGTCAGAGCGTATCGATGTCGCAGGCAGATAAAGTCAGCACGAGCACTTGCGGACGGAAAAAAAGGGGCGAAAGCAAGAATCTATTACTCGGCGGCTCCTTATTGAGGGAGAGATTTACGTATGACTAAAATAAAAACTATACAGGCCGTTCGGAGCACACAGGGCCGCGACACTCCCCGACCCACACACAACTACTGCTGCTCCTCCCGCTGATAAACACAACTATCCGACTCTCAAGATGAACTGTGGCCAAATTGGTCCTTATCCGCGCTACAACTGATTACCCGGCCCCGCCCAGAGCCTCACTGCTAGGGTTGCCACATCACACTCCACCACTAGTGCTAAAGTTTGTCTCAAAGGTCGCTAGATATGTCGCTTAACACACAAACACCCCCGAAAATCCCTCAAGAAAGTACTAAAATCCCCAAATACAGTCAATGCTGTATCAATATATCTAAAACATAGCTAAGTTTCTTGCCACCAGATGCTGCAAATCGCCGCTAAAGTGAAGTAAATAGCTCTATATCTAGCAAAAACTACGCTACACTAGCAACTCCACGTACTTCCTCCCTCCCCATCCCATCCAGCGGCCCCTATCCAAGTTCTTGCTATTGCCAAATCAGCGCTTTTGGCTCCTCATTCTGAGGCGATTACATTAATCTAGCGGCGAATTTTGAGGTTCACCATCGATTTTTTAACCATATTCTACTCAATTATGGAAATTTCGGCGCAAATCAGACAGATCTGCAGAGCATATTTTAAGGCAAACTGAGATTTTAAGAGACCGTCGAATCTGGTAACTTACTGTCCAACCCTGTCCCACCAGATTGCAAATAACCTCGTAGCTCCTCCACGATTGGGCGCCGGGGACATAAACACCCTACCCCTGCTGCGTTGAGTGGTGTTGGGCCCCGCCCCAGAGGAGGAGCCAGGTGCCGGGTGGACCAATGGTTGCGGCGGGCAGTCCACTCTCAGTTGATGAATGACTCCGGTGACTAATGACGCGGGTAATTGATGTCTGGCCTGGCGCTTTAAACCACTTCACTCCCAGGACGCATTTTCCACTAAATTTTTCACTTTTTTCACCTATTTTCATAATATTATCGCTGCCTCCAGACGATTTTACTCAAGATGACGATATATTACTCACTGGCTTGGTGAATGAACTCACAACACTCCCAGAACGTCTACTCAATGATCACTTATTCCTGCTGCTTCATGACGATTTTATACAGGTAATTTGTCACCTGTACTTCCTGCTTTCAGACGATTTTATTCTGGATGCTGCGGGTAACTGATGTCCTGATCGTCTGGCGCTTAATCCCTTTGCTACAATGATGTCTTTCTTTTCACTTTATTCTTCAGAGTTCCAGGTGATTTTATTCAGATTGATATATTTTTTTTCCAGCTGAAGAAGATGGTTATTGTTTTCAGTAACTGTTCAACCCAGGGACATATTATTATTATTATTATTATTATTATTATTATTATTATTATGAAGTACCATTATTTGTAAGTCCAAACGATTTCCTCCAGCCTGAGAGATCTTTTTCCATCTTGAGGGGTTGGACATCGCCTACAATAAACCATTCACTGTGCATTTTTCAATAATTTTTGCATCTTATAAATGATTTACTTGAACTTAGAAAAGACCTCTAGTAGTGAAAGGATTTACGAAGCCTGTATCCTACTCTCTGCAGTTCGAAAAATATCTCCTAAGTTGAATAAAATCGATAAAAAAAGAATAAAAAATGAAATAAGCCTCACCGAACTCAAGGGGTTAAGACAGGAGGAAGGCCAGGGTTTCCGATGTTCTGGGCGGCTATAGTGCGTTTACTCTAACCTGGCAAAATTCCTGATCCTTTTACTTCAGATGATGGCCAAGTGTAGTGAGAATGGAAGGGATATTTGACTAGTAACCATGGAGACTCATTTCTGGTGTATAACTAAGGTCCATCGATTTTCATGCAACCACGACTTAGCATTCAAGGTGAGAGAGAGAGAGAGAGAGAGAGAGACAATATCCCACGAAAACAACACTTGGGAAGAAATAGGGTGAAGCGAAAGACGATGAGTGACACTGCAAACAATGGCCCGATAACGGGGAAATAGATTAGCATGAACCCTAGCAACAAGAAATTCTCTCTCTCTCTCTCTCTCTCTTGTTGCAGCCAGACGATTTTACTAATTCTGGGGAGGCGCCTGGTAGTGAAGAGGATAGATATGATTATTTTTAGCCCCTTTACTTCAAGACCTCTATCTCCAGCTGAAAAAAAAAAAAAAATCGTCTGGACATAGTAAACGTATAAAGGAAAATGACTTCGTTGTTGTGATGGGGTAAAAGCTGGTAATTACTATAACTTCCCGTTCAAGGTATATTTGAGGCCGCATTCTAGGTGGCACAGGAGGTTTCCCTGCGTATCTTCCTTAGCGATTTATTTAGCGTGTTCAATATCATCATCATCATCATCGTCGTCGTCGTCATAGTCGTCGTCATCGTTATATAATTATTATCATCTTGACCTTCACATAAGAAAGTGGTAAGGTAGTATCCAGAAACAAATGAAAGAGAAAGTACTATAAGTGGAAGAGCTATCAGCAAAATGTCCAGAGAAATGAGCCACACAATCATCCGCACAGCATTCAAGCCACCGGAATCCTGGCTACATCTCAGACCTAACCGTATCTGCACATATTTAAGCATATTACATCTTGTTATTATCTTGCATAAAGTTTTAAATACTGACATTGTTTGCGTACAACTAAAAACTCCGCGAACATGTAGGTAAGGTCCCAGTTTGTGACGGTCGTTATGGGATACCTATGATTAACTCCGCCAACGACGTTGGACGGGCGTTCCGTATTCACTCGTATCTGATTGTCTGCTTGTGTGTAATATATCTCAGAAAGTTATTTGATTGCCATGAAATGTGATCGATAGGTGAGCAGTGGGTTAAGGAATAGTTAATTAGATTTTGAGGTGGATCCGGATCCGGATGTAGGAAAAATTCATAAATTTTACGGGAGTTGGCGGAAACATACTCTCGCGGAGACTGTGTAACAAGGCAGACTAAGACCGTAGAATTACCTGACTATGTAAGACCGTAAAAGTATTCTTCTGGTAGGGGAAAGAGGAATTACAGCTGTAAATCATGAGTTTATTGGCGTTGGCGGAGGTATGCGCTCTGTGAGTGCTTTCTAATTATATCTGCTCAACCAGCATTCCACAGTACAGTATATGACAGAAAAAACAATTATATTCTGTCCTCGTCAGGTACTCCAGAATATACAGTCAAATAAAAATTGCTACATTACCAACCAACTGCAGGATGGTCTGCACATAAAAATCTCATGCACTGAAAGCAACTATTATCCCCCCGTCCCTGCAAAAGATGGAAAGCTCTGCGGAATCGGGTTGTCACATTCCACTTTTTCTTTTTCTTTTTTATAGTGTGACCCCTGACCCTAACATGCCATTTAAAAAGCCTATTAAAAAAAAAAAAAAAAAAAAAAAAGGCAATGATTTTTTAAGGTAATAGTCCAAGAAGCACCTGAACTAAATTTGACGTGAATTAAAGAAGGAATGATGGACCAGCACCGTACTGTACAATGTTTAGAAAGAAAATAGGAGCAGGAGGAGGAGAAGGAGGAGAAAAATACAGAAAAAATACATGGTCTCCATTACAGTGTGGAGACCATAAAAACTGCGGACTTAACATTTTCTTTCGCCATTTTTCAGACCGATGACAATTTTTACATTCTGTTTTTACTAGGCGATTTTTATCACCTTAGGATAGACTTCTCGAACTGGAAGGGTTGGATTAAGCCATCATTAACCCCTTGACTGTGAGGTATCTCCCCCAAAAATACATTAAAGAGTCTAGAGACAGCAAGAAAAAAAAGAAAAAAAAATACGTGTTGGGAGTGAAGGAGTTAGACTTTTCAGAATACGGCCACAGAGCTGTGTGAGTGTGGGGCATCGTAAAGGAGTAATGGCGGGTCAATACTGCCCATGAGGATAACAAGCCGTGAGCAGGGCAGGCGCAGAGCCGGGTTAAGACCACCACCTTCAGCAAAGAGAACCACAATGACCTCTTGATGACTGGAAACAGTTTGAAAAGAAGAAAGATTTTGTGCGCCAGTGTAGTATGTCATCTCATATTTGCCTTTCCCACGCTGAGGTTAATTCTCTTGGCATAACCACTCTGGTATCGTTTGTATCATATCGTTTTTAATGCTCCAACATGCTTCCATGCGGCGGCCTTGGTCACCCAATGGCGGCTCTCCACGCTTCTCGATCTCTGGCAGTCTCCCTCCTCAGTCCCTCATCCCTAAGGTCACACTCTAAGACCTCGCCCTGGGTCTTCTTCGGTGTGCCTCTCGCAACCCTTCTCCCGACGTTGACACTTCACAGTAACACCCCATACATACATACATATATATATATATATATATATATATATATATATATATATATATATATATATATTGACGCCGTATCAGAAACTATTAATGAAGAGGCAACATTAAACTAAACACATTTCGCGTTAAGAGGTTAGTGCAACAGTAGGCCTTAACTTGGATAATTATCACTCATGCAGCCTCCATTTTTTGTGGATATGAATGGAACCCGCCACGATGGGTGAAAAAGGGAATCATTATACCTATGTGCACTAAACAGATATGCATTAAATACCCTATGTTTTAGGTGCTTATTTGTCAATCAGGTCCGTAATTTTTATTGGCTTCCACTTCGTTAACGTCTCTTCCTTGGACATTTACTTTGCCTGTTATATCTATTGTACGTTACTCAGGCATAGAACTTCGGTGGTAAAAGTATATAAATAACATAAAGTAGAATATGAGTTTGTAATACGCATATGTCACTAAGAATTGCACGCTACTAAGCCTTCAGTGCCACGCTGAATACGGTCCACAGTCAGCTCCGTATTATTCTTAAAGTGGGATCATTTGCGGATCTCAGCGTCAGTGCCTCCTACTTAACAGCTATAACGGCAGCAGGTAATGGCGGAGTAAGCGTGTCAAAGAGCAGACTGAACGTGCATGGCAAGGAACAATTTGGTGAGTTAGGTGATGGTGGTGGTGGTGATGGTAGTGGCAGGTAAGGCGGAGGTCGTGGTGGTGGTGATGGTAGTGGTAGGAATGGTGGTGGTGGTGGTGGTCAGGCCTGGTGTGAGGGCTGCCGCACTGCGTCCTCTGATACAGCTCGCTTAAATCACATAACACGCCTTGTTGATTTATCGTTACCGGTACCACTTCCACACAATTTCATTTATCTCACAGAAAAACAGTCCGTAGTAATGGAGTCAGCGAATGCTATGGAAGATCTGTCTTGTACTGAATCAAAGCACCAGGAGGGAATGAACTAAAAAATGCGTCATCAGTCTAAATGGGTTACCGGTCAGTGGTCCGAACACTCAACTTTTATTTTTTTTAATGAGAAAAGCAACGATAATCCTTCATTTGATTCCGGCCACCGCTGAGCAATTTTATCTAGCTCATGAAAGACTCCTCGCATTGCAGGTTCAAAAGAAGATGACAACATTCTTCTTCTATACAGTATAATAAAGATATCTTAGGAAACGACCTACATTAAAACCATACATCGAGCGAGCACGCCTAACTTGTCATATTCTTGTTCCTTCCACCTTACGCTCTACAGTGTAATAACTGTACTGAATGGGTTATGAATGAACAATAAAATGTAAATTGCATTTCACGATAAAGCCCTATATGTGGTGGTCATACTGAATCGTATACTGGATCCCTCTGTACAATATTTGCTCAGAAACAACTCCACTTAAGCTAAATAAAATAGTACTGAATTAACCAAAATATAGTCGTCTACAGCTTGCTATAACGGAGACTCAGGTGTCATTACTGTACTCAAGATGTAACGAGAGATGCTTAACAGACAATAACATGAATAATCCAGGTTATCTTGACATACATTTCGAAGATCATGAACATCTTCATCTTGACCTCTTTTTTTCCAACCACGGATGGTGTGAGGTGGTATCTGGCACGTTAATAAATTCCTGTATATTTTTTATACAATCTCTCTGTGAAATATATATATATATATATATATATATATATATATATATATATATATATATATATATATATATATATCTACAAGAAACAGTAGAAAAATATGGCGCGAGATGCGAAATAAGTCGCTAAGGAAAAGGTGCTAGAAAAAAATTAAAAAAAGGAGAAATAAAATAAAATAAAAGAAAAGAACATTAATCTTTTGGCTGTGTAGTTGCATATTTTATAATATGAGTAACACAGAATATTTAATTTGGCTCATAATAACCCATCGCAGCAAAATAAGTAAATTAATAATAAAAGTATACATAAATACATCAACGTCTGGCCACGAATTAAAAGCAAGGGACCTATGCATTAAGCTGAATAACTGTTTGGTGGCAGCATCAATAAAATGCTACAATGGCGTAATCCTGGCAAAGGTGATAAGTAGAGAGAGAGAGAGAGAGAGAGAGAGAGAGAGAGAGATGTGGGCCATATTATCAACACTGAGGGCACGAAGGTGTGGACGAGCCCCCAATCTTTTGCGATAATTCCAGAAGTACGTGATGATTATAGAACATGCCTGGCCTTCCCCTATCGCTGCTGCCTACGCTGTGTTATGCGGGATGTAGGCTAATCGTATCTAATAATTACAGGTGGTCCATAAATTACTGCAGAAACTAGGAGCCTAATTACACCTTCGCCTTTAATGACACGGCAGTACGTACTTCAAGATATGGGTACCTTGCAGTTTTCCACCCCACCCCATCTATTAGAGCTGGATGACTATGAAAGCTGGATGATGATGATGATGATGATGATGATGATGAATGTACAATCGAGTGCCTAAGTATCCTCTACCACTGGCTGGAGAGAGAGAGACCACTAGGCGTCTCTCTCTCTCTCTCTCTCTCTCTCTCACACACACCGTTTGTACCTGAACCTGGTGAGATCTTTCCCCTTCACTCCAATGACCTATTCACTTCAATGCCCTTTTTATTTTCGCGTGAATCAAACTACACAGGGCGATTATATTCAACGGTTTCATTCATCTGCTGCGGTGAAGGGATTAACTAAGGCCATGACTGACCCCATCAATACTATTACGGGGCGGTTAATTAGGTTTTAGCACAGTTTCGAGGCAGTGTAAACGAACTACTGTCCGCAAGTGTACGTAGCTCGAGCCATCAATGCGCTGACAATTTGCTGTGATTCCCATTTGTCCCTCTTGACCCAGTAGTACATCTGGGGACCTGGAAGTAAATTCGACTGTTGTGGACCAAATTCTTAAATGAGACTACAGAAAGACTGATTTATTGCCTTGGTGACCCTCGTGCAGTCGCTGGCATAAATGTGAGCCTCCTTTTTCTGCTATAATTTCATGAACTACTTTTTGTTGTTCCTTTTGTTATCACCAGCAACTCTAGACACTCGATATAAAGACGGCACGCGAATTTCCTTTTTACTTTTCTTTTCTGTTTTTCTGTGTGTTTATTTCATGGTGCATAACACATGAAAGCTCACCAAAGTACGATCGACAATACTGTATGATTTGAGAGACGATCATCATCATCCTACTCAGTCATTAATCTATTGAGTACGAGAGGCACATTCTAAGCTAAATTAAAGTTACCAGAGCAACTTGGGTAATGGAAGTGAGTAGGGTAGGGAGGAGAAAAGCAGAGAAAGGTAGAACGCAACAAGGAAGGATAGAGCAGTGCAGCGCGATGTGTTCCAAAGACTGAACTCTGCGTCTAGCTAAGGGAGCAGGTAGCCACTTAGTCGGTGGTGTCCTGCCTCGGTATTTTGACCAACAAAGCTCGTAACGTGTGAGCGAAGTGAGCCGTCGCACAGCAAAGCCCCCAGTTGACAAAAATTTTCAATAGTTAACCAACGAAAATTTTGTAACAACGCGCGAAGACGCATGAAAACCAAATACATGTGTGTTTTGCAAAAAGTGAACACGTTATAAATTAAAATCAGATTATTAGGCAGAACACTAAGGAGTCTGTTCACAAAAAAAGTGGTAAATCCAGCCATGGCGGACATTTAGAGGGATGCCTGAGAAAGCCTTTATACGCGCTAATAAACCGTACATTCTCACCCTGTCGGTTTATTTAAGTGGCATTTAACACAAGCAACAAAGCACTTCCACTTTCTCATGCACCGTTCTTGTACAGCTCATTCCCGATTTTTAAAGGATTAATGCCGGCCATCTCCCTCCTTCAGTAGAGAGGTCCGGGTCTCCTGTGAACCTAAGACAGACCAATACACATACTACTTACCTATTACGTTGGGGAGACTGACTTGCGAGGGACCTGGGTCGTATTCGTGTCATTCGAGTGTGCGTCTTTAAGCCCATAGGATCAACCACACCGCCGAGGGATGAGTCACGATGCACGGCCGCTACAACACACCACCATCCTGTAAACAACACAAGCTATAATGTATTCACCTACACATTTTTTTTTTTTCACATCTGAACCAGAATACGAGTACAGAAAATAAAACTCAAGTATTTTTATTATTTTTTTCTTCGTGCTTTCAGTCAGCTTATTATCTTTATTATATTATTTTAGAACTGCGGGGATTAGAGATATAACTTCCATTAGCCCCTTCAGTACAAGAAGTTTATTATCGAATGGAGATAGCAATAATACACTAATATCATCGCAGTGAAAGGCTTAACGACTGTAAAACTCATAATTATCTTCTCGTTGTATGACTGAAAAAAAAAAGCCGCCCCAGAGTTTACATGATGAACTATTAATATTATACTGCATCAGATCATATAGGAAAATCTGCCGTGGAATTTCAGGATGCTTCTCAAATTACCTCGTCTGTTTTAAATGGCGATAGTGTATATTACCAGCGTCTGATAGCCAGTAATTTCTTAAAACAAATACAACTTTTTACCATCTCACAGCAGGATCCAACCAAAACAAACTGAAAGCCGTGCAATATTATACAAATGTGTGGTATTATGGTGTTATTATTCGAATACCAGAATGTAATGTCCAAGTATATTACAAAAATTTCCGGGCCAAATTTGTTCCATTACCAACAATCTACCAGTTTAAGTTTCTCTTTTATATACAGAAAGATATCCCAAAACTCTTGCATTTAATTGAGCTTGTTCCCTGTTTTTAAATAATCAGTGAATTTATTGGCGTTCATTTGTCAGATGCCGCAAAGATACCCACTGAGGATGACCGTCGAAACATTATATTGCAGAATAAAAAGAAATATTATCAATCCGAGTCTGTTGTGGCTACTTTCATCACACCATACACATACCCGAATATCTTAAATCTTCTATTCTGGCTACCGCAGGACGATTTTGGCCAGCTGGAAGAAAAGCCTGGACTCTGAATGGACTTAAACCTTGGTAGAAAATAGGGCTGAGAAGGTAATGCTGAGTGGAAAGGAAGTAATTCAATAACGTGAGTGCAGAATCAATACCCTCACTGCGCAGAGCAATCCAGTAACCCGCACAGAAACGCTGCCCTCATCACTCAACCCCCAAGGCCCCAACACACCTAAACAACACATACAGTAACACAACACCTAGAGTACTGTAACACCACATCACATTACAACACATTCCTTCTGCAAACACACCTACACAAAACAACACAACACAACACAACACACACACACACACACACACACACACACACACACACACACACAAAGATTAACTAGCTACGTCCACGCAAACACACCACCATCACCACAACAACCCACAACCAAGTCACAAACCCCAGCAGCGACCCTCACCACAGCCATGAGGAATCGAAAAAAAAAAATAAAAAATAAGAAAAAAAAAGAAAAGAAAGAGAAAGAACGTACCTCAACTCCTCACCAGGTATTTCCGTAATTAAACAATGGCCGGTAACTGATGCAGTATATCGCCAGTCGACTTGCTAATCACTGCCCAAGATAACGAGGGCATATTAGGGCCATTAGTGTGATATTCTCATCCATAACGAGCAGAGACGGGGTGGGGCAGGGGCGGTGAGTGAATGGTGGCATGGAGGTGTATGCTGAGGGACACATTTCTTGAAGCTGATGGAAGATGTTGGAAGGGATGAGGTGTAGCTGAGCCAGTCTGGGGAATGACTTTGGAAGTATCTCAGTAGGTTATATAAGGTACCGTACACCTGCTCAGTATCTTCTCTTTAGATTTTCTCAATATCTGTGTGTGTGTGTGTGTGTGTTTGTCTGCCTTACCTTTCTCAAAATCTGTCTGTCTGTGTCTGTCTGCCTTACCGCTAGTATGCTCATCACTTAACCTTCTTTGTAGGAATGAATGTCTGACTACCAATGGACGCTTATATTCAGATGAAGGAAGACTTATCCTGCAAAAGACTAAAGATTTCACCTGTACACACTATCATATATCTGCTGTATATATGTGTGCTTACGTCTTTATCTGTCAGTGTGTTTGCCTGTGCGTTCCCCTCTTTCTGCTTGCCTCCCAGTGTGTCAACCTGCTTTCTAGTTTTCCAGACTACTCGCCTGGGAGTAAACGTATCCTACCTTCCTCAAAAGCTTCGTTACTTCATGCTTTCCTGTCTCCTTTGCTTTCTTGGTTACGCGATTGATTTTCTCTACTGTACCGTGCCAGCTTAAAGTGATTACCTGGCTAAATGCTTTATTGCTTTCGTATTTGCTTAACTGCGTGTCCGTTTGAATGCCTGCCTGTCGGAGTGCGGACTTTGTGTGTGTGTGTGTGTGTGTGTGTGTGTGTGTGTGTGTGTGTGTGTGTGTGTGTGTGTGTGTGTGTGTGTGTGTGTGTGTGTGTGTGTGTGTGTGTGTGTGTGTGTGTGTGTGTGTGTGTTTAAAAGCCGTGACCCATGATGCCCCAGGTCACCCTAGGGGAAGGCCGTCCTCACGCGCCAAGCCTCTGCCCAGCCCTAACCCTAAAGACCCAGCCCTCCCTTACCACAACACACCTAACACCCAAGCCCTTTCTGTAATGTCCCACCACCACATCACTTCACTAGAACAGGACACCAAACAGCACTGCCTTCTTCACCATATTCCTGATTTAACCCCCGCACCCACATCATCATCATCATCATCATCATACTCTGTCAGCCACTCTTCAACCCTCTATCCTTTCACTGCTCCACAACCTGGATATTCTATTCTCTCTCTCTCTCTCTCTCTCTCTCTCTCTCTCAAATACCCAATGCATCTTCACATATCATACATATTCAAACAAAGCTTTTTACATCATACGGTACACAAATGATTAACGTCAGTAATTAGTAAAACACGGACGAAATATCTCGAATTAAGTATACACCACATGTAGATAAACCAAATTATTGTAAAAAGGTAAAGATCTGAAATAGAGAGTGTTTGTAAAATGAACAGGAACTATGATTCACGCCACAAAATTCAAGCACATGAGGATGGCACTACATTAGAAAGACAAGGGGAAAAAAAAAAAAGGGAGACGAAATACAACTGTACATTATTTCTCCATACACTTGTTGACGAAAATAACGACTCAGTTTCTTTACCACAATTAACGAGACAGTCAGCAATGATATTCGAAATCCAATAAACTTTTCAAAATACTGTATGAGAATGTTATCACTGTTTGCCTATAGAATGGAGCGATATTCCTAACCACTATAATATTTCCACTCCACTCTTTGGTCCAACAATTACGAAACATTTATATTATATTCTGCAAAGATGGTTGAATTCTGAAGATCGCATCACTGGATTTCAAAAGTTATATTCATTGTCTCCTTAATTACCGAAAGGAGCGAATCGATATTAATGATGGCAATTACACATGTTACAAATGGACCGTAACTAAAATTGATGCGATAACATATCAACCTTAATTACCTTCATTCTGCCGTGTGTTTCATCCTTCCTTTGAAACTTAAATAAAAATCCTCTGATGATAGAAAAAAAATGTTAATGATGGGATTCGAGGTAATAAGGAAAAATGCTTAGGAGTTTTAATAAATCTAGATGTTTTGCCTTTACTACGACTCTCTCTCTCTCTCTCTTGCAACCACCACATTATTTTACTTAGTCTAGGAAATGCTACTCTCTTAGTAAAGGAGATTAATTCATTTTTTCAAACCAGGCATGAGGAAGGAGGGCAAAGGCGGGCACAACGAGACCGAGAACTAACAGGGAAGCTATTTTGATTTACAGTAAAGACAAACAAAAACAATGAAAGGTGTGCAAGAAAAAGAAAGGAAGAAATGAGATTGTCTAAAAAAAAAAAAAAAAAAAAAAAAAAAAAAAAAAAAAAGGATGGAGAGGAAGCTAAAACAGGGGCTACTGGCTGACAATATTTCCTTTACACTGTCTGGAATAAGGAAGGAGTGGGATAAGGCTGGATGAGAGAGAGAGAGAGAGAGAGAGAGAGAGAGAGAGAGAGGTGATGTACGAACGAAAGTCCAGTGTGGTTGTTAGATAAATAAATCTTTCGATGTATAAAAGGATCTACGACTTAGAGGCTGAAAAAAAAGAAAAAGAAAAAGAAAGTCAGATTCCTATTCCTTTCATTCTGAGATGCCTTGAACTACTGCATTTAAAAGACTGGAGGTCATAGTCAGTGGGAAAGACAGACCAAAGAAGGCAATTTCAGAACTTACCAACTGGATGCAGGAAAGACTAAGTATCACTCAATTTCTGCATGGAGAGTTAGAGGCGTGAGACAGACGTATGGAAAATGAAAAAAGAAAAGCGAAAAAAAGAATGTTTACCTGTGCTTAAAGACAATAAAATAACTTAAGGAAGAAGGACACTGCAGGAGAGACAAGAAAAGTAAGCACCAATAAAGGAGAAAGAAAAAAGATGGATGGAACACAGGAAGGAACGGAAGGGGAAGGAGAAGGGAAAGAGGGGTGAGGGAGGAGGGAAAGAAGATTAAGAAAAATAAAATGGAGGAATAAAAGGCTGAGGAATGAAGGAGAAGGGTGAAGCAGGAAGGAGAGAAGATTGAAGGAATAAAGAAAGGCTGAAGAAGGAAGGAAAGAATAAAGGAGGTGGAGGGAAAGGGGGATGGAAAGAGAAAAGGGTGATGGAGGAGAGAAAGATGGAAAGAAGAGTGAAGGAGAACGGAATGATGGGAAAAAATAAGGTGAAGGAGGAAGGGAAAAAAAAGTTCAAAGTCGAATGGAAAGAGAGATGAAATGGGTGACACGGGAGGGAAGAAAGATGAAATGACGAGGAAATGAAAGATAGAAAGGGGTAAAAGGAGAAAGACGGGTGAAGGAGGGAATGAGGGATAGAAAAAGGATTGAAAGAAGGAGGAAAGCAGGGTGAAAGGGGGAGAAGTGAAGGGCAAAAGGAGGAGGAATGAAGGGCAAAATAAGGAAAGATGGGTGATAGGAGGAGGAAAGATGGAAGAAACGACGATGGAAAGAAAAGTGAAAGAAGGAGGGAAAGATGGGGAGAGAAAATGGAAGGCAATCAGTCAGGGTGAACCTTAGTGGTCACGCCCACCTTATCTCTCCCTATCTCCCTCCCTCCCTTACTCCCTCCCTCTCCCCTCCTTCCTCCTAAACACAACATACACACGAACTTTCTCCCTTTCTAGGTTTGTTTAAATATAAGGAATGAAACGCATTTTTTTTGTGTGCTATTTCTCCTTTTGATTTCCCATAAATATTGTCAAGTTACGGTATACGTGCAGACCTCGTACCTATGTCAAATTGCGTGGAATATTAAAAGCAACATTCTTTCCTCCTTCCAAAACATTCTCTCAGCTGTACCTTACACTCCTTCATTTTGTCTTCCATCTCGCCATGCTAGTCTCCCCCAGCGCTCCTCAGACAGATCAATATGTATGTCTCGCTTCTGTGTGTGGCGGGTCCCAGGAGAGCCAACCATACTGAGGTTCAGATCAAAGGAAAATGAGCTCTACCAATAGGAAATGATTACGTTATAGTGTTCAGTAGTATAAAAGCAAACAGAGATTATTTCCTATGGTTAAGAATGTGGCTTATAACGTTCATATAAAAATCGCTACTAAGGATACATGAAGAACAGACATACAATGGATAAAAAAGTTGAGACGTGATTGCATCAAACGAAAAATGTGAGGACCAAAGGCTCAATTAGCATTTTAAAAAGACATTTCATTATCAGTCTAAGCCCAGTTCTCTCTGTCAAGAATACAGTGCACGTGGTTTGGGGTCAATCAGGCTGAAGGATATTACTGTTGATCTTTGGTCTCCAGTTTATTCTTGATGCTACCAGCCAGTTTTACTCACCTGAGAAAGCCCCTGTATTGAGAAGGGATCTTGAAGGCTTTATCTAACCCCTCCTGATTGACAAGTCTCTCCTAAATCATATGAAATCGTCTGGAAGCAGCAAAACTAAAATAAAAAAAACAGACGACATCGGCCTAAAGTAGTTAAGCGATAATCTTTACTAAAGACAAACATTATCGCTTGTGGAGTAAGGTAGTCATGGCACTCCTCATAGATTTTCGTGCCATTACTTACGGACTGAACTGAGAAAACTTAAACAGAATGAGTGTAGTGAGTAAGGCAGAGCTCAGTGAATGGCCAAAGCAACAGCGACAGCAAAGAGACTAAGAGATGTAAGTCAAAGGCACAAGGAATAGAATGACCTGAATTTTGGAGGTGAAGGGAAAATTATGTGATAAACTCACTCCTTTTCATCCGTTAATGTAATCTTATTTTCAACGTTACATCCACTTCATCAGACCACTACTCTTCTCTCGCCGACACATCCAGGGCTACAAGAGACTAAAGGCGATAAGAAGACACATTTGAATCCAAGGACCTCACACTTATTTTCATTCACTATATTTCCTTACTTCCTCACAAACAATCCACTCTGCCCTCACTATATGCACCCCCCACCCCAACACACACACACACACCAAAATACACTACCTTCGTGCACCTCTCTCATAACACCGACAAACCTCCAGTATAACCTCAGCAAAATATCCCCGGCAGCGTCTGTCTAAAGCAGCTAGTTTCTCGCAGTCCACTGAGTTCACACTTATATGAGCCTGGGGCCACAACAACAACAAAAACAGCAATATTTCCTTGTCTTCAGTGTCTAGGAAGCGTCATGGGTGAAGTGCCAGGGGGTGTCAGAAAGGGTGAGGTGTCAGAGAGATGAGTGGCCGTCAGAACGGGTGAGGTGTTAGAGAAATGAGTGTAAGAAAGCGTGAGGTGTCAGAGAAATGAGTGTCAGTCAGAATGGGTGAGGTATCAGAGAAATGAGTGTCAGTCAGAATGGGTGAGGTATCAGAGAAATGAGTGCCAGTCAGAGAGGGTGAGGTGTCAGTAAAATGCGTATCAGGAACGGCGAAGTGTCAGGAAAATGAGGGTGTCAAAAAGGGTGAAGTACCAGGCGAGGTAAGGGTGTCAGGTATCAGGGAAGATGAGGGTGCCAGAAAAGGTGAGGTGCCACGCCAGGTGAGTGCAATTAGTGTGGCGGGGCAGGTGAGTGTCAGGTGGTGGTGATTATCTTGTAAGGGCGTCACACCATGCGGGTTTTTGTACGCGGGTGAGGACTCTGAGATATAACCCATGCACCTTCTGTCCCCCCTTTGACGCACCACCCCGGGTCCTGCATCACAGAGGCCGGTATGCATGGGTTTATGGTTTCTTTGCATCTCTTCCTTGGCCATTATTTTGCCTACTACACCATAAAAATTAGAGAGGTTATCAGGCATTCAGTGATACATAGGCAGGCATTTTTCGCCAACGCAGCACAATAAGGGTATATGAGGAAACAGGAAGAACCGAAATGGACACCAAACCTCTAAAAGTTGATACCAAAAAGGGGAAAAACATAAAAATACCGAATGACTGCCGAGACAAATTCCAGAATACAGGAAAGGGAAGCAAGACTCCAACACGACTATATGCACGAAGGAGACAAGAAATTAAGAAATCAGTGGAGGATGCAATATCCGACTCTCAGAGGTAACAAAAGAGAGGAGAGAACACACACACACACACACACACACACACACACACACACACACACACACACACACACACACACACACACACACACACACACAAGCAAGGAACAACAAAATCCCCCATGCAAGGGCTAAGTGCTAAGAAAAGAGAGGAGAGGATAGTCACAATAATAATCTCCCTCTCTCTCTCTCTCTCTCACACACACACACAAAACAACAACAGTCTCTTACTCTCTCTCTCTCAGCCTCTTAAGTGCAATAAAAGCCTGAAGAGTGCCGTCACAATAAAGCAAGGAGAGACAAGCTGGCAAGACTTAATATGGAGGTGCTGGCGGGACGGAGCTGACAGGGGACTGAGTGATGATGATGATGATGATGATTGTGGCGTTGATTGTGCTGTGGTGTGGTTGTGGAGGTGGGTGGCTTTGGTGTCGGGAGCTGGGTGATGATGATGATAATGATGATGATGATGATGATGATGATAATGATGATGATGATGATGATGATGATGATGGGTGTCGCTGTGGAGGAAGGTGACTTTGGCGATTTTCGTTCATCTGCAGCTTATTCCTGTCGTTAATTGCACCCTTTTTCATGGCACTTCTTCATGACTAGCATCATATTTTAGTACTTAGTCTCTTGTTATAGCTCAGCATTCAAGTTGGAGAGATTGCAATTTTACGCCTAACAAGCCCTGCACATTACATGGGCAGAATAACCTCTCGTCTCTGGTTCATTATAAATTTCCAGGAACCAATGCTGACGGACTGCATCAACGAACGGTTCCACTTACTGTAGGCTATAGAGGAGGCCATTTTTTGTAGATACGAGGCGGGTGAAAGTTACGTTAAAATAAGTAATAAAAATAGATAAAAAGATAGATAAATGATGAGTAAAAAAGGTATTACGTAAATTCATCCCATATAGGTTGAGGAAAATCAATACATCATATGAAAACTGTCTCAAGAACCAATTTAACCATCCCAAAAGATTTAGTTCAAGTATGTATAACGGATTACTGAAGGTCATGACACAACACTGGACAACTTAACAATCCGGTAAAGAATCAGCTGATGTTTCTAGTTTACAATATAAACTACTTCTTAGCTCAGTTGCACCCTTTAAAATATGAAGAAAGAAAGAAAGAAATGCATGATCTGACTGACAGTACTGTAACCATGTAAGTGACAAGAAAAGGACATTTAATAACAATAATAATAATAATAATAATAAATAATAAATAATAATAATAATAATAATGATAATAATAATAATAATGCAGGGTGCCCTGTGTCATGACACCCAGACATTATGCTATACAAACCTTCACTTCTGTCCAAAGCCATAATTGGTGTAACTTAAACGAGATCGAACAACGCAAAATACCGCACAAGAAAAAGACTCGGTTACAACTACAGGACCTGAAGTCGGTGAAAATGAAGGCTGTGGTGAAATGATATATATATAAACGGTGAAGGAAGATTAAAAAGGGAACAGCACTAACTTGGACCCATTCTGCGGGGAACCTGTGAGAGCCGCGTCCCATTCTCCCAACATTAAAATTCATGCAGCAGCCATATCGCGGAAACACGACCGCTTCCTCTTCCAATACCTCGTGTTCCCATAATCGTGCGTCAGTGCTCATGAATTATCAATGACAAATGAGCTCCCTTTGAATAATCCCACAATTCAAGCCTTAAATTTCTCTCCGCCCAATACATCTTCAGTGAAAAATTGTGACATACACCGATATATTACTTGTATTTCTCACCCAAATTGGCACCTTTTAGTCCAAATTGTCTATCTGTGCAAATACTTTTCTTCTGGATTTCAACTGGTATATTTTGCTTCAATAAATATGATTATGGCACAAATGATTTTTTTTTTTTTTTTTTTTATGTTCTCACGCCACGTCTCACTTTCCACTACAGAGATATACTAGGGATTCGAACCTGGGATTTTTTTTCTTCTTTTCCACTGCAATGAATGTTCAGACTACGCACATGTTTCATGAAAGCACATCTCACCGCATCGTGTGAGATTTGTAACAGTCTTTAGTGTCATGTGTCCACTACTTTTGCTGCATACAAATAAGAACTGAATTTTAACACACCTTGCATTTCACCAATCACACTGCTTGTCTTCTGCGTTCATAAACAAGACACCGATCGTTGGTATAATGCCGGCCAAGTCACTACAACTTTTAAATCTCAGCCAGTTTCCTCTCCCAGCCTCTGCGTCCACCACCGCACTCTCTCACCTTCACAGCACACAATCACGCACTCTTAGGCCCGGATTATTCTTGGTTCAGGCGTTTCCCCAGCACTTCTCACATACCGCTTACAGTTTGCATATTACACCTTGATGGTCACTTATATTTTTCTTCGTATCATCGACATACTGTGTAAAAGTAATATATTTTTTCTTCTTATCGACATATTGTGCAAAAGTTATATATATTTTTATTATCAACAAACTGAGCAAAAATAATATATAAGAGACAACTGACTATTTTTGGAGAGAGAGAGAGAGAGAGAGAGAGAGAGAGAGAGAGAGAGAGAGAGAGAGAGAGAGAGAGAGTTATGGTCGTATTAGAAATGGCTCCGGAGATTTCGGAACACTTCTTCCTCTGTGATTTATTTTTCATATTGCAAAGTGGTAGTGGTGGTGGTGGGTGAGGGTGGTGGTGATTTTGGTACTGATGATGGCGGTGCTTATGATAGTGACATTGACAGCGATGAGAGAAGTGGTGATAGGAAGTGGTGACGGTGATAGTGGTAATTATGAGGGTAGTGGTGGTAAGAACAGTGATGAGAGAAATGGTGGGGACGGTGTTGTAGGAGATGGTGGTGATAATGTTAGTGGTGACAGTGGTAGTGGTGATAGTGGTAGTGGTGAGTGCCAGTAGCAGAGATCATGGTGAGATAAGTGATAGGGACCAGTGGTGATAGTTGTGATGATCGAGGCAGGTGGTGATAATGGTGGCTGGTGTCGGTGGTGATTGTGGCAATGGTGATAGTCGTAGTGATGAGGAGATACTGTAATGGTGACAATGGACAGATGTAGCGGTGACGGTCAGTGATAGTGGTGATAATTGACAGATGTAGCGGTGACGGTCAGTGATAGTGGTGATGGTGGTAATGATGGTGACAGTCGTAGTGGTGGTGAGGTTCGGGTGAGGGTGAGTGATAATGGTGAAAAAAAATGATGACAACAAAAAAGGCAGTGGTGGTGATGACAGAAATGTTCTGGGTGAGGGTGAAAGTGGTGAGAATTGTAGTGACAGCGATTGTGATGATGGTAGTGATGAAAACAGTGGTGACGGTGAGTGGTGATGGTGACGGGATGAGGTGAGGGTGAATAATGAAGAAGACATTGTAAAGTGAAAAGGTGATGATGATGATGATGATGATGATGATGATGATGATGGTGGTGGTGGTGGCAACGTTGGTGATAATAGTGGTAGTGGTGAGAATAGTTGTCATAGTGGTAGTCGTGATGGTGGTAGTGGTGAGAATAGTGGTGATGGTGGTAGTGGTGATGGTGGTAGTGGTGAGAATAGTGGTGATAATGGTAGTGGTGATGGTGGTGGTAGTGAGGGTGAGCGGTGGAGGGGACATCGTAAAGTGTAAAGGTGGACGGACGGAGGGACAGGACTGTTTATCAGAGTCATAGACGGGGGGAGCAGGAGGGGGGGGGAAGTGGAGAGAGAGAGAGAGAGAGAGAGAGAGAGAGAGAGAGAGAGAGAGAGAGAGAGAGAGAGAGGACTGAAATGGAAAGAGAAACATATGAGAAAGGGAGGGATGAAGGGGTGAGAGGGGTAGCGAGGAAGAGGAAGGGAGATAAGGGTAAAAAAAGAGGCGAGAGAGGGGAGGGGGATGGGAGAAGAGGCGAGAGGAGGGCAGCAAGAGGAATAAGTGCAAAGGAATAGCAAAGGGGAAGAGGGAAGAGGAGAGTGAAAGATGGAAGGATGGATGGATGAAGGGAAGGAGGAAGGAAGGAGGAAGAAGGATGGTGGGAGGGAGAAACGGGTGTTAGAGAATGAGAGAGAAGTGGAAATGAGGGATGAGGCTTTTATTTTTTTATATTACAGAATAACTGTTTGAACTAATATGCTGCCTATGAAAATAAAAGTGATGGCAATACGGCAGACAAATATTGATAATAAGGTGGAAACTGGCCTCAGTGGTAAAGAAAGCTCTGGGTAGAAATGATGAAATAAAGAAAAAAAAGAAAAAAAAACGAGATTTAAAAAAACTTGCCGTTATACCGAAATGGGAAGAAAACTTGTGATTGATTGAAATAATTTCTTAGCTATCACAGCGCGTGAGGTTTGCCGTGGAGAGTAAAATCGTCTGGAGTTAGCCACAGTTTAGAGAAGCTGAACCCTGAGGTTTGAGACAAAAAATAAATAAATAAATAAATAAGGATAGGGACACGACAAGTCAAAGTTAAATACGATACAATACCAACTACGCAGAGTATATATATATATATATATATATATATATATATATATATATATATATATATATATATATATATATATATATATACTCGCCACCCAAAAGAAAGAGAGAGGATGGGGAGCCAGATCTTAAAGACGGGGGAGGGGGGGGAGGAATGGGTTAAAAGGAGGGGGAGGGGGGTTGTGGAGCGAGATCCTGGACTGGCAAGAGGGTAGAAGGGTGGGTGGGGTGGGGGAGGACTGGACCGTTCATCTCCCAGCCTGACGCCTCGACACGATATCTCCATTTCCACAACGAGACTCGACCTGTCCACCCCTCCCTCCCTCCCTCCCTCCCTTAACTCACTACCTTCCACCTCTCCCTCCCTCCTTACCCACCCTTTACTTCCCTCTTCACTCCTTTCACCCCTTTCCCCTCCACCTCTGCCTTCCCCCTTACTCACTTTAAATATTACCTCCCTTTTCGCTCCTTTCTTCCCTACCCCCCCTCCACCCACTCCACCCTTCCTCAATCATCCCTCCCCCTCCACCCCTTTCATTCCTGCCCCTCCCTCCCCTCCCTCTCACTGTTTTCATCCCTCTCTCTCACTTCTCCCTCTCAGTTCTCCCCGCCCTCAACCCTCCTTATTACATGTATAGGGAAAAAAAGACAGCTACCTGTATAAGGAAACTTGCTTTTTATCTAATTAATGCAAAAATGGGAAAGACAATAATCCTGAATAATTTCGTGTCCTCTAACTACAGCCAAACTAAACACAGCCAACCTCAACCTTCTCACCACGAAGACCAATTTCATTCCCAATTCCTGCCATCTCCAGACGATTTTATCTAGATCAGGCGACGCTTCT
Organism: Coenobita brevimanus; assembly: GCF_032717465.1. Classification (NCBI taxonomy): domain Eukaryota; kingdom Metazoa; phylum Arthropoda; class Malacostraca; order Decapoda; family Coenobitidae; genus Coenobita; species Coenobita brevimanus. The sequence continues at coordinate 6,791,272 of NC_137045.1, forward strand.
CAAAATGGGAGGTTTGGGTACAGCTATATACGTACCTTGCCCTGGGAGGGGGTGTCTCTCCGAACCTGAATAAAACCGTAGCAAGAATAAATAAAAAAAAAGGGCATCGTACTGAAAGAGGTTATTATCCTTTCAGTCTGGAAATCATAGGAAAGAAACACGGTAAGAGAGAGAGAGAGAGAGAGAGAGAGAGAGAGAGAGAGAGAGAGTCAAGACTATTTCCATGTTGACCAGCTGTATCTATATCACCATCATCATCATCATCATCATCATCATCATCATCATCCCACCTAAGCTGAGTTCGACATCTGGACAGGGGACGGAAATCTGATGCCATTTTGAAGGCAGACTGACACTTCACACTCTTTTCTTGCGTTCTATCCACACTTTTCTCCCCCTCCCCTTCCTTCCCTACATGTCCAGCCCTCACCCTCCAACTCCTCATCACCTCTTATCCATTTCTTTCTCCTGTTTCTTCTTCACCTTCACTCATCACTTCTTTGCTTTACCCCTGTCATCCTCCTTCCTAGCTTCCTCTCCCCTTCCTATCACTTCTTATCTCTCTTCCTCTACGTTCCGTCTTGCGCTTCTTTTCTTCTCCTGCTGTTCATTTCCTACCTCCTTCCCCGACCTCGCCTTCTCCCCTGTGCATTCCCTTCCCTCGCTCACTCCTGTCCTTCCAATTAGCCTCATTACTTTCCTCCCTCTCCATTCTCTGTCTCCCCTCTTCCCTCACATTTTTCACTGAACCCTTGCCCCTCTCTTTCACATGCTTCTCTCCCTCTCCATTCTCCCTCCCTCTTCCCTCTTCCACTTACTTCACCTCACCTTTCTTATATTCACCTCTTACCCTTTACTCTGATTCTTCTTACCCCTCTCTTTCTCCATATTTTTTCCCTCCTCTCTTCTCCTATGACTCACCTCTCTCTCTCTCTCTCTCTCTCTCTCTCTCTCAAAATTCCTCACCTATCCTCATTCCTCACAAGTCATTTCTTATCCTCATCAAGTACGTCTCTACCAATAACTCACTCTTCTTTAACACCTCTTCCCTATATCTAAATCATCCACTTTATTTTCTTCTATGATCTCTACATTTTTTTCATTTTCCTAAGTCTTTAATAAACGTCTTCATATATTTTTCTATACGCCATCCTTCAGAAATAAAAACTCATTCTTGTCATCTAGTCTTAAGGTTTTTCTTGTCAGACACCCTCTAGATTTTTTTTTACATTCTTTTTCCTATTAAATCCACTTTTTTTATATATTCTTCTTTTACTTCTTTTTCCTTTTCTTCTTCGTCTTTTTTCTTCTTCTTCACGTCTCTCTTTTCCTCATATTCATCTTTCCTTAAAATTTTTGTCCAGTGCATAAGCTCTCGATATCTGCCTCTTTTTTTTTTTATCTTTCTGTCTTTCTGAATAAACTACTCTTTTCTTCTCTTTTTTTTTTTCATATTCATCTCTCCTTCTATATATATTTACCTTTTATTCATACTTCTCTTTCTTTACTTTCTTTTTTTGCTATACTTCTTTCCTTCCCATCGGTCACCTCTATTAATATCTTCCTTTCTACCCCAGTTCCTGCTGTCCATCTCTCCCTCCCAAATGTTGTTTTTATTTTCTTAGCAAACTTTTCATTTCTGCCCACTTTTCTCCCCTCTTATAGCGCCTTCCAAGCTACTTTTAAGTCTTAATTTACTTTCACAACATCTACATTTTCCTGTATTTCCTTCTTTAATCTCCTTACATTCCTTGTCTCCAGAATCTTTCATTTACCTCTTCACCTCAATTCTCTCTTCCTTCATCCCTCATCCTCTCTCTATTTCTCCACAGTATCTCCATGCATCCATCTATCCTTCTTCCCAATACTTTCCTTCTCTTTCGTCCTCCTCCATTCTGGGACTTTTCTCCTCTCGCCCCGTCCTTCCTTCTTCTACGCTCCTACTTCCCTTCCTCCTCCTTCTCCTCCTGCCTAATACTCTGCCTCCTTCCACCTAATACTTTCCTTTTTCTCTCTCCATTCTCCTGCTACTTAATACATTCCTTCTCACCTCCATTCTCTTTCTGCCTAATACTTTCCTTCACTCCATCCTCCTTCCATCCAAACTTTCCTTCTTCTCTCCATCTGCCAAATACTTTCCTTCTTACCTCCATCCTCCTTCTACTTAATACTTTCCTTCTTCTCACAATCCTCCTCCTGCCAAATACTTTCCTTCTTCTCTCTATCCTCCTACAGCTTAATACTTCCCTTCTTCCATCCCATCATACTTTCCTTCTTCCTCCTCCCTGCTGCTACTTTCCTCTCCCTGTTGCTACTTCTCTTCTTCCCCTTCCCCCTCCCTGCTGCTACTTTCCTTCTTCCCCTTCCTTCCCTCTGCTGCTACTTTCCTCTCCCTCCATCCTCCTCCCTGCTGCTACTTTCCTTCTTCCCCTTCCTTCCCTCTGCTGCTACTTTCCTCTTTCTCTTTCCTTCCCTCTGCTGCTACTTTCCTCTCCCTCCATCCTTCCCTCTGCTGGTACTTTCCCCTCCCTCCATCCTTCCCCCTTGACCCTTTACATCATTCCTTTATCAGTCAGCCAATCACTCATAATGAAGCCCCTCTGCCCCTTAAGGAACCCACACTACTGGTTGGCCATGGCACACCTCACGTTTTTCTATGGCATGGACGCTTAGCCAACCATCAGTACCATCTAAGCACTTTCTAACACGGCTGGAAATTGTTAGGAGAGAGATGTCAAGGAGGTTAATATGACTTAATATGTGAGTCTCAACTTCGATTTCGCCTCCGTGTGCTTGAGGTTAAGTTCCCCGCCTATGAGTACTGACAGTGTTGCTAGCCAGACAATACGCTTATGGTAGTACTATTGAGGACTTGAATATCGATTCAGTTCATCACAACAAATAACGAGACACTGATCAGTGATTTTCGAAATCCAGAATTGCAATCTTCGGAGCCCAGCAAATTTCTCAGAATAATATGTAAGAGTTTCATAATAACTGGACGAAAAAGTGGACTAATATTACTGTTCGCATTATCATACCTCCCAGGCCGATGGCAGCAGTTACCACTTACATCTTTATAAAAAAAAAAAAAAAAAAAAAAAAAAAAAAAAAAAGCCAACATTTTCTTCCCTCATGTTCAAATATTTCTTCCTTTCTCCTCCTGTCTGATGCCTCCTTTCCTCTTCTTTCTCCTCTTCTTCTTCCTCCTTTTTTGATACTTCTGTCTGCCACATTCCACCTTGCCGTCCTTCTGTTAACCTCTCTCCTTCCTTCCTTCTTTCTCCTAGTTCCTACTTATTTCTTCCTTCCCTACTCCTACTATTTAATGTCCTCCTCCTCCTCCTCCTCTTCCTTCTCCTAATACTACTCCCTATTTGCTACATTCTTCCTTCCCGTTCTACCCCTGCTAGCCCCTCTTCCTCATTCCTTCGTTCTCCTACTTCTCCTTCCTGCTGCTTTCATTCTCCTTCCCTCCTCCTGCTATCTAATATCTTCTTCTCCCTCTTCCTTGTATTACTGCTACAACTACTACTACTACCACAGCTATTACTACTAACACTACAACTATTACTACTACAACTACTACTACTGCTACCACCACTATTACTACTACCATTGCTACTATTACTACTACTACTACTGCTACCACCACCACCACTACTACTACTAGAATCAGTAACATTCCCCCTTCTCATCCTTCCCCTCTTACACCCTTCGTTCCTTCCTGTCCTTTCCGTTCCTGCTATCTTCCTTCCCTCCTCCTACTAGCTGATACCTTCCTACCTCTTCTTCCTCCTGTCTGCTACATTCCTGCTTCCCCTTAGTCCCTCTCCCTCCAGCCCCCTTTTATCAGCACCCTGGACGCGCCCCCACCTGATTTGCAGTGGGTCCGCCTCGTCTGATTTCTCTATTAGCTTCTATTAAGGCCGGGGAACGGGCTGGTCGCGCCTCCCAACACCCGATAAACCCGACACCACACCACACCACACCACACCACACCTCACCACACCTCACCACACCACCCGGAGTCCTATTCATAAACTCTCCTAAGGTTAAGGCATAGGAAGCATCGTCTCACCTCTTCCTTAGCGATTTAATTTGCGTATAACACCTTTATTATTTTCTCATGATACTGGTGGCGTTTTAATCTCGACAGAATCTGCATCATTAACATACAAGAGGAAATTGAGGTGTACTGTGCAGAATAAATCGCCACGGAAAAGGGGTTACGGAACATGCCTCTAGCCTGTGTAAAAGACTGCTTTTATATGTGTATCTTCAAGTCATACAGCTACCCATCACTTCAGAATACATTAGTAAAAATATTAAGGCGAAAAATAATAAAAACAAAAATTACATCTGATCAGCATTAAAAATCTATGCTAAGATCTGTACATGCTGAGAAAAAATTGGTTAGGCTCCATTATAATTACCGCCCCAGGCCCCTCTAGCTGAGAATAATTGGTTAGGCTCCTTTATAAATACCACTCCAACACCCCCAACCCTCAGCACCCATGTCTCAGCGTCTAATAGCCTCTCTTTTAGTATTCTCTGCCTGTGGAATCCTCTTGGCTGGTAACCCTAACTTTCGCACCATTTTCCTGCTCCTAGATCTCGTCTGGCTCTTCATCCTATCTCATGCAGCTTTTTTTTTTTTCTTGCACTTAGATTTAGAGGCTAGAGATCGAGAGGCGTATTAACTCCTTTGGTAGATGAGATTATTTTGTTACTCTTCCCAACGCCAGACGATTTTATTCAGCTTCAGAGAGACCTGTGTGGCGAAGGGATTTTGTTTGTCGTATCACTGTGCTTATTCCCCCTCTAAGTGTTATATTTTTATTATTCTCCTAAATAATCCAATACATACAAAGTGAGCTATATATTCCACAACCTATTTCTCGTGTTTTGAGGGGACGGCTCAAGAAACGTAATCAGTGTTTACCCTGTCGTATTCTCTACTTCCCATAATTCTTTACACGCTTAATGGTGTCTGCTATTCCTCTTTCTTTCTTTCTTTTTTTTTTTTTTTTACGCCACTGATTATATGGTTGGGCAGTAATTTTATGAAGCAGCTAAAATGTTCCTCCCCACACAAGCAGACCAAGCCGTTCCCTCATCAGACAAGGCAGAGAAGCGCAATATAAGGACCACCCTGTATCATACGTCCAATTACATCCACATTCGTCGTTCAAGATTAAAGATACATTTATTCTCTCTCTCTCTCTCTCTCTCTCTCTCTCTCTCTCTCTCTCTCTCTCTCTTCTATCTACCTGTCTCTATCTATCTATCTATCTATCTATCTATCTTTTAAAACTAAGACTATCACCCACATATTAATCCAAGTCACCGTCCTATATTAAGTCACTCCAAGACACTGGTTAATCTCGCCCTGACTTGACTAATCTCTCTTGATAGTGACCAGTTTCTATTTTAATCTGGCTAATATATGGAGCTCTGTGTTATCTTTGTCTGAGTCTACCCCTTTTATTCCGCCTGGGTCCATGGGCTGTTATTTCTCTCTCTCTCTCTCTCTCTCAATGTCAACAATAACTTTTACTCTCGCCTGTTCCCTTAACTTAAAACTCCAATCTCTCCCTTCCATCTCTCTCATCCTCGTCTTTATATCTCTCCAAACATTCCATTAACACTCTAAGGCATTCATGATCTAAGTAAAGCAATAAAGACATTATTATCAAGTACGTAATTATTAAAACAAAAATTATACCTTCTTTTCCATTCTACTTTGTTTTACCCCAAATTACGATAGAGTATTTGCCACATTTTTTTTCGCTATATAAGAAGGACGTCACGGTTGACAGAGAGAGAGAGAGAGAGAGAGAGAGAGAGAGAGAGAGAATCACATAACTATCTGAATAAAATCGTCCTCGGAGTGAAGAGGTTTCCTGACACCCGTATACCTAACTTCTTCGATTTATTTTCCTTATGATATTTTTTTTATCATTATTTACATCACTGAAGAAAACTGTGCCGACACCAGAAACACACAAATAACATCAAAAAGGAAAATTAAAGCGTAATATGCAAAATAAATAGCTGAGAAAAGGATGCTAGGTAGCGTCTAAAGACACTCAGAATAGGATATAATGTTTTTGTATTATTTCTTTATCATGAACTGTGTCTTCCTTAATCTTTTCTGTACCATGACGTCCTTGCTTTGTTTTTCGTTTTCTCTTCCTTCTTTCTTTCTTCTATTTCCTTTCTTTCTTTCTTTTTTCCTACCTCCAAAAGGGATTACTGTATTCAGCCTGGGAGAGAATTTTCCAACTGAAGGGATTATATGCAGCCTTCATTAACTGCTGAATAAAATCGGGTTAAGCGCGTGACAGACCTTCCCCTGCGTCAAGAGTACTGCAGTGTTTCTCAGTCTTTCTCGTCTAAAACACTTCTTGGTCTGATTCTAAGCACACACAGAGAATGGCTAAGACGTGTGGCCATGTCTTAACCTAACATCTTTCCTAACTGGCACTTTCTACCTATTCATGTCCTTCGAAAATCTCTCCTAATCTCACCTAACTTAACCAAGCCTAACTGAGACTAAATTAACGTAACCAAACTTAACCTAACCCAAACTAACAGACACATCTCCCAATGCTGTCCTAATGGAGTTTATCTGATTGCACCACCGCCTATACTTAAGTTTTCCAGTCGCCTTTTTCTTTTTCTTTCTTTCTTTCTTTTTTTCCCCAACACCTGGCTTCCATTCTTCCTCCATCACCACAACGCTCATGCCCGTATTCTCGTCGGGTATGCCGGTTCCCTAGCACCACTTCCTTAGCGATTTGTTTTTGTATGTGGCTGGTCGATATCCGTATGTTCGTTACGTATGCCGAGTATGGAGATGTTTGAAGGACTCGCACTACACAGAATAGGACAGTAAGGTGTAATATGGAAAATAAGTAGCTCAAGAAAAAGTGTTAGGGAGTTTCCTTAACCGAAGAGGATACGGGCCCCAAGTTTCAATCAAGGTGTGAGGGTCCTAAGACTGAAAAGCACTACGAGTTTATTAATCCTGGAAACGACCTCAGTGAAAATATGAAGTTTATATAATAGAGAAAATCACGTCTGTAACCCATCACCGACGTCTAACGAGTTATTGAATTATCTACCTGACTACACCTGTCTTTCACCAAGCTGTTGATAGAATAGTTACTCCCTGTACTTCATTTATCTGTGTGTCTCGGGAGGGGCAGCATCCTCCAAAATAATACCCTGCACAGTTTATCAGTGGAGAGCTAAAACATGTCTAATTCTGTTCACCATCACACAGAACCAAACTGTATGATAAAAAAAAAACTCACATATTCACAGTGTTTAAAATTTTCATAATTTTTAAGGCGAAGTAACTGTGTATCCTGTTTCACTCTACTCCATTAAAAAAAAAAAAAAAATATATATATATATATATATATATATATATATATATATATATATATATATATATATATATATATATATATATATACTGTATATATATATATATATATATTCATTCCAATAAAAAAAAATTATTTGATCATGGAGGCTTTTCCAACAGGAGCCATGGAACTACGATCATATCCTAACCCCATACACCCTCCCCTTCCCCATTTCCCTATTTCCATCCCCCTAGCCCCCTTCCCCCCAATCCCCACCCTCATAACCCCCTCCTCCTCTTGTTCCGACCAATATCCCCTTTCCCCCTCTGTTCCTTCCCCCTTATCCCCACCCCTATCCTTCCTCCTTCTATCCAATATTACAGCCGGGCTATCACTGTTCCACTCTCGACCCAGGCTTCTTTCTACTCTATAAAACTCAAACATGGCACTTTACTGCGTACTCCCAATAATGAGACACCAATTCTGTTTTACCACTGCACCTTAAAGAGAACAGAGGGAGATGACACGATTTTTTATGCCGACTGTGCAATACGTTAATCTACTGCAGGGATTTTTATTTTTATCTTTTATTTATTTTCATGTACTATTTCTCTTGCTCCCATCCACCTCATTTACGAGTGGAATAAAGGATAATGATCATGGTGATAATGGTGACAATGATGATACCTTATTTTTTGAAGTAAAATTTCACTCATTCTTGTGCCTTGATGAACTGTTTACTAGTGAAGCGTGCAGAGGATGAATTTCTCTCTCCATTATTTTGTTTTATTTTTTTTAGTGCCACACAAGTGAGAGGAGTGGAGTGCAGGAATATCTCATTATTATTATTATTATTATTGGTTGTTCTTGTTGTTGTTGTTGTTGTTATTATTATTATTATTATTATTATTATTATTATTATTATTATTATTGGTTGTTGTTGTTGTTGTTGTTGTTATTATTATTATTATTATTATTATTATTATTATCATTTTAATTTTACTGATGTACAGGTGAGAAGCGAGGAGGAATGCTTCTATCACTTATTAATTTTTCCTACCGTACAAGTGAGAGATAGGGAGTAGATTAGTTTTTCTCTTGTTTATTTATCTATTAATTTTCTTACGTGTAGAAGAGAGACGTGGAATGGATAAGACCAAAAATCATACTCATAATAATACCTTCCTCTCAATTATTTTATTCAATTTCTTTTTCTCTGACGTACAGGAGAGAAACGTGGAATGGATAAGGAGTAAATGTGATACTGATGATGATACCTTTCTCTCCATTATATTATTTTTTCTTTCTCTCTCTCTCTGACGAACAGGACTGAGACGTGGAGCGGACGAAGAGGGGCAGTGGCGGTGCTGTGTGTTATCTGCGTCCCTCCGACCTGGCAAATAGCGGGCAGCCACACTCGCTAAATTATTGACACCTTTATCTTAATGTCCACCATCCCTCCTTCCTCCTCCTAACACCCTCCCTCACTCCTGCCCATATAACCCTTCCAGCCAGCGTACACAGGCACAGACACACGCAGACAGACACTGACACACACACACACACACACACACACACACACACACACACACACACGTGCCGAGCAAAAGTTACACGCTCCGCAATTCGACCGTTAGTAATATCGCAGACGGCATAGGCTTACTGGCGAATTACACGAACAGCAACGTTACCCATCCTTCAACGGGCCATCGTTAGGGCGGTGTGGACGTGTGCGGCGTGTGTGTGTGCGAGGGAGCAAGCCTATCGTTACCTTCTAATTACTGCTAACTACCTGGCTGGGATAGGCGTGGGGGAAGGGAAAGTAGCCGTCTTACTTCATAATACCATATCGTTAGAGCTTCAGTACATAACCGTGAGAAGAGAAACACACACACACACTCTCTCACTCTCACGACGTAACATAAGGCCCAATCAGAGATAAAGAGCCTAGCTATGGGCATCATCATCATCAATATCATCATCATCATCATTGTTATTATTATTATTATTATTATCATTATTCGATCCCCAAGAGGCTACTGGAGGCTTAATCGATCGCACAGTGCCATCAGGGGAAGCAGGCTAGTCATCTACCCTTAAACCTACTGAACTTCAATAACCTGCCCTCAAGCCCCTACACCTCGAAGGAAGGTGATGTGGATTGGCAGTTGATGGTTTTGTGGCTTCTAAATCAGTAAGTTATCCTCCACTGTTCTGGTAACTCTTTCTCTCTCTCTCTCTCTCTCTCTCTGCTAATTGGTCTTAATTACACTTAGGTCGGAACTGGACATAAGCCGTATTCTCCACGGCTTAGGACACTCTGTAGTACCTCCTCCTTAACGATAAATCCTGCATATTACACAGCAACATTCCCGTGTGTGTTATTTATATCATTTCAGCGTCGACCTACTGTAGCTGGCATCAGTAACCTGCACAAGATATTCGTCATGATGTGTGGCAAAATGGGTGTGATTAATCTTTGTCTTATCAGGCGCTTTCCCCCGCTAGTGAGTCTCGTGGCAGCCAAACTAAAATCCACTGAGAGTAACGAGGGGGGGAAAAATACAAAATACATTGTGTGTCTATTGCCTGAGAAATTTGTGATCAATATTTTTTTACCCTTTACCTGTCCTGAGTTACCGTCCGCTGCATACAATCGTCTTGCCGTGGCCAGACGATTGTATTAAGTTTTGGAAGTCCAGCAGTGAAGGGATTAATTAATGCTCTGTTTAACACGTATGTTTCAAAATATCACTCCTAAGCTGAATAAAATCATCTGAAGGGAGGAAATAATAATAATAATAATAATAATAATAATAAATGAATAAATAAAAAAAACTGCGTCCGCTACTTGTTGTTGTGATGCCAGGCTAACGTTCTCTAGGTAAGCGAGTCGATCGAGATACCTGTAAATATGAACTGAATTTTCCGCCTCATACAACACTATACACCACCCACATTAAGTTCATGGTTCTTAAAATTCACTGCCTCTTCGATTATTATTATTATTATTATTATTATTATTATCATTATTTATTTTTATTTATTTTTTTGGCGGAAACTCAACCAGATTTGATTTAAGGGCTGCCAAATATGGACAGGGGAAAATTTGAGATAACAGAGGTAGCAGGTCAGTTACTAGTTTCACGGACGACTTATTAATTTTAGTTACATGTAGAAACTTACGATTTCATATCTGTATTTTTACTGTCACTATCATCACAAGTATTAGTAACAGGTGCATCAGTGTAATCAATAACGCAACATTAATAAATCAAAGGCTGACTTACAATCCACAGCTTGTTAAAGAGAGGATGAGGTTAGTCGAATTTCGCGGGACAGGCAAGATATTTAGGCACCCAAAATCAACCAGAAGCGTACGTCTGTTCCTAAGATTACTCCGTTGTCAGCTGTCAGCAGTGCAGGTGATTTCGATAAGTTTATGCTCAAGAAGCTGTTTCCACGTAAATTTTATTGATAAAGGCTGAAAATCGCGCCACATAATACACATCACTGGAGTCTGGTGTGAATAAAGAAACTGGTGTACAACAGTGACAAAATTTATTAGGAAAGTTTTGGAATATCTGGATTTTTGCGCACTTTTTTCCGCATCGCTCAAGCTTCTGACAACGAAAAAAAAAAAATCTTCAGTGTTCAATCCCCGTTACCGCCAGACGATTTTCTTCAGCCCTGACGTAGCCCCTAATGGACTCAGAATTTGACGAGTCCTATACTAAGTAGTCATTAAGATTTCGGTATATCTCTTCCCTAGCCATTTATTTTTCATATTACAAGTACATTTTAACGTCATTTTTTTTTTCATTTGTATCGTTTAAAAATCAATACAGCTTGCATAAATATCACACACGAGGATGTTAAGGTTTCATATAGAGAAAGAGGCGCGGGGAAATGCTACGAAACCTCCTATAGTCCACATGTAATACGGGAAGCCTCCACACCTCCTCTGAAGACGACCAAAATCTAAACCAATTACTTATCCCTGCCGTCAGACGATTTTATTTACCTTGGGGGTGGGGTCTGGTGGTGTAGGGGTTAATGATGCACACGCCACACCAACACACTTAAAGCTACACACTGATCCCCACAACTTCCTCTCACAACAACACGACGATAGCATCAGCGTAGGAGCCCACGTTACATAACAATCCATTTACCACTCCTCTCTCTCTCTCTCTCTCTCTCTCTCTCCTCACCATAGTTGCGTGGAGGACCTGGTGGTAAATGTGTTAGCAAGCTCGGCTCGCAACTCAAAGAACCCGAGTTCGATTCTCGGGTCGGTCAGACAAGTAGACAAAGTTTGTTTCCCTCCGTCCATATTCATCCAACAGTACACTAGGGGACCTGGATATACCATGGATGGTTGAGTGTCATATTCTAGGAGACTCAGCCAAAAACTTTACGTCTGCCTTAATGAACTTTGGGTAGTCGATAGGCATTAATTTACTTATCAATACATTTATTTATTTAGTTATTTCTTGCCCTCTTCCGGCTACATATTATCAATCAGCCAACGCAATATTTACACCATATTTATTATTTGTATGTCACTGGTGTTCAACCTTCTTTACGGCTATGGCATTACTCATTCAAAATCATTATTAAGTAGCACAATCCTGGAATGCTGAGTTAACATGTATAATAAGCATCCGTGGTTTATGAGTAGTTTTAACAGTATTTTAACACTAACACATGCTGCCAGTCACGAAGAAGTGCTATTGAATTATGCAGACCTGTATTTTTTTTAACTTTATGCTGCAAAAAGACGAAAATCTGGAACAAGTTTAAGTGACGAGAGCATCACCCTTCTATTAGCTGAGCAAAATCGCCCGGTGTTCCCTTAAATAAACAAAATAAGTGTCCTTAGCAGCAAAAGGGTTAGGGTGATACAGTAACTCATTAGGGTGATCATTTTAACTCATTCTGCACAAGCGGTTTCTCCTGTGCTGAAAACGGGCATCTTTCTTAGGCTTTAAAAACTAAGAGAGAGAGAGAGAGAGAGAGAGAGAGAGTGTGTGTGTGTGTGTGTGTGTGTGTGTGTGTGTGTGTGTGTGTGTGGAAGGAGGTTAGATAGATAGACAGACAGATAATTAGACAGATAGTTAGTTATAGTTCTTTCATCTTAACCTGGCCTCGACCTTCGTCTTCTTGCATGTTAATTCCCTTACCTCACGGGCAGAATAAGACAATACGGCGGCTCTCTATATATTTCCTAGAGCACTTCTTCGTAAACAGTATCATATTAGAGTGTTTATCAATCGTTACAACTCGTCCTTTACAAGCGAGAGATGGCAATATGCGGCCAAGTTAAAGTGAAAAGAGTATGGCAAGAACCGATATGCGCCTGTGGACTACGCGAAACCCACTGAGGCAGATTATTATGTCGGTGTGAAGGAGGCAATTAGTAAGTTTGTTAGTTAGAAGAGATTTATGCCCATCAATTGCACAGGGGGTCATTAGGGCGGCTGAGAGAGAGAATCATTTACCGCGTCGCATCCGGCCATCGTTAGGGGTGTGGGTGGACGTGTGTGGTGTGTGTGCAGGATGGGGCCAAGCCTATCGTTAGCCCTGTAATTGCTGCCGTTAAGTACCTGGCCGCGGCGGTGGTGGTGGTGGTGAAGGGAGGCAACACCCATCTTAGTGTTTAATGCTGTATCGTTAAGGTTTCTCACACATACACATATACACACACATGCGCAACACACACACACACACAAACACACACACACACACACACACACACACACACACACACAGACTCGCGATCTACGTGTGTTCCGCGGTCACGGTTCTAAGCCCAACATGTATAGGTCTCATCGTTTACGCTTGGACATGTTTACACCCTGTCCGTTCTCTCTCTCTCTCTCTCTCTCTCTCTCTCTCTCTCTCTCTCTCTCTCTCTCTCTCTCTCTTGTTCAGACCCCAAATTCAAATTCTCCTGTCACTTCAACTCCAACAATCCATACGTGGTCCATTTCAGAACCGGACTGTTTTCTTGGAGGGAGAGTGACGGCCAGAATTAGCCTTTCCCCATGCAGGAGGACCATGGCTGTCTGCAGGAAGAGTGATGTGTGTGTGTGTGTGTGTGTGTGTGTGTGTGTGTGTGTGTGTGTGTGTGTGTGTGTGTGTGTGTGTGTGTGTGTGTGTGTGTGTGTGTGTGTGTGTGTGTGTGTGTGTGTGTGTGTGTGTGTGTGTGTGTGTGTGTGTGTGGTTGAGCAGATGGTCCCCGCCTCACCCCACTATCACACCTCATTCTGCCACGCGGAGACAGGATGTGGGGGTGAAGATAGCACCTCACTAATTGTATTTGGCCTTCCTCACCTCCTCTTGTTTCCACACAGATGCCATACACAACATCGCCCTCTTCCTCTTTTTAATCATCATCACTATCATCATCCTAAATCTAACTCTATTTCTATTTTCTATAAGTGAGATTCTCTTCATTTTATTTTTTATCATTACGATCTAAACTAAACACTATTACCTTTTCCATTTTCTTAATCATCATCATCATCATCATCATCGTCGTCATCTAAACTATATTCTTGAGTGGTTATTATGCTGAAAGTCTTGAGATACATTACATACCCTACGAAATATCATCTTTTGCTATTAATCCTATCAAAAGCAAGGGTTCATGGATACTGTTTGAGTTATATGGGAAAGGGATGAACACGGTAATCGCTTCCTTTTTTATCCACACTATCAGAACAGGGAACTCAGTACAATTGTAAAGGTACTCTTGATGGCTCAGGCCGATAAATGACATATGGAAGACTAGCTTTTTTTTATCTGTGTATTTATTTATTTTGTCAGCTGTTTATTTATCAAGACAATGTGCTTGCAACTGTAGTCTGGAAATATATACCTTTCACATTTAGTTTTCTTCCTTACTGGGGAGGGGGATCATCATTATCATCATCATCATCATCATCATCCCAATAATACATAAGGTGAGAAAATATTAACAAAAGCAACTACAGTAGTCTACTGTCTTACTAACTGTATTTCTGATGAGTTGGGTATTGTACGTCAGGAAAGTAGGATATGCATTTTTTTTTTTTATTTCTCCTTACCAAAACAAGGAGCCCGCTGTGGCACTAAATGTATTCGGAATTAATTATGTATTGCAGTTCGTGATTTATGGTATACAGAATAGAAGACTTCTTTCTTTTTTCCTCCTCTCTTTTCCTTTCCTTTCCTTGTTTTTTTCTTATCACATTGCGAAGACGAGGAGCTCACTGCTGCTCCAACTGTTTCGTTGATAGATTGGGGGCCGTAGTTTTAAACATCAAATTCAACATTTTTATTTCCCGGCATACTAAAACAAACAACGATAAAATTGGGTATAATATTTAATACTTTAAATTTACTTGTCATGACTCTGGAGAATGGAAGACAAGTTTTACACCAAAATATACTGTACTTAGTTGACATGTACGTGGAGCTCAGAAAAATAATGATTAAAAAAATACAGATTCATGCAATATCTGATCATTTACTCTCAGATTAGGAGGGTTATCTAGGTCTTACACATGTTTCCTTACACCTTCATGACTAATAAGCGTCGGTATTATTTCATTCTTACAGCTTCTTCCCCTGATAAAATCTGAGGCTTAGAAACAATAAACGATAATGAAGTCCTTGGATTAATATTTACCGAATTTCACCTCCACCAACGGAGGCGGGCGGAGGTTATGTATTCACCCGTGTCTGTCTGCATGAGCGTGTGTGCAAGGTATTTCAAAACGTTGTTTTCGGATTCCAACGAAATCTGCTGAATGAAGAGACAAAAGGTCAAGGAAGAGTTTATTTGATTCTGATGTGGACAAGTGTCGGGATGCAGGAATAAATAATTTTATTGGCGTCGTCCTAGGTATACTTTCACTGAGCCTGTGCAACAAGACAGATAAAACCCCTGATTTAT
The DNA here is from genome assembly GCF_032717465.1 of Coenobita brevimanus. Classification (NCBI taxonomy): domain Eukaryota; kingdom Metazoa; phylum Arthropoda; class Malacostraca; order Decapoda; family Coenobitidae; genus Coenobita; species Coenobita brevimanus. The sequence continues at coordinate 6,806,596 of NC_137045.1, forward strand.
GTGAATGACCATGTGATACCGTGAAAGTGTTCGCCGGGTAGGAAAGAGGAATTACAGCAGTAAATCTTAAACTCTATTGGCGTTGGTGGCGGTATGCACTCCCTGAGTCTACAAGTTAAGAAATGCGACGTACCCTTGTATTCTAGACGGCACTGAAAACCGTAGTACCTCTCCATTAGCGATTTATTTCACATACTGCACATTTTTTCCTCTTATACGCTACTGAGACACACAAGGCCGACACCAAAAACAAGTAAGTACCATAGAGAAGAATGTAAATATGTAACAGGCATAATAGATCGCAGAGGAGCAGGTGCTACGACATCTCCCACGCCACTTAATACATAACCCAGGGATCTCAACAGACTTAGGAGAATGGAAGGAAGTGTATGCAGCAATAATTCTGATAAAGATGAGAGGGAAACAGGAAGCGCGGGAAGAGGGGAGGAAAGTGTGGGGAGGAGGAAAGACAGTTTTAGTAAGTGGAAGAGAATATGGATAAAGGGAAGAAAGTGAAAATGAACATGATGATGATGATGATGATGATGATGATGATGATGACACCGATGATGATGAACATAATGATGATGACGAATACAGTGATGACGCCAATGGTGATGATGATGATGATGATGAAGATGATGGGGGAGGAGGACGAAAAGGTGAAAGAGTAACAAAAGAAGATGGAGGAGGAAGAAGAATAACAAAGAGGAAGGGGAAAATGAGCTTGAAGCAGAACGGCGAGGAGACGGACAACAGGAAGCAAAACCTAAAGAGGGACAGAAATACGCCCACAACGAGAAAAAAGAAGAAACAAAGGATGAAAAGGAAGAGGAACAGAGAGAAGGGGACGAAGAAAAAACTGTTAATTATACAGGTGAGGATTAGAGAGATGATGGAAGGAGAGTTAATGGGTAAAAAAAAAAAAGGTATGAGGTAAGGAGGTGGAAGGTTATCTTAGTGAGACATGCTTCCTCATCCCGTGCCTTCTGCTGGGTGGAATGGCTGTGAGGGGGGTGTGGTGGTGTGGAGTGGTGTGGAAGAGTGGCTGTGTGGTGGAGTGGTCGTGACGGGTGGTGGAGGAGTGGTGTGGAGTAGTGTGGAAGAGTGGATACGTGGTGGCGTGATTGTGTGGTGGCGTGGTTGTGTGGTGGCGTGGTTGTGTAGTGGAGTGGTTGTGTGGTGGAGTAGTTGTGTGGTGGAGTAGTTGTGTGGTGGAGTGGTTGTGTGGAGTAGTTGAAAGGTTGTGAGGAGAGATGTGGTGGTGTGGAGTAGTGTGGAAAAGTGGCTGTGTGAATGAGTGATTGTTAGGGATGGTGGTGAAGTTGTTTGGTGCTATGGAATAATGTGGATGAGCGGCTGTGGGGAAGAGTGGTTGTGTTGTGGAGTGGTGGAATGGTCGTACTGAAAAGAGGTTGTGTGGAGGCGTTGTGTGTTTGGCTGTGAGGTGTGGCTGTATGGTGTGGTGATGTAATGAAGTGGCTTGTTGTGTGATGAAGTACAGTGTGGAGGTGATATGGTTAGCCGGGGAGAATGGCTGCGTGGTAAGTGAAAAAGAAAGACACTGATGCTGGTAATGAAGATGAGGAAAAAAATGAAGAAAACAATCGTGATGGAGGTGGAGAGGGACGCCTTCATGAGGTGGCACGGAAATGGCCGAGCAGCCGACCTGTACAAACGTCCCTCATCTCCCTACCTATCCCTTGAAACGGAGATGGTGGACTGTCGGAAAGGGCTGCTTCACCCTGTTCTCCACCGGGTTCACGTTTCAGATGAATCTAGGGCTACATGTACTACTACTACTACTACTACCATTACTACTGCTACTACTACTACTACTACTGCTACAATCGTGATAAAAAGGAGCACAATGGGATGAAGGAGGTAGAAGAAATACATGAAGAAGTGGTGGAGAACAGTATGAGGAAGACAATGAGGCAAAAATCAGGAGATAACAGGGTGTACAGAAAACAGGGCAACAGAGTAAACTAGGAAATAGGCAGAAAGTGTGAAGTAAATGTTGGAAGTTTATCTCAGAGAAACGAGCATCTTTCTCATCTGCCTTCTGTTGTGTTAGCTCTGTGGCGGAGTGGATGGGTGGAGCGATTGAGTGGAGAGCTGGAGAAGTGGTGTGCCTGCTTGTGTGGAGGGTTAGAAAAGTGGCGTGACTGTGTGGAGTGGAGGAAGAGAGATGTGGCTAAGTGCAGATGAGGACTGGTGTGGTTGTGTGGTGGAGTGGTGTGGTTGTGTGAAGTGATGTGGATGAGTGATGAGGTTGCATTGTTTAGTGGTGCGGATGAGTGGCTGTATGAAAGAGTGTAGTGACGAGGCAGTGTAGTTGGGTGTCGTGTCAAGCAGCTGATGGACTGATGCTGTGTATGTAGACGGCTGTGTGGATAAACATTCTGAGTGGACACATGAATATGGAAGTGTTGTAGAAGGGTAGATGTGCGGACGTAGGGTGTCATTAGGTGTAAAGTTATGTGGAGAAAGGGGTGGATAGGTGTACTAACTAGGTGTCGTATGAATAAGTGCTGTAGCAATGTAAGTGACTGAAAAAACAGTTTATTTATTTGCGTGTTGATATATACTCGAAGATACAGGAATCAGCGGAGGGATGACCGGAGCTGTGTGGATCAATATGAAGCCATGATTACACCAACGGCGATGGTGTTGTTGCTGAGAGTATGGTTAATTGTGGATGGGAGGTATGGTTAATTGGTGGTGTGGCAGACCCGACACGTGACTAACAGGCTGTGTGTTTGTCAGATAAACCGACGCTAACTACAGGTCGTTCACCCTAACTTGTGGGGCCTATTTCCCGTAGGTGAGAGAGAGAGAGAGAGAGATCACACTTCTTCGAGACTAGCATCATATTCTACTACAGTATTATCTCTTTTTTTACGGTTCAGCTTTCAAGATAGAGAGATGCCATTTTTAGGCCAAGTTAAAGTAAAGGGAGTATAACTACTTCTCGTTTACCTTAACATGGCTGAGATTTTTGTCCTTGTGCAACGTAATTCCCGCAGCTCAATGGTATAAGAAAACACTAATACTCTTCAACCTTCCCACAGCACTTCATCGTGACTAGCATCATATTCTAGCGCTACACTCTTATTACAGCTTTGCATTCAAGATGGGGAGATGGCAATTTTAGGCCATGTTAAGGAGAGTGGAGTATAGTAACGGAGTGGGTACTAAAGAAGGCTTGGATGAAAACGAAAATTACCTGGTGATTATGTGGGTGACTGATGACTGTGAATATGACTGGCTGATATACTGACCACTTCACTCCGATGACGTAATGCTAAAATCTGTCACTGCTACCACCCAGCGATTTCCATCACTTTTAGGAGAGTCCATATTTTTTCAATCTAGCCTCACCACCCATTTTACTAGTACAAGTCTTTTCTAAGTTCAAAACCGTCTAATGATACCAAGAATATGATAAAAAATAAGAAATAAGTCACCGGATTGTAGGGGTTAATGAACTCTACCTGGGCACTTCCTTCCGTCTATGAGGTACGGTAGCGGTCAGTATCCAGGTACCTTAATTACGATCATTTTTCACGTATGGGTTCCGCACTACTGAAGCCAGATTACACCCCTTCCAGCCTGATTGAATATTAGGCAATTGAATTCGGCCGGTGTCGTATTTTTCACTCTGTTCTTCCAACCACTTAAGTTTGGGGGGAATTTTTCGAACGTGATCTCGGTGGACTGCTGTCTTTATGCTGCCCGTCTGTACTTCATCTTCCTTTCGGATATAGGGAAGTAAAGAGACGTTTACAAATCCAGGCAGTTGAGCCGCTTGGTAATATAGGTGCCACCGCATGAAGGCGTCCCTCTCCAGCCCCAGAGATACTAGTACACAAGAGGTGCCTGGAAGCCTCCTGAACCATGACCACAGGACCCACAGTAAACCAGGTGCTGGAGAGGGACGCCTTCACGTGGTGTTGGCACTGACATAACTGGGTGGCTCTGTTGTCCGTCTATACAAACGTCTTCCCTTCAAATCTCCCTAAAAGGAGGTTGGTAGACTGCAGAAAAGATAGTTTCAGTCTACAGCCCACCGAGTTACAGTAACCCACTCGCACGCCACCACACACCTTCACAGTATACACAAAAAGCTGTATTTTCGTTGGTATGGCAATTTCGTAATAGTGTACTGTCTAATTCTGCCACTGAGGTTGGATGAAACAGACTGAAATAGGACGAATATCCCTGTCAAGGTAAAAAGGATGAATCAGAATATGTGCGTGTTGTTATGTTACAGGGTCCTATTCACGTCTGTTTAGGAAGCTCCCTGGTACTGGAGAGACACCTTCACGTGGTGGCACCGACATTACCAGCTGATGGAGTTGCCCTGTTATAAACACTCCCCTCAAACCCCTCCCTGTCCCCTGAAAGGAGCATGGCGGATTGCAAAACAAGGGCAATTTCAGCCTGCATTTTACTAGGTTTACGTTCAGCTGAACCCGAAGCTGCAACTACTATTACTACTACTACCATCACCACCACTCTGGAGGTTCCCTAGCAACACTTTCCTTATCAGTTTATTTATATATACCTGGTACGCTAATTAACTCGCTCATGTTCTTTGTGCCAACTATATCGATAACAAGATAGGCGCTACTCGTATAATTAACAAGTACGAGAGATTCATTATGCAACGTAAAATCGTTAAGGATAAAGCCTATTAAAAGCCAGGAAAGCCGACAAGAATACAGGCATTATACCCTTTTCACTCTAGCTTGGCCTAAAATTGCCATCCCTCTATTTTCAATGCTGTGCTGTAACAGGAGGTTAACACTATACTCTGGTCACTTTACCTTGGCTTAAAATTGCCATCCCTCTATCTTCAGTCATGAATTGTAACAATAGATTAACAACAGTATACGATGCTAGTCACAAAGAAGTGCACCGGAAAGGATGTCAGGCCATAGAATTGTCTTTTTCTGCCACTGGGCTACATGAAATAAGCTGCAAAAGGATAAAAATCTGGGCCAAGTTAAAGTGAACGAACAACAGAATTCGAGGCGAGTCAAAGAAGTGCCATGTAAGGGATGTGAAGCCACACTTTTGCCTTCTTCTACATCTAAACTATGTGAAGTAAGAAGCAAAAGGACGAAAATCTGGGCCAAGTTGGAGTAAAAGGAATATGGAATGGCCTGGGACACACCCAAGACATACTCGGCACTGTGTGCGTTGTTTCCTGGTCATCCGTACTCCGTCACGCATACTGAACGTCTGCCTATATTATCGAAATTTATAACGATAATGCAGCAACGACGACACCACCACCAACAATGGCATCATCATCATCATCATCACTAATACCGGCACCATCATCATCATCATTGTCGTCACCACCATCATCATCAAGATTATCATTATTTTTTTTTGCATTAAGACAATTAATACGAAAAATACTTAATAACCTACGTCAAAAGTCACCTTAATGTTATATATATATATATATATATATATATATATATATATATATAAAGCCCGATACACGCCAGTGTCCTGCTTATATAGGAATATTCTAATTTCTTTAAATAATGGTTACCAAAATCTTATCCTTTAACAAACATACATACTCATCAGCATGAAAGAGGAAGGAATAAGGCTAGAGGGTGGTGGGGAGATAAGAGAGATATTAAGAGGGGGGGGGGGCTCCCTGGTCACTACGGTAAACCACTCGTGTAATGAGGTAGTCGCGTGAGGCAGGGGGATTCACTCTACCCCCTCCCCCCACTCCCCTTCGCCCCCACCCCTCCTTCCCCATACACACCCAACCACACACTCCCATCCTTCATTTTCTTTATACCTTTACCTTCTCTCCTTGCTCCCCTCTCCCCGTTGCCTTCCTCCTTACCCCAAATTTTTCTCTCCACTTATCTCTCCCCTCCTCCTCGTTTTTCACCCTTCTTTCCCCTCCTTCCCCCTCCATCTCGTCCTACTTCTCCTCCTCCTCCTCTTCCTCCTCCTCCAAACCATTTAGACTTCTTGCTACCCCCCCCCTTTTTTTTTTTACCCTTTCTTATCGATGATTTCTTCCTGGCCAGACAATTTCTTCGTCCCTGTATTTTCCGTGTCTCTTTTTCCTCTAATTATTTCCATGTATTTTTCCTGCTGTCACGTAGATTATCTTTTTATCAGAGTTTCTCCACAAATAAACCTTTTTTTTATATATATTTTCTGGTTTTCTTCTTGTTTCTATAGCAATTTTTCTACTCCCTATGAGAACTCTTCCGTCACCTCTTCTCCCCCTCCTCCTCCTTCCCCTTCTCCTCTTCCCCCTCCTCCTCCTCCTCCTTCTCTTCTTCTTCCTCCTCCTTCTCTTCTTCTTCCTCCTCCTCCTCGCTTCTTCTGGAGTTTTTTGGTTTCAGATATTTATTTCGTTTTACCTCATTCAGTCTTAGGAACGTATTACAAGTGGCACAGATGTCGTGGCACTTCTTCCTGAGCGACTTATTTTGTTTATTACTTCTATTACATCTTTTTTATCTCCCTATACATTTCAGAGGCAAAAAAATGTCGGTACTAAATTATATATATAGTGACTTAGAGGTGATGATCCAATTATAATAACATAATAAACCACTAAGAAAAGGGTGTTACGAAGCCCCTCTGCCATCTAGTACACGGCCCAAGTTGCCTACAGTCGGTTTGTTTTCATGTGACGGAACCGGGCTACTGACAATCTGGATACTAAGCCGAGGATGTGTGAAATTCGGTGACCCTTAGGTATGAGGTACAAATGAGTCTCCCTGGTTACTAGTCAAATTTATCCTCCAATCTGACTACGCCTGGCCATCAACTGAGCCAAAATTATTATAGATCCGTCAAAAAAAAAAGGTAACTAAGGTATGAGCCAATCGATATCATGCAGTAATTTTTTTTTATTTTCGTTCTTGTCTTCATGTTCTTGCTTATCGTTCACAGCCACCAAGTTGTTCTGCAAGTATATTCTCTCTCTCTCTCTCTCTCTCTCTCTCTCTCTCTCTCTCTCTCTCTGCCTCACTCCTTCTCCCCTCCCCCTGTCTCCCCTTCAAGCCAGTGAAGTGGTGTGATATTTTGGGTGTCAGGCCTGCTCTCTCCCACAGGGCAACAACAATCTCTCTCTCTCTCTCTCTCTCTCTCTCTCTCTCACACACACACACACACACACACACACACACACTTAAAAATGTGGTATTATACATCTAAATGAGTAGACTAATCTCTCCCTCAACAACTTCTCTCTGGGAAATTTGGCAGCAATTATATGAGCTGATACAGATAGAGGGACTGATAACGCTAGGCTTGATTACACACACACACACACACACACACACACACACACACACACACACACACACACACACCGTCCTAACAACAGGGTGTTATGTAATTGGTGTAACATCGCTCTCTCATGTATCACGCCTCTAAACCTATGTTCTGTTCCATCTCATTAGAATAATAATGGGATGATGTGTGTGTGTGTGTGTGTGTGTGTGTGTGTGTGTGTGTGTGTGTGTGTGTGTGTGTGTGTGTGTGTGTGTGTGTGTGTGTGTGTGTGTGTTTTGAGATGTGGTTTGCTGTGTGAAAGCGAGAGAGTTGAATTCCAAACTATGGCAAGGAAAAGTCTTAATATCAAACTTTCATTAAAACAGACTTGAGTGAACTTCCACAAGACCCATTGGCATATTTGAGAGAGAGAGAGAGAGAGAGAGAGAGAGAGAGAGAGAGAGAGAGAGAGAGAGAGAGAGAGAGAGAGAAACATTCCTATCACAATCACACCACTTCTGAACGAGATGAACCAAGCATTTATACAATTCGGAGACTGGGTTTTAGCGCCGAGGTGGTGTCAAGTGCATGTTTGTGACAGGAGGGTTTCCAGGCCTTCGGGAACGGGGTATGAAGTCTAGTACCGAGTAAAAACAGAAAAGAAAAAGGAAAAAAAACACCATCACACCAACACGACATTACAGAAGATGATTAAAGAAGCGGGCCTGAAATCAAACTTTGTCGTAAATTAATGCAAAGTGTTTACATGCATTTACAACTAAGATTAACCTGTTTATTCCATTGACGTGATGCTCTGGCTTACTCTTGTTATCCAAAATTGATCTTACTGAATATAGGAGAGCTGCTTAGAAGGAAAGGAGTTAATGAAATCCACTATCTAACACCTCCAGCTCGAAAAGTCTACCCTGAGGTTAAAAAAAAAAAAAAAATTTTCTGGTGATAGCAAGAATGTAATAGAAAAATGCATCGTGTTTTTCAAAGGGTTAAGTTCACGTCCAACTTTGTTTACTTTTTCTCTTATTTTATTTATTTAGTTATTTGTTTACTGGGGTTAAGGTCCAGCTAAACTGAATTCGTTGGCCGTATGTCTGCCGTCTATGTATTTCCGGCAGTCATTTTACTGAACCGAATACCATACTTCAACCATCCCTACATCTATTATCTCCCTAAACACCGGGGTAGCGCGCCATACATCTACCGCCTACGCCACCGAACACCGTACTTAAGCCCTCCCCCCCTACCTACAATTTATTCAACACTTGGATAGCCTACCGCAGACCTAACACCAATACCAGGCCATGAGAAAGTTTTGAGGGTTAATTGCACGCGTGGTTCGCCATACAGCGCCGCGATATGGCCGCCACGTGCCGACAAAAAAAAACTTGGTGGCAGCTGTGAGACGTGAACGAGTCCCTTGATTTCAATGCTGGATTGAAACAGTGATGTGTCATGCATCCGTGCTTGTGTTACTCGCTCTCTCCCTCTCTCTCTCTCTCTCTCTCTCTCTCCCTCTCTCTCTGTATGTGTGCGAGAAATTAGATACGCAAGTGAATGTTGCTAAGTGTTAAATTATAGTTTCTGCGAGGAATGAAGTCACGGAGTGCATGGTGAGGCTGAACGGACAGGAAATGGAGAACCTGCGAGCCTTCAAGTACTTAGGCAGAGTAATGAGCAAGGCTGTAGCTTAGGAGGAGGAACTCTTTCTTGGCTGTGACAAATGACGGTGCCCCATGAACTATCTTTACGCCGTGTAAATATAAACAATAAAAACGTGTGAAGGAAGGATATTCTCTGTCATAAGGAAGGAATGAAAAATACGGAAGGTAGGACTCAATGCATGGTCTTGATTGTCAGCGAACTTTTGCTCACACGTTTACATCAAGGGTGGAGAAGGGGAATAGGGAAATGAGGACGGCAGTGACAGGAATAGGGAGATGAGGATGGCAGTGACAAGGAATAGGGAGATGAGGATGGCAGTGACAAGGAATAGGGAGATGAGGATGGCAGTGACAAGGAATAGGGAGATGAGGAGGGTGTGACAAGGAATAGGGAGTTGAGGAGGGTGTGACAAGGAACAGGGAGATGAGGATGGCAGTGACAAGGAACAGGGAGATGAGGAAGACAGTGGAAAAGAAGAGGAAGATGAGGATGGCAGTGACAGGGAATAGGGAGATGAGGATGGCAGTGACAGGAATAGGGAGATGAGGATGGCGGTCACAAGGAATAGGGAGATGAGGATGGCAGTGACAAGGAATAGGGAGATGAGGATGACAGTGGAAAAGAAGAGGAAGATGAGGATGGAAGTGACAGGGAATAGGGAGATGAGGA
>NC_137045.1:6821219-7023719 GCF_032717465.1 Coenobita brevimanus
GATCACCATCCTCATCTCCACCTTCCTTCTTCCTCACATAAAAAAAAAAGAAAAACACCATCGCCATCCCCATCATCATCACCATCCTTATCCCCACCACCACCACCATCGCCAAATGACCCAACCCAGGCATTCTAAGCTAAAATATTATCAGTTGCTGCCAAAACACGGTTGACATCCATCTCATCTGGACCTCTCCTCACCTCTTCGTCACTCCACTGTTATCCTGTCTTGTTTATTTTCCACCTTATCCTTATCCTGCAATCTATCTACTAATATTTTTTTTACCTATCTTACAACAGCCTTTCTTGGTCTCTTCTTTTCCCTTGAACCTTTTGTCACGTCCTCGTCACTTTATTTTCCTGTATTTTTTTCCCTTATCCTTATTCTGTCATCTATAACATGTTTTCTTACCTTTATTGCTACTCCTTCCTTGGTTTGGCTTTACCTTACCATTAATTAGACAACACAGCACCAGTTTCTTGCCCCCCTTCGTCACTTCAGCTTACAGAGCGAATAAAGGTGCAATTATTGCTTTTCTTTGAGGTCACTTCCTTCGCTGACTGCTTTTTACATACGATATTTCCACGTATCAAAATAAAACGCTTCATGCGAAAGAAAAAATACTGTTAACTACAACTTCCAATGCACTTCAGATACACTTCCCTGCCTCACGATCTCCCGGCGGCACTTCAACTGAGCGTAACACTTTCAGCAGTCCCCTGTACACTTTATTCCCTGCCCTATATCCCTGCTTTCACCGGCCACTTTGCTACGACTACTGACTGTCTCTCTCTCTCTCTCTCTACCTGGCTGGCTGGCTGGCTGACTAGATGGCTTTTTGGCTGTCGTGTGGCTGTGTGGCGGAGTGGCTGTGTCGATAATTATAGTGAGCGGGTGTGACCATAACTCAAACTGATGAGGAGGAAGCAAGACATCCCAGCCATGCCTCAGATAAGCCCGGACAGCCTCCCTTACACCCTTGCCACTACCACCACCACCACCACCACCTTTGCCAACACCTCTGACAACAACTGCATCATAATCTTTGACCTTCCACCAACTCTGACAACACTACTACCTCTGCCAACTCATCTGACAACACTTGCACACTAACCTTCTCCTTCCACCATTTCTGACAACAAGTGTACCAGCACCTTCACCCCCTCTGACAACACACTACACACTCCTACCAACACCATCACCTATGCCACCTTCACACCAACACTTCCTTCACTTTCTTTGATAACACATTCAGTAAAATCTCTTTCATCTCCTCTGACAACACTTCCCCAACATTTGCACCTCCCTCACACCCCTGTCAGCACCATCCTCACTGCCTTACCACTACCACCACTACTTCTGCCAACACCTCTGACAACTGCACCAACAAATCATGAACACATTACACCCTCAGTAACCTCAATAACCCTGACAACAAATACACCAGTACCTTATCAACTCCTACTTCGCTGCCACCTTTGCCAACACTCTGCCAACACCTGCACCAACCCTTACAACACCTACAAGAGCACCTCACCACCTTTACCTCTTTGCTACCTCTCCTAACACCTCTGAATTAAATACTTTCAACATAATGTGACAACAACATCAGCGACTCAATGCACCTTCAACCACCCCTGCCAACACCCACTATAGCTCTCTCCACCTCGCCGCCTCCTCTACCTCTGCCAAAAGCTCTGACTTCCTTTCATCACCTTCAACAAAGTCCCTTTCAACAACTCTGATAACACCAGCACCTCACTAACACTTCCATCACCAATGCCTACACAGCTAACTAACTCTATCCCACTGGCTCCACCTGTGCCAACACTTCTGACAACACATACACCAGCACTCTCTTCACCTCCTCTACCAACACTTCTGACAACACCTACATCAACAGCACTTCAGTGACACCTCCCGACAACTCTGCCAACAGCTCCTTTCAACACTCCTGCCAACATCTACACCAGCACCTCAATAAATCTTTGCCACCTCCGTCAAAAATTCTGACAACGCCTACAGTAGCACCTCAAAAACAACTTCATCAGCTCTACCAACAGCTCTTTGCAATACCTCTGACAACAGCTACAACGGCACTACCTCCCAGCACCTTAACCGATACCACACCAGAACAAAGCTAAGTCAACTTCATCACGTCCTTTTCCTTTCACCAGTTTGATCTCTCTCTCTCTCTCTCTCTCTCTCTCTCTCTCTCTCTCTCTCTCTCTCTCTCTCCATTCTATTTTTCCACCACCTTTACATCTTAAAAGAAAAGACGATCCTAACACTTGTATTTCCCGAGTGTCTGTAATCACCCACGACTCCCACAATCACCTGCAACATCTTCCTCTTATCACATCCCTAACCATTACACTCCTTCGCAACCTCAACCCCCTTTACTCCAAATATATTCCTCTGTCATTTACTGTAATCAGGTGTTTCAAAATCTATCATCCTTATCATTATCTATACGTATCAAACTTATCACCTCGCTAATCCTTACACTCCTTCCTGTCTCACTACCTCCTCTACACATATTAGTATCATCATCTTTATCTCCAATTTTTCTTCACAAAGGCTCCCTCCTTCACCCCTGCCAAAATCGTCATGAACACCTTCTACTTAAACATTTCCTCTCAACATTCATACTTCTAAATGCTCGGCTAAACACTACTGCATCTCGTCTCTGCTCTTCTCATACTACTCTAACATTAGCTTTGATTTTTCTCATCCCCAGTTCATTTTATCGTCAGTGTTTCTGTGGTAACGATACAGTACTTAAAAATACGATAGCGATATTGATTTTATAACATGGCTCAAAAATATCCACTCTCACTAAGAGCAAACATAATGATTTGATTGTTTCTTAGACCATTAAAAATAAAATAATATGCCATCCCATCTTACAGAACGTTGCCATACAAAATTATTGTTTTTTGAATATTATAAAAATATATTCCACTCTCACAAACAACAAAACAGGTTCTTTATAGGAAGTGTTTCTTGGAGACTTTAGCTTCACGACCACCAAAATGACTAAGAACTATGCAAGCCACCCTCAAACTGTGTGTAGAATTTAAACTTAAAATCAACAGAATTAAGTGTTCCTCAGAGTTATCAGTAAAGGCTGCAGGTGTGAACGAAAAGCTAAATTGGGAATCCCGACTCACAGCAAGGAGAAATAAATCCCACACAGGTTTGCGATATCGCTTAAAAGTCGTATTCTCGCAGGCACACAAGACATCGTAGCTCACCTTCCTCAGCGATTCATTTATATCTTACACCTTGATATTCTCTCTTCTGTTGTTTATATATTTTTAACACCGGCACAGTATGCATCAATGACATATACGACTTTAAAATGTATAACGTACAAAACTAAATCGCTGAGGGTGGGGTGTAAGTCAACGGGAATACGGACGCCTATCAGCACCAACCCTCCCCTCTTCCTCTCCTTCTCAACTTACCTTCAGGTGGTAAGGGGACGGGATGGCACCTTGATTTCACCCAAGGAGTCGATAAAGTTAGCAGTCACTTCATGAACGTCTCCATCACGTGACTGCCGGGGGAAGAAAAATTTAAGCATTAATTTTGAACTCTATAACATGTTTGTGAAGACTGTTTGAATTGTAATGCAGAGAGGAAGTGAGAGATACTTTAAATTGTACTGTAGAATGGAAGAGATATACACTGTTTTTATTATATTGTAGAGAGATATACAGTGTTTCAATTGTACTCTAGACAGGAAGAGAGATACAGTGTTTTCATTGTATGGCAGAAAGTTAGAGAGATAAAACAGGACCGTACCCTCAGTTATCACTATCGTAAATATTGTATCTCTTATATTCTCCTCATGTGAAATTCAAATAACAAATCTGAGCAACACTTGAGACACTTCATATCAAAATCCAAGATCTCTTACAACCACATCCACACGTAAAGCTGTTCAAGTCATGAGTGTGGCACCTTTTTACATATACGGGTAAATTCTCTTCATATGTAATACAGGTAAAAGCTCTGTGACACATCATATAAAAATTCGTATCATCTTTCAATCTTATCTGCTTCTATATCATACTCTTTGACCTGCGAAGTGAGAGTAAAAATCATGCAAAAGATAACACAACATACTTTAAACAGCCGACTCCACCTCCCGATAAGATAAGACGGAGGGAAAACGAAAGGACCCCGTATCAGTGCAATTAACAGGCGACAACAAACTTAGTCGTCAAAATGAGAGAGAGAGAGAGAGAGAGAGAGAGAGAGAGAGAGAGAGAGAGAGGGGGGGGGCAGGGGAGCACCAGATGTTTTCAAGACACACAATAAACAAGGTAGTCAAAGGTAACCTCCCCACACACCTAACAGCTATCAAAACGACATTCACATAAACAACATTATCACCCACACACGATCCTTCGGCGCAAACACACACACACACACACACACACACACACACACACACACACACACACGAACAAAAAAGAAACATTAAAACGCGTCTCAGTACAGCAAGGAATGTCAGCGCTCCTTGATACAAAAGACGTAAAAATAAATAAGGTACTCTCGACAAACATCCACAGTTATCATCCACACATAACCCCTAAACACACACACACACACACACACACACACACACACACACACACACACGAAACAAACCAGGGCGCATTAAAACGGTATCAATAAAGAAATCATAAGGAGTGACATAAACAAGCGAGGACCATAACACAAGACGTCCCCCGCCTGTCTTCGCCTCTACATTACTCTTACCTACACGTGTTGAGATAAGATAGTGCCTGGCGGGTGTGGCACTGTGCTGGTGGTGGTGTGGCACTACCCTTGAGGTTAGGGTGGGGCACTGGTGGGTGGTGTGGTGCCAGGAATATGAAGTGTCGGGATAAATACGAAAAAATAAAAAAATTCATGTCTTTATCTTCCTGAGTCTTGATAGCTGGATAGGTATGTAGATAAATAAATAAATAAACGGAAAAACAGCCAATCCCTTCGAGGTGAATCAACCCACAGATAAACTACCGCAGTTTACTATGATTTTGCTGTTTATGATCAGCCCACTTTCTATGATGGTATTACAAGACCGAGAAATCTCCAGTCACTTCTTGAATTCGGAGTCATGCACATGGCCGGGCCGCCACATCCCGTAGCGGTAGGGCAGTATAGTAAAGGTGATGGTCATGTGGTGTGTAGTTATGAAGTGTGTGTGTGTGTGTGTGTGTGTGTGTGTGTGTGTGTGTGTGTGTGTGTGTGTGTGTGTGTGTGTGTGTGTGTGTGTGTGTGTGTGTGTGTGTGTGTGTGTGTGTGTGTGTGTGTGTGTGTGTTGGGGAAGATATTATGGTCAACATGTCCTTATTACATCTGAGGCAGTGAGGTGTACGGAGCAGTAAGACGATGTTTCTACTGACGGAGGTGTGACATTTTACAAAGGGTGTGGCCCCAGTAAGTTTGGCGCTGCAGAAGTGTGGCATAGGCCTATAGGTGGTGCCGAATCTGACTTTGATATATACGAAGCACTGTTGTGGGTGTGGCATCTTAACGCGTATGACAATATGAGTGAGGCCGGGTTGTGAGTGTCGCCCTGTTGTGGATATGCCACTGTGGATTTTACTCTGCTATAGTTCGTTCATCTTAACTTGGCAGAGACTTTCGTACTTCTGAGAGTTTTTATCTGTAGGTCAATGGCGGAATACGAAAATACTATGGCTCTACATCCTTTTACTTAGCATTTCTTTGTGATTAGCCCCATATTTTGGTGTTAATCTCCAGCAACAGTTCAGTATTAAAGACGAAGAGAAAGTATTTTACGCCTATTGTTAAACAGAACAGTATACAGTACGTGATGTGCCCCGTGGATCTATCGCTCTATAGCCTGTACGGAGAACAGTCACCGAGTACCAGGTTCCATCGTATCCCAGCGGTCTGTTATACAATGCACAAAGCGTATAGCAGATGTCAGACTCCGGTAAACGTGACAACAGTTGCTACAAAAGTATAGAGGGGATGGTACTGAGGTAAGCATGGTGTAATGGAGGGTGTGGTACTGTACTGTTCGGCGCTGAAAGACATACGGTTCTATTAAATAATGGTGGATATGGCACCGTGGTTGGAGTGGCGCCCTGGTGTGGCACTGATGCGACTCTGAAATACTTGGTGTCTGATTCAGTGATAGTTATGGTACTGTGGCAGGTGTTATGTTCAGTGATAGGCATAGCACTGTGGTAGGTGCTATGTGATGGCTGAGATATCAGTATTTACGTGATAGATTCTGACTGTATGATGCTAAGGTAAAAATACACTGAAACAGCTACAATCAACAACACAATTATAAGTCTGGGATTCCGAACTAATGAAGTAAGAGTCCTGTCCTTTGAAGCTGTCTGAATATCACTGGTTAGTTTAGCAAGACATCACTAGGTTTTGGCACAGTTTGGAGATGGTGTGAAGTAACTGCTGGCCGGAGCTTTGCACTGGAATGTATAAACATGTCACTAATGGGAGGACAGTGTGACGGTACAGCAGACGGTAAGATGGAGTGGTGATGCATCAATGTGGAAGCTGTCATATGCTTTTGTGGAACTGGTAAGTGTGACCAGCTGAAGAAATTATTGCTCACTGGTGTGACTCCGTGGGTGGTACAACACGTGACATGATGAAGCGCCTCTGATTCTCGATCCCATTACAAGGTGTGAAATGCATTGTGTAATAATATAATGGTCAGCTGGATGTACAGAGGAAGTGGCAGAACGGTGATGAATTGAAAGTGTAAAAGGAGGAGAAGTCACTGCACTCACTTGGCAGAGGTGGCTAACGAGGCGGCACTGAGGAGATGCATTAAGAAAGTGGCTCCGCTTGATCACATGGATAAACGTGGCGAGAGATGCAGTGTGGTGGGTCTTGGATCTTAACTGGATGGGAGGGAGATCATTTGGGAATTTAAGTTCTGTATTTCTGAGGATGAGCCCTGCGTAATTCAAAACGTTTTAAAAATAACCCTTTCACCACGAGAGGGTTCGCCAAAACTGCACAATATCATCAAGCACTAGCAGAAATATACTCAAGCGCTATTATACAAAATAAAATCTGAACGTAGCTGCAATAAACCAAACGGGATATGTATTTTCACCATGCAATGTTAACACAACGAAGCAATTAAAAAAAAAAAAAAAAAAAAAGTCTTCCAGTTTTTCTATCACTGTCTTCAGCAACTTGATTATTATATATATATATATATATATATATATACATATATTTCTTTAAGTTATAAGTGTGTGTGTGTGTGTGTGTGTGTGTGTGTGTGTGTGTGTGTGTGTGTGTGTGTGTGTGTGTGTGTGTGTGTGTGCGCGCGCGAGCGCGCGTGTGCGCGCGCGCGCGCTTTATATCTGTCATCTTGTATTTTCAAACAGTCGTCGCTACTTTACTTACTTTGAATACATAAACTCATTCTCGTAATTTATACAGAACTTTTCTTTCGATGAGAGCTGAAAGGAAATACATCTCTCTCTCTCTCTCTCTCTCTCTCTCTCTCTCTCTCTCTCTCCACACACACACACACACACACACACACACACACACACGAACTACCCCTGCCCCCCTCACCACGTGGACTCCCAGCTTTACGAGAAGAATAATTATACCCGAACAAAAACAAAAAACACCATCAGAAAAAGAGAGAGATATTAACGTCCCTCGCTATCTGCCGCCACGATAATGAATCTTGACTCTTATCTCCCTCTGTCTCTTAGCGAGGGGGAGGGGAGGGGCGAGACAGAGAGAGAAAGAGAGAGAGTGGAGAGAGGGAGAGAGAGGGAGGTGACGGAAAGAGAGGGTTGAGTCATATTTTAACACTGTCGGAGGAAGGGTGGGTTGATGCTCCTTTTCTCTCGATTTTACACCTGCGCTCGCGAAGCAAGAGCGGGTGTTATGTTCTGGGCGTGGTGTGTGTGTGTGTGTGTGTGTGTGTGTGTGTGTGTGTTAATAATTATATCAACTGAAAGTTTTTATTCGATTTTACCCAAAAATGGTGGAAGTGTTGAGAATCAGCCAATAAGTAAATGCACTATATTTTAGAACAACAGGTCAGGGGTCAAGCGCACTGGCTTGTATCAAATGTCGATCCAACAAAATCAATTTGCAGTTTTAACCAATTCAGACCAAACTTGGGGGAAGCGTTGAGGGTAAGGCAAGTATGAAGTCATTCCATTTTGAGAACAATAATGTCAAAGGCCAAGGGCAAAGGGCAAGACCAAAGTTCACCCGTGTGTATGATTGTTAACAAAATAACTCAATGAATTCTGATACGATATTAACTAAACTTAGTGGAACTGTTGAGGGTCAGTCAAGGAGTTAACCTGTAGTTTCAAAGAACAATAGGTCAAAGGTCAAGATCACAGGGCAGGGACAACTAAAACAGCTGTTATTTGACTTGGACCAAACCTTGGGATGGGTTGAGGATAAGACAATAATAAAAGGAAAGGACTCTGCAAACAAGAGGTCAAGAGTCAAGGTCACAGGGAAAGGTCAAAAGTCACAGCCACAGGACAAGGCCAAGTCAAGCAGTTCTGATGCGATTTGAACCAACTTTGATGGAAGGGTTAATGGTCAGGGAAGAACAAATGCATTCACTTTTGAGAACAATCAGTCAAAGCTCAAGATCGCAGGACAAGGCGAAAGTTCGACCCGTGTACCTGTGTGTGAAAAAAAAATAAATATATAAATAACTAGAAAATTTCGATATCCTTTGGGTCAAACTTGGTGGATGAGCCGAGGGTTACGTAAGAGGCTGACCTACTCTCAGATAAAACAAGGATAGAGATTCAATTTTCACAACAGTCACATTAAGGTCAAGGTCATAGGGAAAGCTCAAAGGTCAAGGTTATTCGGCAATGTCAACCCTGCTTTAATCTGATCTGAACCAAGCTTTGTTGATGGGTTAAGGCTTTGACAAGAATAAAGTCATTAGATCTGAGAGCAATATATCGAAGGTCAGGGTTACATGTCAAGGTCTAATATTAGGCCTTTATACCTGTAGGTGGGCGCAGGTGTTGCACTCTCGAAATATTCTTTGCTTTATTTTCTCTCTTTTTTTCTCTTGGTTCGTCTCTCTCTCTCTCTCTCTCTCTCTCTCTCTGCACAAAAACTAGTCATGATCCAACCTTTCCTCACAAAATATGAAAAACAGGTACGCGCCATCGACAGTTCATTTATATTGTCCTCCACTGCATTAACCTATCTTTTTTACCACTTCACTACGAGGACGTCTTTTGTTTTACTCTGTCTACCACCAGACGACTGTATTCAGCTTAGGAAAGACTTTTTAAAGCGGAAAGTAAGTAATAGTAGTAGTAGCAGTAGTAGTAACAGTAGCCTAGTAGTAGTAGTAGTAGTAGTAGTAAGAGTAGTAGTAGTAGGCTTATCTGAACGTGAACCCGATGGACTGCAGGCTAAAGCTTCCCCTTTTCCCCTACTGAGCTCGCCATCCTCCTTTCGGGGGATAGAGGGTGAGTTGGGGGACGTTTGCATAACCAGGCTGCTCCACCGCCTGGTTATATCGGCACCACCACGTGAAGGCGTCCCCCTCCAGATAGTCCCCCCTCACTCTGATGACGTGCTTTTCATCATTTTATATTCCTATTATCTTCGGACGATTTCACTCAGCTCCAGGATGATTTTTCGCACTACAGGGTTTAAAAATAAGTATAGTCTTCATTAACCCCTTCACTATAACAGGTCTCTTGTAAGGAGAAAAGAAGGGAATCGCAATGAGTATTAATGAGGTCGCAGCCAACACTGACAAATCACCGTAGTCATCTCAGTCATCTCTTTATCATATCAACCATTACCATTATCACATCAACTTCTACAGTACAGTCTCCCCTATCCTTATTCCCACAGTAGTCATCTCCTTATCACTTCCACCAGCATCACCATCACATTAATATCTACAGCATAATCTCCCCTATCACTACCCTACAGCAGTCATCTCCGTATCACTTACTACCTCATTAATTTCTATAGTAAAATTTTCCCTATAGGTATCCCACAGCAGTTTCCCCCACTCTTATCCTTATCTTTTAACATCTGCATTGACAAGCCAGCAGAGAAATTAATGTGTTAGGCCCACCCAAGAGTATGATTTACCTTATTATAAACACCATCTTCTAAATTATCAGAAGCAGTTTTAGGTCAGTGATAAAGTCTATGGTATTCCAGGATTCTCACTGCCACTCCTCCCCCTATGTACAAGTCGTAATGTATCTGTCTGTCTGTCTGTCTATCTACCCATCCATCTATCTATCTGCCTGTCCCTCTATCTACCTATCAATAGACACACGCCTTAATCCAGTAATGGGTGCCCACAAACAAACCCCCTCCATGCCACCCTATCCCCCGCCACCAGACTGCTCACTCTCCAACACACACCCCTCCCTCATACTGTACACCTCTCCAATCCTTCATATCAGCAGAAGGAATGTAAAGAAGAGAGACTAGTTAATACCCTCCAAACCAAAGAATTATTAATTTTTCACCATTCATCAACGATTTTTAATACGATCTCATTATAAATCAACCATTTTTTTATCTTTTTTTACATCTTACTCTTGGCATCTCCACACGACTATTTTCGGCTAATGAGGGGCTGCTTGACCTAGAAGGGTTAGATGTAGCCTTCAATATCCCCTTCACGACTACAGGGAGAATGAAAAGGTGTCGCTGGATTGAGGGGTTAATGGCATACCTGCGTGGAGTACCTAGGCCACCAAAACACTGATTCCCCCTACAGCATAAACAACTTTCTGATTCACCACCATATCACCCCCACCACCGTAGCCCGTCCAGAGATACCAGTTACAGGCTTCACACACACACACACACACACACACACACACACACACACACACACACACACACACACACACACACACACTAAAAACTGGGCCTATTGGTGAGCATAAAGCAAGTGTGGCGGTGTGGCTTAACCTTGTGATGTATGAGACTGTATTACTCCCATTGCCTGGTCGTACATCAGGACTTACACACATAAACCACTTTCTCTCTCATATATATATATTTCCTTGCCCTGCTTAAGTTTCCTCCCTTCCCACACGCTGCCTTTCTTCTTGGCCACGCTCTGTCCTATCTAACCTGCCCTTATTTCTTTACCCCGTTCTGCCCTCCTCTTCCTACCAGTCCCCGCCCTGCCTTACTGTAAACCCTGCTACATTCCCTACATTCTGCTTGATTTTAAAGTTGACTCTGACACTTTCTTGATTTTCCCTTTTCCCTTTTCTCTTTTACTCCGTCATGAAAGGTCAGCTGAAGCTATGTTTTCACCACTGACTATCTGTCTGAGAACAGAAATGCTAATGGGAATGGGAAAAGCAAATTGGAGAGTCATGACAGCAATTTGTGCATAATTTCCCACTGATTCAAGGATGAGGTGATTTAACTGCAGCGAAAATATGACCAATGAAAAGCGCACGGTGTTAACTTGACCTAACACCTGCTTAGCGCGACATGACGGGGGAGTACGCTATCTAATGAGGTATTTCTTTACTCCGTCCACCTTACCTTGGCGGAAATTTTCATCATTTTATAGCTTGTTTCTCGAATATCATGAGCAGATAATGCCAATACCTGGGCTCTACATCCAATCCATAGTTCATTTTCGTGACTAGTACAATCTTCTAGTGTTAAGATCTTGTTACGACTTAGGATGAGGCGACGTTAATTTCAGGCCACGGTAAAGAGAACAAAGTATAAGATAATTAAATTCTGGCTTCATTTTTGGTCCTTTCTCTCGCCATAAAATAAAAGTTATATATTAATAAGTACCGACAAAAGATCTAACAAGAAAATACACAGACATATTTCAACGTGCCAATTAACAGATGTATCACACGTATATTTTCAGGCATGAATATCGCCCTATTTTTTTGGTCCAGTAAATATGAAACTCTTACCCAATATTCTGAAATGTGTAACGGGTTCCAAAGATCGCACAGGCGGGTTTCGGAAAGCATCGTTCACTGTCTTGCTGTTTTTCGTAATGAGGTGTATCGATAAGTGTGTCCGGAACTGTACATGCCAAACTAGAGGATGTGCAAGCCGTCTGTTTAGCATAAAATTTTTCTTCTCTCGTAAATGTCTCGTAAATAATTTCTTCTGTGTCTGAGTCATGATGAATATACGAAAAAAAAAACGCTCGTAAAAATTCGGGGCTAAAACCAAAGAGGAAAAAAATTATGCCAAGAGGAAACAACAACATAAACATTTTCCTTTCCTTTTCTTTCTCTCTCTCTCTCTCTCTCTCTCTCTTTTACTCATTACCACACCTTCCTTACCTTCCTTATCTGACCCCCGGAGCCCATAATGTCTTAGGAGTTACTAAATAGATTGCGTTAATTACCAGGAATGACTTAGAGGTTAATAAATAAGTGGAGGGTAATTACCAGACTTTATCTTCGCTCAGGAGGGATATTATGACTATTCTAGGCGGCATTGGATGTTACATAGCACCTCCTCCTTGGCGATTTATTTTTGCTTGTTAGTCTTTTTTTTTTTTTTTTCGTATGCTGCTTATGACGTTTTAATATCGATATAATTTGCATCAGTTACATACAAGTGGTATCTGAGGTCCACTGTACAGAATAAACCGCTAAGGAAAAGGTGTTACGGAGGCTCCATTTACTGCCACTTGAGCTGCATGAATTACTATCTCCACACACACACACACACACACACACACACACACACACACAGACACACACACACACACACACACACACACACACACACGAAGGAGAAATAGAACAACGCATAAATATAAATAAACAAATAAATAAATGAACAATGTCTTAGGGTTGGATGCGAAAATCAAAACAAGTAAGGGATAATCAAGGGTTAATCGGGGTCGAGGTGGGTCAGGAAGGTGAAAATAGGTCATGGGAGGGAGAGAGAGAGAGAGAGAGAGAGAATGTGTGTGTGTGTGTGTGTGTGTGTGTGTGTGTGTGTGTGTGTCAAAGACGGTAAGAACACAAAGATGGAGAGAAATGGACAAACAAAAAACAAGCTTGACAAACAAAAGGTGGTTAGAGGGAGAGGGCAAGGGGTTGACCTTTGACCTCGGTGACAGTGACTGACTCGGGGAGGAGAGGGGAGGGGAGGGGAGGGGAGGGGAGAGGGAGGGAGGGAGGGAAGGAAGAGACAGAGATACACACCACACGGAAGGCTTCTCCTCCAGCTTTCACCCCACCTTTCCTTATTGCTTGTTGGCGGGTCTACTAAGCCCTCCACGACGATTTTATCTATTTTATCTATTCTATCTATCGTCAGTCTACTTCACTCAGCCTAGAACCCCCCCCCCCTTGGACTGAAAAGGTGAGAAGAATCTGACTTAACTCGTGCACTATGGTGACGCAATTTTAAGCTTATTGTGACTACCGCTTAGCAAAACTGATCACCCAGGGAGAAAGGAAATAAGGCTTGTTGTTAATAACCTTCCAACTACCACAACTACCACCGTTATCAACCACAACTAACACCAACAACTACCACCATAACTCGTCACAACCACCACCACAATCACAGCACCAATAACCATCAACTGAAACTACCAACATCAACCAAAACTACAGCCACCACTATCGCCAACCACAACCACCACCATTATCAACCGCGACAACCACCAGCCACAACTACCACCATCACCAACCACACTTATAACTACCACCATCAACAATCACCACTACCACCAACCCGTCACTCCCACCACCATCACCTCCTACAATTACCACCATCACCAACCACAACTATCACTAACCTCAACTACCACCATTACTTACCACAATTACCACCATTATCTACCACAACTACCACCATCCTATTCTGTCACACTCATCACTATCTCGCTCCAGACACACTGCAAATTGGGAGAAATACTTGTGGATAAGAGTAAACTGAGTGAACGCCTCCACCCCCCCCTCTCTCTCTCACACACACACACACACACACACACACACACACACACATGTAATTTCATCTACATTTGATGAGGATAAGATGAAAAGATGGTGGAGTGGAAAGGTATACTAAGGTGGAGGGCGTTGAAGAGAGGGCAACGAAATGGCTAAGGACAGGGTGGCATGGAAGTGAATTTGTGGCCACCCCTTACGGGATTAAGGAGTCTGACGATAGATAGATAGACAGACAGACAGACAGATAGATAGATAGAAGAACAGACTGAAACACTGAAGACTGGTTTTAACTGATTTGACATGCACAGTTCACTTAAATGATTTAGGGAAGGAGGAACACTTAATTCTCAAGGTAAGTCTGACAGAAGATTTAAAGGTGACTCTAGGTAAAAATAATATACCTAAAAGAACCGATCAAAATATGCTCTAAAAATCTCAGACAATGCGCCATAACGTGCTAGGACGGGCAGTTCACCTTCATTTAAATCCGCCTGTAAATTAAGGTACGAACAGAAATGGTGGTTTTTGGAATAACACTGTCTAGACTATAACGCAGGTGGGAAAAAGAACGGGATGATGATGATGATGATGAAGAAAAAAGTGACGGGATGATGATAATGACGATGATGATGATGATGATAATGATGATGATGATGATGATGATGACGACGTTGATGATGATGATGTACTTTAATAACTTACGAACATAAAACTTGAGCCTAAAAACACCATAAGATCTTAATACTACCGAGTGAGGAGGACAGAAAATAAAGATCAACATTAGGTGGCCGGATGAGACGAGAGCCTCTTGGATAAGGGAATGGCTGGGTGTAGTGGATATAATGGGCCGTGTCCTCTCTGGCATAGGAGAGGTCGTAGCATCTCTTCCCTGGCGATTTAGTCCCCTTATTGTACCTTAATATTCCTTTTATATGTTATTTATACAGTTAAAATGCCTGTGTAGTGTGCATCAGTAAAATAGAAAATGAAATTGAGGTGTAATCTGGTGCAATGTGAAATAAATAAATACATAAAATAAAATGAATAAATATATAAATAAAACAAGTAAATAAATGATGAAAAAATAAAAGCCAGAGAAAAGGTATTACGAAATTATCAAAATCAATTAGAATACGACCCAATAACTAACAACAGACGGCTGGTGTTTATCAGATAGAACTAAACAATTCCCTTATGAGGTATGCATGAGTCTCCTTGGTTACTAGTCAAATCCACCTAAACTACACTTGTCCATCAACAGAGCTGTAAGAGGTTTGGGATTTTCGTCAGGTAAGTAAAAACTCCCTATCGTAAAAGAAGAAATGTCAGGTCACGTCTCTCGTCCCAGAAGGCCAACCAGGGTGAAGGAATGGCGAAGAGGAAGAGATAGGCGAATAAATATGAGAGGAAGAGATAGACCAAGAAATATTAGGGAGAGAGACGAAGAAATATGAGGGAGAGAAAGAGGCAGACGAAGAAATATGTGGGAGAGGAAGAGGCAGATGAAGACATACGTATTCATTTCTATTATCATACTGTTTTGAGAGAGAGAGAGAGAGAGAGAGAGAGAGAGAGAGAGAGAGAGAGAGAGAGAGAGAGAGAGGGTAGTAAGGTTCCGGGTATTATCACCATGGCCGGGAGTGTTGGATAGCTTAATGGACGACCCACTCACTCACTCACGACCCGTCACGACCACCACTACCACCACCACCAACAACAACAACTGCTACTGTCACTACCGCCACCACTACCACCACTACTACCATCACTGTCACTTACTATCACTATAACATCTCTCTCTCGATTCACTTTCACTACAGTCATTGCAACTACCAACAGCACTGCTACCAACACCACCACTAACACTACTACTACAACTCCATAATATCAGTCACAATCACTAATGAAACTACCACCACCACCAGTACAAACACAACCTCTGCCATCACTACTACCATATTACTCACCACGGCCACTCCATCACCACTACCACTTGCACTACCACTCACTACCAATTCACTATCAACACTGCCACGTTCATTACAACCACCACTACCACCATCACTACCACTACCACTCGTCATAATCACTACCACTACCAACCCCACCATTCTCAGTACCACCACAAATAACGCTCACTACACCATGTATTCTCTGCAGGACGCTCCCAAATGATGCTCTGATACAAATAAATGTGCACGTACAGTGTGATTAAGAACACCTCCTCCACACACAGTATCCTTCCACACTCAGTATATTGTACAGCATTACAAAAGCAATTCTGTATCATTCCACAGATAAAGATGCTCTCCTTCTTACCCCTTCAATACGAGGTCTTTTATTGTATTTTGGTTACCGAGAGACGACTTTCATTAGCTTGGGAAACTCCTAATGTTAAAAAGTGTGGTAAATTATAAAGTCAATATTGTCTGCCACTGCACCCACCACCACATAATATTATCCTTTCTTTGCCACAGATCAATGATGATTGGTGTAAGCACTCTGACTTTTACTGTCTGGAAAAATATACAGCACATCTCATTGTCGATAACCATACAGGAAGATTATAGTTGGCTGATTCTTATATTATTACACTCATCGTAAATAAATATCACAGCCAATCCCTTAACATCCCTTCGAGGTGTAGGGGCCCGGGGCTAGGCTACCGTAGGCCGAAACTTTTAAGTGTACATGACCAGCCTATTTCCCTCAACACTGGTCCATGACACAAAAACCTCCCATCACCGCTTGGAGCATCAAACTTACCCGTATATCAAGGCCGCTGCTCCGGCTAGTGCGCTCTATCCACCAGTTATGAATGAGATAACCACAGGAATATCAAATGCAGAGTTAATGATTTTCACACCAGAAGCATATAATACAGCACAGCACTAGGTGGGTCCAGGGGTGAGTGACAACTAGGTCGTCGGTGTGCTCGTTACATTATCGCAGTATATCCGTTACTTTACCACGGACAGCAAAAGTATATATCAGACGCTACTGAGGTGCAATTTGCAGAATACATCGATAAAGAAGACGTGTTGAGAAATCTCTCAAACCACTTAAACATCTCATATAATTATGGGGATGCAAACACCTTCTCGTACTCAGTGTTAACAGCAGCACAGTAAAAGCTGTTTTGGCTGCTCAAATGGGGTCTGCTAGGTGGTACTCCGCAGTAACCACTTCAAGCCACCACCAGAAGAATTTATTCAGCTTAGGGGATTTTTTTTTCTTAGAGGGGATTAACGAAACCTAACCTCTCTAGTGATCGAGACTACAGCGCATTCCTTCTAACCTAACAAAGATTCCTAACCCCTTGCAGTTCAGCTGATGGCCACGTGTAGGCAAACTGAAGTGGCGATTTGACTGGTAATCAAGGAGACTCGCTCCTACCCCATAACTAAAGCTCATCGAATTCCATGCAACCGCTACTTAGCTTTCAAGCTGTAAGAGTGGACCAGTTCCGTCAGATGAAAACGAACCGACTGGTCCCTGTATCAATAACGTGCCTGGCTAACATTTAACGTCTTCTTCCCAACGACGTCCCTTTAATTTTGTTGTAGCTAATGTCGGCCTATCTTGCTGATCTTAGGTCACCCTCCCTCTTACTGAAAGGCTTGAGGAAGGCTGGATCTAACATTTCCATATCCAAGTCTGTCCAAAGCTTAATGATATCGTCTGCCCAAAACCCGATGATGATGATGATGATGATGATGATGATGATAATAATAATAATAATAATAATAATAATAATAATAATAAAAGGCTTTGGTCAGAAGTGGATAAACAGCCACAATAAGGATGCGTTACGATATTTCAAATCTGGAAATGGGGATAAGAGATCAATATACTGTACTATTTAAAAAATTAAAAAAGAAGGACTTACAGAGTACAACACCCGCGCCCCCTAACTGGTCCAAGGGCAGAATATTTTACTTTGCCTTGCAACCTTGACCTCTGACTGTTTGCTCTCAAAATGGAATCGCTTTATCCTTGCCTTATCTGAATCAGTTCACAAAGTTTGGTCTAAATCACATAAAAACTTTAGGCTGACCTCGTCATGTGACCTTGATCCTTGGTCTCTCCTTGTACAAAAAACAACAGGCCATCCCCATGGCCAATCTTCAACACATCCATCAAATTTGATCCAACTTATGTCGAAACAGTTTCGTCTTGTTCACACACTATACACAAGGTTCGAAATTTGGCCTTGCCCTGTGACTCTGACCTTTGACAGTGCTCAACAGTAAATCCCTTTATTCTTGTCTCACCTCTTGCCCTTCCACCAAGCTTGGCTATAATCAGATCAAAACTGTGACCTTGGCTTTGCTCTTTCCCTGTGGCCTTAATCTAAGACTGGCTGTTCTCAAAATCTGATTCTTTTATCCTTGCCTTCCCCCAAACCCTTCCTCCAAGTTTGATCCAATTCGGATAAGAACTTATAAGTTTTCGTCGTCATGTTGCTTAGACCTTTGATATCTTGTTCTAAAAAACAATACAGTAGGTCAACCTCTTGGCCGATCCTCGGACCATCCACCAAGTTTGGTTTAAATCAGGTAGAAACTGTTCTAGTTATTTTGTTCACACACTAACGCCTGGGTCGAACTTGAGACTGACACTCAAAACTGAATACCTTCTTTCTTACCTTATCAGCAACACTTCCCACAAGTTCGGACTAAGCTGAATATAATCTGTTTAAGTTAACTCCGCTAGGTCAGACTTTGACCTAACCCTGTGAACTTGGCCTTTGACCTATTGTTCTAAAAAATTATAGATTTATTCACTGTTAGCCCTCAATCCTTCCACAAAATCTGGTAATAATCTTGTAACTTTATTTTTCAACACGCGCACGCACGGATCAAAACAACTCCTGTTTTCACTTCGCGAGCGAGGGTGGAATAAAAGCTACGGCGGATTATTCTTTCGTACTCCTCGTTTCCAGTGAAATCAAAACGAAGGGCTTATCAGAATCAGAATTATTCCTTTAAACGCAGTTGTAAGCACATCAAGGTACAATCATTCCCATAAACACCGTTGTAAACACATCAAGGTAAAATCATGCCTATAAACACCGCTGTAAACATATCAAGGTGTTAATTAGGGGGAAATATACCGCCACCTTTGACTGGGACTCTGGTGGCGGTCCCTCCGCATCCAATCAGCACCGAATTTAACATTTTAACCCCTCGCTTCGCCCAATCAACCCGCTTAATTTACACCCTCGTTCAAATCGTCGCGGCAAAAGGCATCCACCCCTCTTTAGCAGCCATATTTACAACCTTCCATTAATTGAGCTGTAATCTCTTTGAAGCGCTAAATACACAAGAGCTGTAAAAAAGGGGGCCACCTCTCACCCTTACACATCTCCTCGAGGAAGATTTACTTGCGAGTCTCCCGTCCATATTTCTGTTTTATTTCCCTCCCGCGCGCGCCTGTCTCTTGGCACTAGTTTGTGTGGCGGAGGATGCCTGGCGTGGCGAGATAAGCCAACTATTCCGTCGAGCGCTTATGGGTCGTACTCTAAGCGGCTTTGTAGGCTTTGTATTTTTTTTTTTTTTAATGAATTTTTAAGCCTGTTACACTTTGGTTCTCGCTTTCACGTTATTTGAATGTTTTCTTGAACCGACCTAGTTTGCATCACCGACACACAAGATGATAACGTGGTGTTAAATACAAAGTAAATCGCCAAGGAAGACGTGATACGATATTAACAAAGGTCAAAGCCACTTCAAATACAGTTCTTTTTCAGTTAAGGAGCCAGTCAGTAGCCCGCCACACCTGCATGGACCTATATACCACCCTCTTTGAGCTTGTGTTTTACGGCCACTCTGCTTGAATATACTTACATTTATTAAACCCCATAAAACGATTACCTCCCCATAAATATTTCACGGCTCTACTACCCTCCAATAACTTAACAAGGTCGAGATGGCTCCACTTAGATTCGGTTCGGATTAGGTTATCTTGTATGGCGGAAAGGCAAGACGTGGTTCAGACATATTTCAGATTAGTTTCCTTTCGCAACTACGCTTTGTTTTTTGCTGGAACGACAGGAGAAAGGAACCAGAATCCTCCCATGTCTCTCAATCTAAAATATAACTAAATAAAGATACATAAAAATGGGTACAACATGGAAAAGACCACAAGTTTGCTGGTAAAAATCAAGTTTCGACCCACGATCTCCCTCGGTTATTCAACGAATGCCTCATCAATTCAAACGACTGATCATTACAGCATTTCCGTCGCAAAATCGATAATGGCCAAGATACAGCGATGTGTCCAAACCTGAATTAATACTGGACTGTGTACCGCAGCCTACATCCAAACTGTACCGCAACCTATATTCACACTGTACCGCAGCCTATATCTACACTGCCGCAGTCCACATCTACACTGTTCCGCAGCCCACACCTACACTGTACCGCAGCCCATACCTACACTGTACCGCAGCCCATATCTACACTGCCGCAGCCCACACCTACACTGTACCGCAGCCCATACCTACACTGTACCGCAGCCCATATCTACACGGTCGTTAGTCGTGATCTCAGCGTTGTGAATTCCTGCTTCTCGTGATATCAGCTGCTTCCCTGGCTAACAACGTGACAAGATAAGAGAGATTATGACGCAAGTAGAGCACATACACTTGCCACCACAGAGATTCCTAAGATGTATGAAGAAGGCCAACTCTTTAGGAAGCATACCGTCTTTTATTCTTTCTCCTCCCAGGTCGAGTTTATTCAGCTAAGAAGTGCGTGAAGGAACAAAATCCCTAAACCCTTTCGGTACTACTATTATTCTTGTCCCCGCCAGGAGATTGTACTAGGTTCCAGAGAGACCTTTGGGAGTGCAATGGAAACTCATCGTTGGAAAACATTATTAAAGTAGGAAATATTCACACAGACCGAAATAAAAAATGCTATTATCCAGCAACACACACACACACACACACACACACACACACACACACACACACAAGGCCACATCAAAGTACCAAACAGGTAGTGGGCCCCAGGTCAGAGACACCAAATTGTAACCAGAAAATCCAGACAGACAGACATAGACGGACAGACAACAAACATACGGGCTCATGAGATTTGTACTACTGGTCTAAAACACACACATGACCCATTAACACCTGTGATCAACCAACAATAAAAAGCACAGCAGTTACCAGTGATGACAACGGTTGAGTGATTTGTGAGACCACCACAGTAATTTACCACAATTAGCCTCATGAATTATCCAGAGTAATTATCCACAGTAATTATCCACGGAATTATCTTAGCTATATTCACTAAACGCCTCTCATCACACCCGCAATACCTTTTCAGACAAAGAACTCGAAGAACAGAATGAAGAAAGAATATGATTTTTTTTTTTATACTAGGAAGAAGGAACAAAAGGCTACAAACTTGCAACACTTCCCTCCAAAATAAATAAATAAGTAAATAAATGAATACTAGAGAGCCGAATTCAAGATACGTTCACCTGGAGAATCTTGTACACTGCGTTTGAAACACTGGAGGTCATAGGCAGAAGGAAAGACAGACAGAGGAAGATAGCTCAAAAATGCACATCGACCTCACAAGGGCCAATACGTCAGACAGTTATTTTTTTCAAGGTCCCCATTTCCCCCTAGAATAATACCTACAAAAGTTATGTTACATCCAGGTCCCTAATTATAAATGAATGATACCATGGACCCTACTCTCTGGGGCTTACAGAGGGTTCTGAACACCTCTGCATTATCGATTCATTTTCCTTATTGGTCCTTACTAATCACTTTTATATTCTTTTTAGTTTTTCTCGATATAGATTTAATCATTCAACAGAATATTAAAGAGTCATACACACGAGTATTTTGCTATGTAAGAGAGGCACTACGACTCAACCTGACAAGAACTCTCTCTCTCTCTCTCTCTCTCATAAACTGCCCCTAAACACCGCAATAAACAAACACCAACACCTCAGACCTGTCAACACCTACCCACCTGCAGGAGCAACACAGGCGCAACCCACCTGTGTGTGTGTGTGTGTGTGTGTGTGTGTGTGTGTGTGTGTGTGTGTGTGTGTGTGTGTGTGTGTCAGAGAGAGAGAGAGAGAGAGAGAGAGAGAGAGAGAGTCTTTTATTTCGCTTTTATATACTCGGCAATTTTGAGAGACCAGACTGTTATGGCACTGCTGGCCCAAGTTTAGCAAGTAAATGGAGATTACATTTTCCACAAACCTGCCCGCACATGAGCACACACACACACGTACACACAAACTTGCTTGCTAGTACACACACCCACACCCACCCACACACACACCCACACACACACACGATTAGCAAAATGGGTAAAGTGACACCGGCTAATGCATTTATCACGGCCATGTTGCAAGACGATCCACTACACTTACAGACCATCAGACAAGGCAGAAGACGTCTTGGTGGTCTGGTTACTCGATTTACTCTGAGTGACAAGGACAAGTATCATGGGAATATTGCTTTGCCTCACGATGGTAATAAAGTGATAAATAATAATAAATTCATATACCTACAGTTATACACTATACCATTTCTCATAATTCGATTCTCCGCAGTTTAAGTAGAATATGATATCAGATCTGGTGTATGGGTTATTTCTTTATTTAATTTGTTTTTTCTTCCTCTGTTGATCTTCTGTTCCTCTGTTCCTACACTGTATCTTTATATCTAGTGATGATAATTGGTCAATAAATAAAGCGTCCTAAATAACTCGGATACATCACGGCGTAAACTTACTGTGAAATTGTCCAAAACCGTAAATGTACCTCTAAACCGTATTTTTCATGAAGTTAAAGACAAACCTTTTCTACTTGTTTCTTGCATACAGGTTTATAAGCTATGAAAAATGTTTCCAAAATACTCCCAATCCAAGTGTTCCCGAAGACTTATAAATGTTCTAAAGTTTATAATGAACACCTAACCTTCGTCTACTCTGAGCTATTCCAATATACAAATGAACTTGCCATGTTTTAAATTAGGGTATGTATGACGTCCTTCTGCACCGTCACATTTTCGACCCTGAAGATGTATTAAAACCAGATAGAAAATTAATTACCTATATGACCTTCTAAGGGTAAACACAGCTACCTTTATAATACTTGAGGAAAAAAAGTCTTCAAAACTATCGAGATAAAATGTCTTACTTGAAAAATCATGAAATCTTTCTTCTTCCTTTCCTTCTTTCTTCCTTTGTTTTTCTTTTCTTCTTTCTTTCGTCTTCTTTTTTTCTGCAAACACACTGGCCTGCCTTCAATGGTACCTGTACTTGCAGGTATATATGGTCTTCCTGCACCATGCCTCACCTCACCACACACACTCATACCAAGATTCATGTGCATTCCAGAGGCAAAAGTTCACCTGATTTTTAACTACCTCTTTCATATTCTACTGACTTATAATCCGAAGCTCAGAGAGGCTTGGTATGTTTCTCTCTCCACAGGTGATTCTCTCTGATGTGATGTGTCAGGAAGCAAAGAGACGGACACACTATACGACCATAGTACATGTAATGAATTAGTAAGTTAACCTCTGTCCCCGATTATACGCCCTTTTCTATACCTTCACTTCATCTTTCCTTTCATCAGCTTTACCCGCAATAAAATCGACCTACTGACCTTACTCTCTCCTTACCTAGCTTTCTTCCTTCCTACCTGTTTACCTGCCCACTTACCCACCCAACTTTGCTTCCATACTTTCTTTCCTTCTTACATACTTACCCAATACTCATATACTCCCTTATCTTCTCTTCTCTCAACCTACCTACTTACCCAACCATCTTCCTCCCTACCTACTTACCCAACCACCTACCTACCAACCCACCTACCATCCCTCCATCTACCTCTCCACCACCCTATTTACCCATCCCACCACTCACCCACCTACTTCCTAACCTTCTCTATTTCCTATCTCTCTCCTCTCTACCTACCTACTTACCTACCCACCTACATATCTACCCACTCACCCACCCACCTACCTACTCTCCTTATGACCTTCCTGCTTCTCTCCCTCCGTCCCTCCCTCCTTCCCTACCTACCTACCTACTTATCCACCTACCTATCTACCTACTTACCTACCCACCTACATACCTATCCATCCACGTACCTACTCTTCTAACCTTCCTTCCTCTCTCTACACCTCCCTATACCTACGTACCTACCCACCCACCTGCCCCGTCTTATCAAATTTACGATCAGTCATTGTTTGTAAAGCTGGTCTTGTCGCGATACCAGTTAACAGTTAAGGACTCCACCCGCGACCCGCAAACAGTCTGCTCTTATCACCCCAAGCAGTCACAGTCACAGCCACACTCATTCACACACCCTCATGTACACTCAGCACCCCATATATTCGTACACAGTGATTCGCATTAACACAAGCCATATACACACACGAATTTGCACACACACTCATAAGCATACAAAGGACAATACGCACTGATCCGTACACACACAGATCTACAGAGACACTGCGTACACACACACACGTCGCATTATGTACACATATTTGCACACAGACTAAGCCGTAAACACATTATCATACAGACAGCCATACTACGCAAAATATTTCGTACACACACTGATACGCATACATGCAGGCACTACCGTATGTACACATATATGCATACATATTGATCTGTATACCCAGGGCATTGCATAATACTGATTCATATTCACATTTTCCATATACACACAAACATGCATACATAAAGATTTGCATACAGGCATGTATACACAATACCCAAATGTAGATATGCAACCACATGCATGAAGATAAATAAACCCATGCTCATAATGTAGCCAAAATACTATATCGTCAACCACATGCAAATAGTACCCAATATACATACAATGAACCTAGATACACACACACACACACACACACACACACACACACACACACACACACACACACACTGATGTATGGACTGTGTATGTGTGCGGTTCGTCCTCTTTACAAGCCATATCTGAGACGTGTTATAATTTACCCGCAGAGACACCATAACGCCGTGTCGGGGTGACGGAGGCGTGATAGGGGGCGATTAGCATGGTGGGGGGTGGCAGGGAGAGCAGGGTGAGGGGTGAGGGTGAGGGGAAGAAAGAGAGAGAGAGAGGGAAGAAGGGCGAGTGAGGTAAGTGTGGGTAAGGCGAAGGAGGGGAAAGGGGAAAGGCGAGATCGGGGAGGGAAGGGACAGAGGATGATGGAAAGGGAAGAAAGGGTATGGGTGGAGGAAGCGAGAGGGAAGGAATGGAGGAAGGAAGAGAGGGAGAAGAGGGTATGGGTGAAGAAAAAGAGAGGGAAGTAACGGAGGAAGGCAGAGGATGGAGGAAGTATGGGTAAGACAGGTGAAGGGAGGGAGTGGTGGTTAAAAGGAGGGTGTAAGTGAGGAGGAGGAAGAGGTACAGCTGATGAGGTATGGGTGAGGAGGTTCAGCAAGGGGAGGCAGTGAGAAAGAGGGAGGGGTGCGGTAAGTGGGAGACATGCAAAAGAAAGTGAGGAGAGGAGAGATGAGTAAGGAAGAGGGGTGAGATACATGTAATACAGGTAAGGAAGAGAGGTGAGGCAGATGGCGATGAGTCAAGTAAGGAAGAGATGAATGAGGTAAGTGAGGCTTGTGAGGGATGAGTGTTACCGTGTAGCAGATGAGGAAAAGGTGTGGGTGAGGCAAATGAGGGAGAGGTAGGGCGGGTATGGGCATAGTGAGGTAACTGAAGAGGAGAAAGACATGTGAGGAAGAGAGGGTTGAGCAGCCAGAGGTAGGAGGAAGATGCAAGACGGTGGAGGTAAGGAAGGAGAGGTGAGGCAACTGATGAAAGGGGAAGGCAAATGAGGGACGGAGGGGGAGGCAGGTGAACGAAGGCTGAAGGCTTATGAAGAATGAGGTGAAGCAAATGAAAAAGGAAATGGAAGGAAATAGAAAACAAAATACATGAGAGCAGAGAAAGACACGAAGTTTGAAAGGGAGAGGAAAATTAAAAAGGGATGGAGGGGACGAGAGAGGGATGAACAAAGTGGACAAAACGGATATGAAGTGGAGGGGGAAGGAGGAAGATGGCAAATAAGAGGAGATCGAAGGAAGGGTGCAACAGGGGATGAGTGACAGGAAACTTAGAGAGAGAGAGAGAGAGAGAGAGAGAGAGAGAGATGAAGGGAAGTGGCTATATAGGGAGAGGGAACAACTTGGAGGGTAAAAAAAAAAAAAATTGGGAAGAAAGTAAGGGAAGGGAGAAAACGAGAAGAGGAGAGGGGAATGGAAGAAAAGGAAGACGTGTGGATCAAAGGTATACACCAAAGCATACAATATACACAAAGGTAGAGAGAGACTGATAGATAAAAGCAGACAGATACAAAATGATAGATCAATATTGACAGAGTGCAAGAAGATAGAAAATTAAAAGGTAAAAAAAAAAAACATAAAGTACAGATATACATGAGGACAGCAAGAATGTCATCAAGACGGAGTGTAAAACTAATGCTAGAGAGAGAGAGAGAGAGAGAGAGTAGGGGGGGTAGGGGGGATGGCAGCTTCCGTCGTGGCATCTTAAGGAATGATTCATGTGAGGGTGTTATCTCTACCCCTCACTATCTCACTCACCCTTATCTCGAGTGCCGCCCCACACCACTCCTCTACCTCCCCTCCGTCTCTCTCTCCCCTCCCCCCCCTCTCTCTCTCTCTCTCCATCATTATTTTTCATTTCATCCTATTTCCTTTCGTTTCTTGTCCCCCCCCTCCTTTTCCCTCTTACCTCACCGAGCTCTCTCTCCTTGCTATTTTTGACCCCCCCCCCCGTCTCTCTCTCCTTTCCTTTCACTTTCCTCTCTGTCTCCCTACCCGACCACCTTTCCCTACCCCAACTGCATTAAATATCTTCAGAGTCAATGCTTTGTAATAATTAAATAAATAAATAAATAAAATGGGCAACACACACAAACATAGGAACTAATGTACGGTAAGTTATGTTCTTTCAGCTACAGGGTGGTCCATAAATTACTTCCCTTTATCCCATGATAAGCGAATCTGCCATGCACCTCTCTCTCTCTCTCTCTCTCTCTCTCTCTCTCTCTCTCTCTCTCTCAACCCTTTCCCTATTTTGTACTGTGTCTGCTCCTTCTATTGACTGTACGGTTGAGTATTAATTTCAAGGAGGGGCCAAAATGTCTGCCCTCCCCATATCAGCAGACTGAGCCGCCTCCACAGCACACAAGACAGAGGAGCGCAATATACGGACCACCCTGCATCTACGACTCTGGTGACCTTCAATATTTCGTTGAAAATTCCCAATATTCTTGCATCTCTATCTTTTTCTCCTTTTCCTCCGCCTCTCTCGATGTTTTATTTTTGTCAATTTCGTGTACTATAAAGTTCATATTACAATTACTTTTTAAAAATAATATATATATAACTTTCAATCATCGTATCTCTCGGTACTGGGCAAGCACGTTGGGGCTAGTAAAAACAAAGCAACAATTCTACGCCCTATCACTGTTATTCTAGAACTTTAACACTTTATTCTGGTCAACGCCACACAACACCACACGACTTCATTCAGCAACTAGACATCTTCATCAGCCAAGGAGCTAAAAAAAGAAAAATAAAGCACGAATCTATTACCCATGTTCTCGCTGGGTTAGAAGGGTCATTAGCACTTCTTCCTTACTAGTATATTTCTGTATCTGGTAAAGTATCCCCTTTTGTATGATTGATGACGTCAGTGTTGATATACGAGAAAAAGTAAGTTAACTGCGAGGAAATAATAATAATAAGTGAAATAAGCGAGAATAATAAGGGATAATAGGTATAATACTGTTTGCTACGGAAGAGGTGTTATTCTCCCAACCTGACGGAAGGCAACACTACACCTGAGCCATCCCCGTCCAGCCCGTGTCCGTGAGGGATTTGATGTGCAATGAAAGGCATTTACTTATACTTCGCATCCAGGACCTGTATTCTCGTCGATTAAGGAGGCTCCCTAACACCTTTTCCTAAGCGATTTAATTTTGCTTATTACACATTACTGTACTATTCTGTGTTACATAAATCCTTCTAACATCGCCATACTCTGTATAAATAACGTGCAAAAGAATATTAACCAACCATATCCAAAAACAAATCACTAAGGAAGAGGTATTAGGGAGTCTCCTTACTCGACAAGAATATGAGACCAGGTTTGCAAATATAAGGAACTTGAGTGCCGTGTGGAATGTCTTACCCCTTCACTACAATGACGTATTAATTTGGTGTCTCTCTCCAATCTCCAGACGATTTTTATTCACCTTAAAAAAAAAGACCTCTGGTATTAGAGGCTAATGAAGGCTACATCTAACCCCTCTTGACCGAAACGTCTGGAGATAATAAAGTACCACGGAAACTGGAAAGCACTCAAGACAGCCCACACCTACGCCAGTGCCATTATACTTTATGATAAAATGTTGTAATTCCACTTTCTTACCAGACAGATACTTTTAAGGTCTCACACGGTCAGTTATTTCTAGAGTCTTAGTCTGCTCTGTTACATATTCTTAAAGAGATAATACCTCTTCCCACGCAAAAAAAAAAAATAAATAAAAAATAAAAAAATCCTACATCCGACCCACCTTAAAACCTAATCAAATTTTCCTTGACCCGCTATCCACCTGTTCACCAGATGTCACTGAAATCCTATGACAAGTTTTTAATATATCTTGTACACAAACATACAAAAAGACAGGCGCGATTGAAGACATAACCTCCGTCCAACTTCTTTGGCGGAAGAATAAATGTCCTCAGGCTGAAAGGTTTATCATTTCAATACGATGATGTCTCTGCAACATACAGACGATCTTGCTAACTTTGAGGAAACAGTTCGCAGTGACGGGGTTAGAAACTCTCCTCATTAACCCCCTCACAATATGATGTCTCCCTAAACTGAATAAAATCGTCTGAAGGTACCACGAATAAAATAAAAATCCGTCCTCGGGCTGAAGGCGTCGAGGGCATTTGTGTAGCCGGGTTACAATCTGCATGATGGACGGGACATTAACCCTTTCAATCCAAGGACTTTTTTTTTGGGGGGGGGGGAATCTCAAAACGACTTTCTCCTGCTTTAGACAGGCTTATCGAAACAGAAGAATTTGATACAACTTTCATTAACCCCAACAGTGCTACAGGTCTTCCCTAATCTGACACTGTTTAGAAATAGCAGAGATAAACTACGCTAGGACGTCTGGAAAAATATGACGGTAGGACAACGCCTTTGGTAAAAACTTAATTCTTGGATACGTTGCAAGACTTGATTATAACTATCACTCGAAATACATACACCATACACCACAGTCAAAAGGAATGTCATAACCATAACAGAAAAAAACAGCAAAAAATAGCAAGACATTGTGATTTTATTCTTCCGATGGTACTCCAGTGTGGGATAAGTGGTGGTGACATCTGGCGGCGAGGGGACGTAACTAGCCGCCCTGCCCCGCCCACCACCTACGCGGCAGGGAGCTGGAGGTACACTCGGGGACAAAAGTTCGCCTCACATTTAACCTCTTTTACTTCTCAATATATTCTGATGGCTAACATTACTCAGCTGAGAGAGATGTGGTGCGTTTATAAGCTGACGAATGATTCTAATATGAAGCGTCATGGAGGAAAGCGATGGCTCTAAGTTCGCCTAGTATTTTTTTTTTCCTCTGCTGGCTAACATTCCTAAGTTGGCAGAGGCTAGGTATATTTCTCTGACAACAAATAATTCTGTAAAAACTGCGTCAGCCAAAGAGGTGATGAACATACCCTAAGTGTGAAGTTGACGCACTGGAACAACAGGCGAACTTTTGTCCTTAACTGTACACTCGGTCCTGATACACAACCACGCATCACAACCAAATCCCTGTCGTAACTGTCATTTGTGTTTGCAGGAAGGACAAAAAAGGGAGGGGGGAACCAGGCAGAATCTTCCCTTTTCTCTTGTTCTTCCTTGTTTAAAAAAATATACGACTAGGAATGGAGCGCAAGTCTATCAATAAATCTAACAGCTCGATCTCTGGATAACCCTTGCCTTGGTGGTATCCTCGCTGGTTTATGAGATTTGTAGCACCTCTTCCTCAACTAATAATCTTGCTTACGACACCGTAATATCCTCTTAGGCGTCTATATCAACCCCTTAAATACGATGACACTCTTTTGCTACTACTATACGATTTATCCAACTGAACAAAAACATCTCGTACTTTTAAAAATTGTAGGCTCAAAAACAGTGCCCATTAACCCCTTCTGCCCGAAAACGTCTATCCTCAGTTTAACAACACCGTACGGAGAAAACCAAAGTACCGCCGAAAAGACGTCCTCAAGTTGGAGTGCTTAAAAAAAAAAAATGGAGAGAGAGAAAATTAAGATCAGATATCCAAGCTAAATCGCTACGGAAGAGGTGCTACGAAGCCTATTATCCCAGCGAGAATACAGCACTTATTCTCGTTACTGCGTCCACCACGTATTTAGCAAGATATATACATAGCATATATGAAAAACTCCAGTGACTCAAGCATTCGGCAATATAATAAAAAATACAGATGGCAGGGTCGATTTAAGTAGAGTTCAAAATTGTCACTTATATCACTTAGAATTTACAGCGACGACAGTGAAATATTACACTCGCAGCAATCCACTAGAAATTAATCTTGCTGGATAATACCTCAAATATTAACCCTCCCTGAAGCCACTGTCTTATCGTGGTTTTTCCTGCTGCCTCCTTACGACCTGAATCAACTTTAGAGATTTTAATGTTGGAGAGGGGCGCCTTCAAGTGGTGGCACTGATATGACAGGATGGTGGAGCTGCCTGGGTATATCAACGTCCCTCAGTCGCCTCCCTAGTACCGAACAGGAGGACGGTGGGCTTGAAATGAAGGGTATCTTTGGCCCGCACTCCACTGGGGTCGCATTCAGATTCGCCTGGGGTTGCAACTACTACTATTGATTGGTGATATTTTTCGTACTGATGGCCTAATTGTAAGCTTTTCAATATGTGAGCTCTTTCCTAAATTGAGCAATACTGTATCGCTTTAGAGGCTTACTAGTAAGAGCGATTTCTAAAAGTCATGCTGGCAGTCAAAGGGTTAATAATTAGCCACATGTACAACCAGCCACAAAAATCCGCTCGCCCCTCCTCCTCTTTCATTGCTGGATCCACAGACGCTTGACGGTGACGCAATGCAGTGAGGTGCAGGCTCGTATTATCACCTGTCTATGGTGATAAAAGGCATCCTTGTTCACTGTCTCATTCAAGCATTGGTAAATCCAGGAATATGAGAGAGAGAGAGAGAGAGAGAGAGAGAGAGAGAGAGAGAATGGACTTTTGCACCTGACTGAACAGGTCACGGAGCCGGCATAGCGTCGCCAGCCCTGCAATTGATTCAGTGCTCAGGTAGCCACGCCATGGAGAAAATAAAACCGCTCCATTCCTTATATGATTCCTTAACTCTTCCATAAGTCGTGTCCCACATCACTAACGCCAGACGGTTATACTGAGCTTAAGGGATATCTCTAATCTTCGAAGACTTATAATGCTAATCTGCTCACCGGTTATTGTGTATGACTTAGGGTAGAAAACTTGCAATTAGTCTATTTACAAATCTGCTTACGGATACCCTGACAGTATTGCTTGGATACTCGATAGGGCTGTGTCATCCACGTCGGAATGTTTTGTCGTAACTGTAAACTGTGAAATAATACAAAGGCAACACTCACACGTCCACATACCACACGGTTCATCCATACTCTACACACTTTTATAAACTACCTGGCGCCTCCTAACCCCATCAGTACGAATACATCTTTTCTTAATAATCAAGTTACCGAGAGACTTGTTTTATTCAGTCTAACATCTTTGCACTAAAGGGATCAGACACAATCTCAGTCGCTCACAACAGTACAGAGATATCGCTTTTATTTTCTCGCTACAGAAAGGCAAATTTTTTCACCTTCATGAAGATATCTCGTAATGAAAATAACTGAGAACAAGAAACGAGGAGGGTGAAAAAAACACACCTACCTTTCACCCTCTCACTAACCATCCTCACAACACAGTAAATTCAGGTTAATACAATGTGCCATAAGACTGTGAGGGACGGGATGCTAAAGTGCTACAATATTCCAACACTTTACTGCAGGCGAGGGGATGTGCTGG
Source organism: Coenobita brevimanus (assembly GCF_032717465.1). NCBI lineage: Eukaryota > Metazoa > Arthropoda > Malacostraca > Decapoda > Coenobitidae > Coenobita > Coenobita brevimanus. Next base: position 6,853,405 of record NC_137045.1, read on the forward strand.
TGCTATGGGGAGGAGGGGTTGACTAAGGTACTAAGGTGTTATGGAACTACAGGAGTGCTACTGGACTACGATGCTAAGACTATAGTACAGGCTTCTCACTGAAGAATACAGTGCTAGGTGAGTATGCTACTCTTTATACATTTGCTACTATGGCACAACTATGACTACGGTATTCTGATATGTCTGACGGTGCCATATGACTAAGGTGCGGTGCCACATGACTACGATGCTGAGGTGCTAGACTGTGCTACTGTGCCACGTGCCTCACCTTGACCTGACTGGGGACGACCTGCATCGCAAATACTGAGGGCGTGAACCAGCTTCTGATTCTGCCAAGAGGAACCCACGATCAACAGTGATATAGGGGAGTCTGACATCAACGGACCACCGCACGCCTCAGAATACTATAGAGCTTTACATTTGGACTTCATATCTGACTAGTTCTAAGTCTTTTCGAAGTTTCAGGGCTCTCTTCTTATCATTCCCACTTATATACAGTTTTGCAGCCTCCATCCCATCCTTAGGTGGGAAACAGGCCAGGGTGCCAACGTTATAGTAGACGATTTCAACTGATAATTTCTTCAGCTTTCATTTTCTTGTGGAGTGCAGTGCCTCTCTGGCCATGTCTCCGTGCCTCGCTGTGCCCCAGGGTGTGGCCGGTGTGATGTGTCCTAGCTGGAGTGTTCATACTTAATGTTGGACTCTTCAAGGGGCTCCAGCACCGGGATCCTAGAATGAGAAAGATGGTGAGGCTATGCGTATGGAACTGCCGTCATATTATAAGCAGACTGACTGAAACTGGACGGATTGTGAATGCTGAATGAAAGAAAATACTCAGAAACGTGGGCTCATTCCAGACTACCCAATAAAACGTGGACAGAGCTTTCGCTTACACAATGCGGTACTGAAATGCTATCACTACATTTCACTGCTGCATAATAGTACAAACATATATGCTAAATAAGAAAAAAAAATTGGCCACTGTACGAGCAATATCTGAAACCTGTATAAATATCTGCCCGTAACAAACCTTCTAAGCTGGGTATAATGAAAAGTGCTATTAATTACTGGTACAGGCACAAAATACCCGCGCAAGATGAAACTAAAGACTTATGAATTACTGATACACTCACTGCTTCATGACTTGGTGAGAGAGCTGGTGGGAGTTGGGGAGTGGGTGCTGAGGCGTGGTGGAGGGGGAGGGGTAGGTGACCAGCTGTGGGGGAGGGGCAGTGACGTGAGCGGAGAGGGTGTGGGTGGAGAGGAGGTGTGCCGTCCCCCCCTGTTCGTGCAAGCTGGCCGCCCCCCCTGCAGACCCACCGCCACCCCCGCCGTAGTGGTCCGCAGCATGGTGGTCGGCGTAGTTGGTGATCACGGTCGATACTGGGGAGGTAAAGGGGGTTAGGCATGCTGGGTGAGGCACGTAGGCTGAGGAGTAAGAAAAACAGGTGAAAAGAGTAAGTAAGGAGTCTGCAAGGAAGACGGGTAAGGTAGGTTGGCTGACGAGTGAGTAGGGAAGAAGTGTGAAGTAGGTGGGTTAAGAAGCAAGTAAGGATGAATTAGGTGAGATGAGGAATGAGTAGGGAAGATGGGTAAGACAGGTGGGTTGATTAGTGAGTAAGGCAGATGGGTTAGGATGATGGATAAAAGACAAGTGGATGAAGAAAGGGTAAAGCAGACATATATATCAGTCACACCGATAAAAATAAAGCAAGAAGGGTAGGAAATGAATAAGGAAGACGGGTAAGGTATCACACAGAGAGTATGGATGATATGAAAATAGACACGTCGGTTAGGAACGTGGCTAGGAAAGGTGTGTGAGGTAGGCTGGTGCGTTGGGAAAGTCTGGTAGGTTCATTGAGGTCAGGTAGGGTAAGAGAGTGAGAAAGGTTTGACGGTGAGGCTTGAGGGTGAGGTAAGTAGTTATGGAAGGTGGGTTTGGAAGATGTGTTAGGAAGTGAATAGGATAAGATGGGTGAGATATGAAAAGTGGTGTGTAAGGCGTGAATGAAAATGGGATGGGATGACAGTGAAGCAGTGAGATTTAGATGAGTAGCAAAGGAAGAAAGGATAAGCAGCTGGTGATCACGGTCTATACCGGGGAGGGGAGGCAGGGGTTAGCCAGGGGTCAGTAGTCAGGAAATAATAAGGTTCGTGGAAGAAACAATGATTAAGGATGTGGCATGAGTGTGCGTAAAAAAAAAAAAAAAAAAAAAAATGTAAATCAATAACAACAAAAACAGACAGCAAAATTACATAGAACACACAGATTGAAACCAATATAATACAAAACTTACTGCTTTATCTTTGTTCATTTCCGACACTAACAGAACTCCAGGTAAGATGCTACAGAAATTATTCATCATCATTATTATTTTCATCATTGTTATGATTATTCTTATGATCATCTTCATCATTATCATCTCAACCTATATTCCCACCTGATAAGATAGCGTGAGCTCTATGAGAGGTATAATGCAAAAAAAATCTCAATAACTACACTTGACTTACATTAACGAAACAAATTTCCTTAGAGATCAAACAGGCCCGACGAACTATTATCCATAAAACACGAACATTATAAGTCATGGGAACAAATATTACGTACTATAAAACAAAAAGTCACACGGGGTTAAGATACAGAGCTACAGATAATATTACAGCTACACAGAACACACAGAGCTACTTACTACAGTACACTGGGGTACTAACAAATCACTGGAAAAGAATTAGAGAACACTGTCTGAGGCATACACACGTCCTTCAGAGTTACACAGAACACAGCTCAAAATGTGACGACTAAACAAAACACAGAGAATAACTAATTTAATGTCTGAAACAGTAAAAGCCACGGAAAATAAAGACAACAAAGTATACTTAGAACAGTACGTCACACCCATAAAAAAAAGTAAAGAAGCGAGACAGAGAAAACAATTTTGCAAAAAAAAAGTTTGAAATCGTGAAGTCTGACGCACAGAACGCACAGTGGACAACTAACAGCAACAGAGCCTTAGGGAACATAGATAAAAGACAAAGCCACAGAACACAAAGAGGACAAGTGTGGGAGAGTCTCACCGTAGGCTGGCGTCTGGTGGTGCTTGAGGGAGGAGGCTGCCCCCAGACTCACACTGAAAGGATACACAGGAAGGAGTTAATATCTATGTACGTAGGTATGCATGTATGTATTCTTGCTCCTCTCGTTTTGGTGGCGTACCTTCTCGTGTGTACACATAATAATTCACCACACACTTACGTCCAGTTACTCTGAGTCAACTTGGCATACATCTGAACCTAAACCTTATCTGCAGTACATTCACTTCTCAGTGTAGTACTTCTACTCAGTTCCTCTGTATAATGACTTCAGTAAATTGCTCCTCTTTTGGCCTCTCAAAAATACTTTTTCCCACTCAAGCACTTACATAAATACGCGTGTATTGTTATCAAATACATGCACATTTGTTACTGCAAAAATTTCATAATATCGGGACGAAATGCGAAGCAAGTGAACTGCAGACTGAACCTGCCCATATCCTCCAGCTCATCAGCCACCATTTGGGGATAGGGAGGGAGTTGAGGGGCATTATTATAACCATTCTGTGGAGGTGCTGACTGGCTATAGCGGTGTCACCACATGTATGCATCCTCCTCCTGCACCGTGTCATGCTAAACAAATTCGTCATTCCCAAGATCACCCATAAAAAAATATAAAAATCTAATCTATTATTCTTCCAGCGTTTCAGTGAGGATTCCTTTGGCTATGTGAAGCAACTTGAGAGGGAGACTTGTACTAGTGAGTGTTTGTCAGTGAGGTGGAGGGGAAGATGGAGACCGAGGATGAAGTGGAAGGAGAAGATGGAGAGATGAATGAGAGCGGTGTGAGATGGAGGGATGGTATAGTCTGTCTCAGGAAAAACGAATGTAGAATATCGTCTATTTTACTCCAAAGTCACTGTCAAAGGCCGAAGGCATCTGATTTAACGACCTATGGGAATACAGGCTGGCCAGGGACAAGGCCTGAGGCCAAGAGGCACACACACACACACACACACACACACACACACACACACACACACACACACACACACACACACACAATCAATGAATGGGTGTAAGTGACCCGCTATGCTCACAGGTCAATATGAACTGTGGTTCCTGTTTTTGGATGCAACTTTTTTTTTTTTTTTTTTTTTGTTACAAAGCCCTAAAAATAAACGAAAAATATTGGACCAGTTATTCGTTGTATATTTAGATTTAATAGCATATTATTCCTTTTATTTTACTTTTTTTTTTTTTTTTGAGCTTGATTCGCCTGTCATCAAGACATTGTAAGTTGGCATCTCAGGTCACAGCACCTGACTGACTCCTGGAAGATGACAAGACAGAGTTGTCTGCAGTTTTCCCCTTGCTTCAATCTGAGCTGGATATCCATATTCGCATTTCATCAACGGACTTACCCTCTCTCTCTCTCTCTCTCTCTCTCTAAACCCCTGCTTCCCTCCTTTCTTCTCTCCCTCCTCCCTTCCCCATCTAGCATCTCTCTCTCTAAACCTCTGCTTCCGTCCTTTCTTGTCTCCCTCCTCCCTCCCCCATCTACCCTCTCTCTCTCTCTCTCTCTATAGTCAGATTAGAGGACTGAATAGACTGTAGTCGCGGAGCAGGACTCTGAGGTTGTCATTATCGTACCCTGGCAACCTGCCATTCGAGAGTGCGTCCGATTTCGTATCATATTATACACGAATCATAATATATGAACGAATATATTATACACGAATATTATTATACACGAACATATTATACACGAATCATATTATTATGCACGAATATATTATACACGAATATTATTATACACGAACATATTATACACGAATCATATTATTGTGCACGAATATATTATAAACGAATAATATGACACACGAATATAAGTATGCACGAATATATTATACACGAATAATATTACACACGAACATATTATACACGAATCTTATTATTATGCACGGATATATTATCCACGATTATTATTATTCACGAACATATTATACACGAATATTATTATACACGAACATATTGTACACGAATCATATTGTTGTTCACGAATATATTATACACGAATAATATTCCACACGAACATATACACGAATTACATGCGTCTGATATTATACGCGAAATCACGCACTTTTGAATCGTAGGTTGCCAGGGAACGATAATAACAACCTCAGAGTCGCGCGCCGCGGCTATAGTAACCAAGGAGACTCATTTTTAGAGCAGGAATAAAGCTGACTAAATTTCATGGAACCACAACATAATATTCAAGCTGTCAGTGGCCCACTTCCGTCAGATAAACACAAATTTACAGTAGAATTAGTGTTGTTTTTGTTAGCATTATAATGTTTAGTTTGCTTCATGTTTACGTCTGTCCGATAGCACGATAACTCTCTCTCTCTCTCTCTCTCTCTCTCTCTCTCTCTCTCTCTCTCTCTCTCTCTCTCTCTTATCTTTTGTCTGCCTGTCTCGAACCTTTGTGGGAACGACCTTGCTTCTCTTTACGTCTCAGGCTAACTCCTTCTGTCCTTCCCTTTTTTCCTTAATTCCTTCCTTTCTTCGACGTCTCTTTCTTTCCCTATTTCCCCTTCCTCACTTTTTCCCATCCAGTTCCCTTTTCCTCCTCCTAATTCTTTTCACCATTTCCACTCCTTTTCCTTCCTTCTTCCTTTTCACATCCTTCCCTCTTCTCCCTCCCTCTTCTTTTCAGCATTTCCTCCCTTCCTGCCATTATCTCCTTCGCCCCCTCCTATTCTCCCCTCCTTGCCAGTCCTCGTACCCTCTCCCCCCCTCCTCTCCTCCCCCTACGACTCCCTCCTTCTTCTCCTCCCCCTACCCTTCCCCATCCTTTCTGCACAAGGGCCAATTAAAATCCCAACTCCAGTACGAACTGACGTTCAAACTCAAGTGCCAACTCAGGTCCCAACACAGTTACCAAACGCAAGTACCAACTTAAGTCTTAACTCAAGTACCAACTCAAGTCATAACTCAAGCGTTAACTTAGTCCCAACTCAAGCGGAAACTTAAGTATCAGCTCAAGCGTCCCAACCCAAGCGCCAACCTAAGTCCCAACTCAAGTGCCAACGTAAATTACAACTCAAGTGTCAACTTAAGTCCCAACTAATGAATCAACTTAAGTGCCAACTCAAGTGACAACGTGCCAACTCAGGTACGAACATTAATCCCAACTCAAGTGAAACCTTAAGTGCCAACTCAAGTGCCAACGTGGGTCAAAACTCAAGCGCCAACGTAGGTCCCAACTCAAGTGCCAGCCCATGTCTCAACTCAAGCGCCAACCTTAGTCCCAACTCAAGCACCAGCTTAATCACAACTCACGGGTCAGCATAGGTCCCAGCTCAAGTGCCAACGTTAGCTCCAACTCAAGTGCGAACGTAAGTGCCAACGAAAGCTCCAATTCGTGCCAACGTAAATGCCAACTCAAGAGCTAACTTAAGTGCCAACTAAAGCGCCAACTTATGCTGCAACTCAAGCGCAAACATATCTCCCAACTCAAGTGACAACATAAGTGCCAACTCAAGTGACAACATAAGTGCCAACTCAAATGCCAACTCAGGTCCAAACACAAGCGCCAACTTGGATCTCAGCTCAAGTGACAGTTTAAGTCCCAACTCAAGCGCCAACATGTCTCAGCTCAAGCGCAAACTTAAGTACCAACTCAAGCGCCATCTTTAGTCCCAACTAAAGGGCGACCTTAGGTCCCAACTCAAGTACCAAGTTAAGTTCCAATTCAAACACAAGCTTAAGTCCCAACTCAAGCGCCAACTTAAGTCCAAACTTAACTGCCAACTTAAGTGCCAAATAAAGTGCTAACGTAAATGATAAGTGCAAACGTGTGTGCCAATTCAAGTGCCAACTTAAGTGTCAACTCAAATGCAAACTTAAGAGAAAACTCAAATGCCAACTTGCGTGCAAACGCAAATGCCAACTTAAGTGCAAACTCACGTGTTGACGTAAGTGCCAATTCATATGTTAACTAAAGCTCCGACTTAAATACCAAGTTAAGTCCTATAACAAGTGCCAACTTAAGTCCTAAAACAAGTGCCAACTTAAAATCCAACACAAGAGCCGATTTAAATCCCAACTCAAGTACCACCAAAAGTTCAAACTCAGGTGTCAACTCAAATCCCAACACAGGTACCATTTGGGTCCAAACACAAGTACCAACTTAAATCCTAACACAATTACGAGCTCAAGTCCTAACTCAAGCGCTAACTTAAGTCCCAACTCAAGTGCTAACTAAGGTCTCAACTCAAGCGCCAACATAAGTCCCAACTCAAGCGTCGACTTGTCCCAATCCAAGCACCAACTTAAGTCCCAACTTAAGCTCAAACTGAAGTCCCAACTCAAGCACCAACTGAAGTGCCAACGTAAGTTAAAACTTAAGCACCAACTGTAGTCCCAGTTCAAGTGCCAACGTAAGTTACAACTCAAGTGCCAACGTAAGTTACAACTCAAGCACCAATTTAAGTCCCAGTTCACGAGTCAACTCAAGTGTGTGTGTGTGTGTGTGTGTGTGTGTGTGTGTGTGTGTGTGTGTGTGTGTGTGTGTGTGTGTGTGTGTGTGTGTGTGTGTGTGTGTGTGTGTGTAGAGGAAAGAAAACGGAAGAGGGAAGGAGGAAGGTCCAGAATCCCGAGGGGACCTCTTAATCCTTCACACGGTCACTCGTGTTCCGATTTTGGCAAAGGCTTTGTAAAATTCTCTCCTTCATGTTTCCTGAGAAAGGGTTATAGTATGATGGCAGAGGACAGGGCGACGTGATGGCCACCCCCCTCCGGGATTTGGGTGTGTCTGTAGATAGATAGACAGACAGGTAGATAGACAAATGGATAGACAGACAGACAGACAGATACAGATTCGTACTTAAGAGGGCGAAATTCCTGACGATAACTCAAAAGTACCTAATTCCATCGTTCTATCAAGTCCATCACTATGTTCTTGAAATTAGTACCTACAAATCCCCCCCCCTTCTCTCTCTCTCTCTCTCTCTCTCTCACCTAGGAGACGTGGCATAGCGATTGGAGGCTGCCTGCTGGTGGTGGTGGTGGGAGGAGGAGGACGAGGACGAGGACGAGGAGGACGAGGAGGTCTTGGGCTTCCTCTTCCTCGTCTGGATGGGACCTTCCTTCTTCATGGTCAGAGGGCGACTCACCTGTTGGGGGGTAAGTGGTATATCATCATCATCATCATCATTATCGTTATCCATACACCTTTTTTTCACGGTAGGATGGGATGAGGCTGGGTCCAGAGTGCAATTTTTAAAGAGATATAGAACAAATAAATGAAATAAACCCCCCTGGGGGTAGGGGGGTTTTCAAGAATACTCCCCCAGTATCCCTGCTTGTCGTAAAAGGCGACTAAAAGGGTTGGCGGAGGGTTAGTGCCCCTCCCCGGAAAACAACTAACTAAAAAAACAAACAAGAAGCCTCGGACAAGGACTGACCAAACGTTGACGACCCAGGACCGGACAAAGGACTTGGTAATGTGTACATGGAATGTAAGAGGAGCGAATGATGAGGTGAAAGAGAGAGAGATTGTCCAGGTGCTTGAGGATGCGAAAGTGGATGTATGTGGAATAACTGAAACAAAATGGAGAGGAGAAAGTGTGAGAGAATGGGAGTATGGATGGGGTATATGTGCAGGAGTAGATGAGAATGAGAGGGCAAAGGAAGGAGTGTGTATAGTTGTGAGTAAAAGATGGAAGAAGAGCATAAGACAGTATGGATCAGTTGGGTCAAGGATTGTGTGGGTAAAGTTGAAAGTTGGAATACAAATGTGGGCGATTGTGTGTGTGTATGCGCCAACGCAAGATCGTGCTAGAAGAGTGAGAGAAGAGTTCTGGACAAATGTGGAAGTGTGCATGGAAAAGTTTGGAAGGAATGAGAGAGTGTTTTTGATCGGTGATATGAATGGTAAAGTTGGTAATGTGAAGGTGGATGGAATAGTTGGTGAGTGGGGTGTGCCTGCTGAGATTGATGAGAATGGGAGTGCGTTAGTGGACATCTGTGCTGGGAGGGGGTTGGTAATAGCCAATACCCTCTTCAGGCATAAAATGATCCACAGGTATACATGGCGAGTGATGAGAAGGGTGGGTGGTGAACTGAATGAAAGGAAGGCAATGATTGATTATGTGTGTGTGGATGAAAGGATGCGAAGATGTATATTGGATGCAAGAGTTTATAGAGGTTGGGGGAGTGGCCTTTCTGACCACTACTTGGTGGTGGCCAGAATTAGGATGCAAGTAAGATGGAGGAATAGAAGAAGGGAAAGACGAGAGGAAGGAGTAGTTGCAAGGAGAGTGGAAAGGTTACAAGAGGATGAGAAAAAGGCAGAGTATAAGAGAGAAGTGGAGGAACGATTGGGCAAATATGAATTGGAGCAGATGGGAGACGTGGAAGGTGTGTGTAAGATATTTACAGAAGAAATATGTGCAGCATGTGATGTGGTGTGTGGAAGGAAGAGAAGACGGAGGGGGTGCAAGGAACAGCGTGGTGGACTGAAGAGGTGAAACAGGCTGTGGCACAAAAGAAGAAAGCATACAATGAATGGATGAGAAATAGGGGCGTGGAAGAAGTTGAGAGGCAGAAGAGAGAGTTATATGTGGAAAGGAAGAGAGAGGTGAAAAGATTAGTAAGAGAGAGTAAGAAGAGAGTGGATCAGGAATTTGGAAGGAATTTGAGTGTAAAGTGGAGGGACTGTAAGAAAATGTTCTGGAGAGAAGTGAAAAGAGTAAGACAGGGTGGAAGTGAAGTTAGCAGGGGAGTGAAAGATAAACATGGTAGATTACTAGTGGAGAAGGGAGAAAAAGTGAGCAGATGGAGAGAACACTTCAAGGAATTGTTGAACGTAGAGGATGGAAGTAATGCGAGTATAAGTGGCTGGGGAATGGCTGGGAGAAGGAGGGAGGTGAGAAGACAGGTAGAAATCAGTAGGATAGAGGTTGTGGAAGCAATGAAGAAAGTTAAATCGGGGAAAGCCCCAGGAATTGATGGAGTGTGTGGTGAGATGCTGAAGCATGGGGGAGAGATAGTAGTAGAATGGATGTGGAAGATGTGCAGATTGGCCTGGGAGGAAGGTAGAGTCCCGGAGGATTGGAAGTCAGGTATAATTATTCCCTTGTACAAAGGAAAAGGGGAAAAAGAAGTGTGTGGTAATCATAGGGGCATTTGTCTTCTTAGTATAATAGGAAAAGTGTATGGTAGGATACTTATAGACAGAGTTAGAGAAAGAACAGAGAAATTAGTTGGAGAAGAACAGGGAGGCTTTAGGAAGGGAAGAGGTTGTGTAGATCAGATATTCATTCTTAGATCTTTAGTGGAAAAGTTTCTAGAGAAGGGAAAGAAGTTGTATGCGGCTTTCATGGATTTGGAAAAAGCATATGACAGGGTGGATAGACAAGGATTGTGGAAAGTGTTAAGAATATATGGAGTAGATGGGAAGTTGTTGAATGCTGTGAAGAGTATGTATGATGGTGCTAAGGCTGCAGTGCGTGTGGATGGTGAACTAAGTGAATTTTTCTCTTTGAAAGTTGGTTTGAAACAGGGATGTGTCATGTCTCCATGGTTGTTCAATCTGTACATGGATGGGGTAATAAAAGAGGTACAAGGTAGGGTAGTGGATGTTGGAGTGGCCCTGGTGAGAGAGGATAGTGTTTGGAAACTCCCTGTACTGTTGTTTGCAGATGATACTGTGTTGTTGAGTGAAGATGAAGGGGAGCTGCAAGGCTTGGTGGATGAGTTTGAGAGAGTGTGTAAGAAACGGAACCTAAAGGTGAATGTAGGGAAGAGTAAAGTGATGGTCTTTGAGAGAGGTGAAGTCAGTGAATGTATAGCGAGGTTGGATGGTGAGGAATTGGAAAATGTGAGTACGTTTAAGTATTTGGGTAGTGTGATGAGTAAGGATGGAGGTTTGGAGGGTGAAGTGCTTGAAAGGGTACAGCAGGGAAGAAAGGTTGCTGGTTCCTTGAAAGCAGTGATAAGAAACAGGGAAGTGAGCATGGAAGTAAAAAAGTTACTACATGACAGTATTGTGATACCAACTCTAACGTACGGAAGTGAAGCTTGGACGTTGTTGGAAGGACACAAGTCAAGAGTGAGAGCAGTGGAAATGAGTTATTTAAGAGGAGCTTGTGGAGTCACGTGGAGAGACAGGCTGACGAATGAGGATATAAAGGAGCGTTGTGGTGTTGATGTGGATGTGATAGGAAGCGTTGTGAGGAACACACTGAGGTGGTTTGGCCATGTGGAGAGGATGGAGGGTGAAAGACTGACGAAGAGAGTGTATGTGAGCGAGGTGGAGGGTGGAAGAGGGAGGGGGAGACCGAGGATGAGATGGAGGGATGGGGTGGAGAGGTATATGAGAGAGGGGGGTGTGAGTTGGGAGCAGGGTAGTGAAATGGCGGGGGACAGGGCGACTTGGAGGCGATTTGTTTGTGGCCACCCCAAACGGGATTGAGGCGTCTGGCAATAGATAGATAGATAGAAATGAAATAAATACAAGCAACGCTGTTTTCTGCCCTTTACACACACACACACACACACACACACACACACACACACGCACGCACGCACGCACGCACACACACACAAATATCTTGTAACTGTGGAGTGAGAGACTAATTTTAAGGTCACAAGAAATCGACCAGGGTAAGGATATTTGACGATTTTTTAATTTCTTTTATAATCTTCAACAATTTCCCACAACAGCCGACAAGAGATCATTAAAACATCTCAGCCGACAGCACCACAAAACCAGGAATTATATACTCCGAGAATAATTCAATATAGACGGTTCGGCAGTAATCCCTAGCAGTGACATAAGGGTGCGTTCACCATCTGTGTCTGAGGGATACCACATTCAATTCTACGCCCAGAGTCAGACAGAAATACAAAATAAACTCTCTCTCTCTCTCTCTCTCTCCTATCAGTGGAAGCATCAGGGAAAGCGGGGATCAGATAGCAGACGGGCGCGGTCAGGTGAGTGAGACGTCAGCAGGTAGACAGGCAGGGTGGTGAGGCAGGGAGATGAGGCGGGGGGGGGGTGAGGCAGGGTGGTGAGGCAGGGTGGTGAGGCAGGGTGGTGAGGCAGGAGGGTGAGGCAGGGAGTTGGGGAGTTAAGCAGGAAGAAAGGCAGAAGAAAAGAGACAGTGGAGGGGAGGGAAGGGGAAGAAATATACACACCAAGATGCTAAGCAGGTAGGAAGACAAGGTGAGAAGCTGGGGAGAAAACAGGAAGGCAGGTAGGGTAGGCAGCGTAGAAAAGACTGTAAGGCAGGAAGGGGAGGCAGGGTAGAAAAGGCAGAGGTTAGGCAGGGAGGTAAGGACGGGAAAGCGCAGATCAGATACCAAGTGGGCCAGGTACGGTGAGTGAGGCGTCAGCAAGGGGGGGAGGAAGGCAGGGAGGAGAGGAAGGCAGGGAGGGGAGGCAGGCAGGGAGGTACGGATTGCAGGGAGGTACGGATTGCAGGGAGGTACGGGTTGCAGGGAGGTACGGATTGCAGAGGGGCACATACAGCGGAAAAGAGATGAGGTACCCACTCTTTCTCCCTCTCCCTGCTCCTCTTCAATTCCCTTCTCTACCACTGTAACTTCTTTTTCTTTTCCCCTTTCCCTCACTCTTCATTGCTTTTCTAGCCCATTCTCTTTCACTCCAGTCATTCCTCTCATTGAGCCCTTTTTCTCATTACCCAAAATTCCTCTCTTTCCCTAACCCTACTAACACTTCATCTTTCACCTTTCTCATTCTCCACGCTGTCCCACATTCACCGCTCTTTTTGTCACATCCAGTCTTCCTCTCCCTTTTCTCTTTCAACTTCAGCTGTCTTCTTACTCCACCCTCCCTCTCTCACACCTAACTCTTCCCGACACCGTAAATAAAAGTAGTAACCACACTGACTTATCAACTACCACCATCGGAACAACACACGTCTCTCCTCCCTTACCCACCTTCTGTACCTCTTAAGTGTCCTCTCTCCTTTCACACTTCTCTTCTCACTCTTGTTTCTCTTACTCCCTAGATCCAGCTTCTCCAATCAATCAGTTAGCCAATCAATCAATCAAGTAGTCGATCAGTCCCATTACTTTACCCTTTCTTCTGACACTCGTCTTCGTCTCACTCTTCCTCTTTTTCCTGAAGTCCCTCTAAATTACTCTACTCTTTCTCATCACATATCCAGTTCTTTTCACGCCTCCTCTTTCAATCCATCCTTACCTCTTACTCCATCATTTCTCTCACACCCGTCTTACTCTACCCTTTCTTTTCATATCTCATCTTCCTCTTATACCTCCTCTTTCACTCCAGCTGCCTCTCACCCTCCTTCCTTCCTAACACATCTCCCCTTTTCCTCTACCCTTTATTTTCACATTTCCTCTTCCTTTCAAAACTCTTCTTTTATTCCAGCTGTCCATCTTTGTCAGTCCTTTCCCACAAATTCCACTTATTCTACCCTTTACTCTCATATCTCCTCTTCCTTTAACACTTCCTCTTTCACTCCATCTGTCCTTCTCCGTCTTCTCACATCCCGCCCTCCTCCTGACATCGTAAATAAAAAGAAGTAACCACACTCCATTATCACCCCCACCATCACAACCACACACCTCCCTCCTTCCTTCCTCACCTTCTGTACCTCTTAAATACCCTCTCTCCAGCGTCATCGTCCGTTCAGCCCCCTATGCGAAGTCTATACCAAGCTGAATAAAATCGTCTGATGGTAATAAGGCGAATATAAACGCCGGTATTATGCTGCAGTAATTAAAGGTGACTTGTATACTATCACCTTAACAAGAGGTACTTTAATAATATAAATAATCTGTTAGTAGGGATAATAGCAAATACAATAACACATCTCAACGTAGGGGTATTGTCTTCCCTCTCGGCTTCTCTCTTTCCCACACCCACCTAATTCTCTCTCTCTCTCTCTTTTTTTTTTTCTTTTCATAATCCCTCTCTGTTCCGTCTGTGTCCTTCATCCTCCCACTCCAGTCATCAACATTTTTACCATTTTCATTTTTTCCGCTCTACCTTCTTCAGTTCCCTTGTTTATTCCTTCATTTCATCATCATTTTTCACAACTCAGTCTCCCTTAACACCACAACTATCTCCCCCTTTGGCCCTTTTTGTCCGGGAGATCTTTTCTGAGCTAAAAAAAAAAAAAAAAATAGGAGTCTGGAGGAAGTCAGAACTTACTAAACATCATCTTAGTGAGGAGGGTTACTGTATTCTGCTTTTTACACATCTACATCTGATCCGTCATTCTTAGGTTACACAAAATCTTCCAGAAATAATAAAAATAAAAACACATAACTTTTGCTAAGACTTTAGGCTGTTTCCCCCGCCATTCTCTCACCCATAAACTCTTTAGTCTATCCCTCCATGTATCCTCTGTGCTCAACTTCACTCTTCCCCTCACCTCTCGTTCCTTCTGCCCTCCTTTCGTTTCTTCCTCTCCTGTCTTTTACATTTTCACCCAACTCTTCCTCCCTTTAAGCCTTGTTCATTTTCTTTTTTTCTTTCTTTTTTCTCGCTTTTTCCCCATCTCTTCTTTATCCCCTGTTGTCTTCTCTACCTCTCATCATCTTTCCCCACTCCTTCATTCCCACTCCCACCCACTCTTTCTCCAAGTCCTTCTTCTCGTCATCATCTCCCGGTCCTTATTTCCATCCCTTCTGCTCACTCCATTTTGTCGCTCCAACTCTTTTTACCCTCCCCCTCCCTCTCCATTTCGCCCTTTCACTCCATCCTCTGCGGTCCCCCCTCCCTCCACTCTTCCTTCGCCTCACCCCTTCCCATCCTCTCTTCCTTCGCCTCCCCCTTCCCCTCCCCCCTCCTCCTTCGCCTCACCCCTTCCCTCCCTCCCCGGCTCTCCATCAGCGGGTAACGACTGGGTAATGACCGCTAAATGGGTGGTTAACGATGGTGGTTGGCGATTGCGGTGATTGTGGTTGCCTGATGCTGATCTCACCCGCCCGGCGTCTCTTGCCCCTCCTCCTCCCCCTCCCCACCTTCCCTCCTTCCTTCTTCTGCCCTGCCTCTTAGCATTCACCTCCTCCTCTCGTGACGTCTTTATTTACCTTTTCTAATTCCTCCATTCTTACACCATCCTGCTTCTCTCTCTTCTCCTTCATTAGTCCATTTGTCAATACCTATTACTGTTCCTTCAGCATTCCATTATTTCTGAAGTTTTTCTTGATGTTCTATTCCCGTGTCATGTATCTAATGAAATAGTTTTTGAATCTCCTTTTCTTTTTCTTTTTTGTCTTTTTCCCAGTTTTTACTCTCTTCAAGAAGCATTATGACAGCTTCAGATCGTTACTTTCTTCGATTATTTTGATTTCCTCCATCCATATTTTAATGACACACTCAAATGAAAGTTCAGTCGTTATCTGCCCAATTACTGGCCTTTGTACCCCTTGCTGCCTATCACCCTTGCAAAACCTCTTCCCTACCGCATCCCTTCTTCCTCTCTACTTTCTCTACGATCGCCTGTTCCACATTTTGCCCTTTTTTTCTCATACACCTTTTTGTTCACTTGCCCCCACCATCTCGCCCCCTTCCCCCTTCAGATAGTCCGATACGCCGCCCCTTAACCCTCGCAGTCACTCTTTTACTCCATCCATTACCCCTTCTCCCCCTTGTCCCCAAGTAACTGACAAACAAATAGAAAGAGAGAAAATTCAATGAGGTCAACACTGCTTAAAAATGTCGCAAACCCAGTACTTTTTCCATTATTTATTTATTTATTTTCTTATTATAAAAGGTTAATGAAGTAAGGTCGTGCTTAACACGGATGGAGTTATAAACCCCTTCACCTCGATGACGTCTTATACTCTTTACCAAGATATGAGTACAATCAGCTGAGGAGACACTCTTCAAAGCGACAGGGTTCCATATACCGTTTCTAAATCCCCTCAGCATAAAATGTCTCCCATGACCTAAACAAAACTGTATGGCTGAAGCAACAACAAAATCACAACAGGAAGGAACATTCAGAGTGCAAAAAGCCGAGCCCACCATTTGGTCTAAGTACAGCACATTTAGCCTTGCCCTATGTCATAACCTTGCCTTCGACTGATTGCTCTCCTACTCGACAATCTTGTTTGATCAGTAACTCTTCCACGAAGTTTGCTCAAAATTAGATAAAACCTTGCCAAGTGCCCTTAATTTTTTTTTTATATTTCCCTGTGACTCTGAGCTTTGATAAACTGTTCTCAGAATCTAATCCCTCTATCCTTACCTTACCCTGAACGTTTTCACAAAGTCTGGTGTAAATCAGATAAAAATGTTCACGTTGAATTTGGTATGTGCTCTCGACCTTTGACCTATTATTTTGAGAAAGAAGTTCCACTCCTTGGCTAAGTCTAAACTCTTCCTACAAGCTAGGTGTCAGAACACAACTGTTTTAGTTACTTTCTTCACACACTGATACAGAGGTTGATATCTGACCTTGCCTTGTGATCCAAACCTTTGACTGACTGTTCTCAAAATCAGACCCTCATCCATTACTCCGAACTTTTCCACCCAGTTTGGTCTCAATCGGATAAAATCTGCTTAAACTGAAATTCCTTGCTCAAACTTTGACATACACCTGTGATACTGACCTTTGGCCTACAGTTTAAAAACAATCAACTCCTTGGCTATCCCTCTACCCTTCAACCATCTTTGGTCAAAATCGAACAAAACATGACTGAGTCATATTGTTTACAGAGACAGACAGACAGACATACAGGCCGAACAACTGCTGTAGCTTCGCAGCCACAAGTGTGAAAAATTTTCAACTCAGCACCGCCATTATCACCAACAACTCAGCACACCCTTACCGACATCATCACATCACCATTATGTGCACGAGTTATCATCACTTTTAAGTTAGAATCGCCCCGCACTTCCACCCCTGCGGCAGGATGGAGTGTTGCAGCGTGAGGTGAGGCAGGACGGAGTGAGGAAGAGTATGGTGAGGAAGGATGGAGTGAGGTAGGGTGAGGTGAGACAGGGTGGGGTGAGACAGGGTGGGGTGAGGCAGGGTGGGGTGAGACAGGGTGTGGTGAGGCAGGTCCGGCCGCCACGAGGGAGGACAGACGACACGGCAGGACAACAAATGACCTTGTTATTGGCGCCGCATTATCACACTCTCTCTCACTCACGCCATCTCTCTCACTCACCTCCCACTCACCTCTCTCTCTCTCTCTCTCTCCCACCAAGCCACTGATTCACGCCAGCCTTGTTCTGTGCTCCCCATATACAGTAGTGATTAAATACCCACCGATTCAGGACATAACATTACACACACACACACACACACACACACACACACACACACACACACACACACCGCTCGCTGGTGCAGTGGTAACGCTCTCGCTTGCCAACTGGTGGACGGGAGTTCGCGCCTCGCTCAGGTTGCGAAAAGTTTCACTGACGAAGTGGGTGGTTACTGTCCCCCTTGAGCAAGGGGACGGGTGTGTGCGTGTGTGAAGGTCACAGCCTTGCCCTTAGATCGGACTATATGAGCTCTCAGCTCCCTTCCGGGAGGGTAAAAGCTGACGATCACGACCATCAAGTGATCCTGACCGACCCGGTGAATTACACACACACACACACACACACACACACACACTAATTAACGTAACATGTAATGGTGGGGTGTACAGTTCCAAAATATAGTACAGTTACCCTTGAAGTCTATAGATCAGTAATGTGAGATAAGGACAATGGAGAGAGAGAGAGAGAGATCCAATAAACTGCACCTATAGTTCACTCATTTTAACTAGGCAAAGATTTCCCGTAGCTCAGCGGCAGAATAAGACAACACTACTGCACACCATCCTCTTCACTGAGCTTCTTCGTGACTAGCAACACATTCTCGAGTGCTGATCTCTTGTTGCAACTCAGCATTAAGATGGAGATGTAAATTTTACGCCTAGTGAAAGTGGACAGAGTATAGTTCACTCTGCAAAACGTGAATCCTGGTTATGAGAAGGCAATGAAGTGATCGTAAGACCGTCTGTGAATCCGACTCATATCACGCAAAGGAGCAGTGAGAGAGAGGGTAGCTGACCGGCTGAGCAAAATCGTCTGGAATCAGAAAGCATAAAGGGTAAAAAATAAAAAAAAGCGTAGGTGATAGACCAGCTGAACAAAATCGTCTGGGGTTACCAAGCATAACGGGGAAAAAAGAGTAGGTGGTGGAGAGGCTGAGCAAAATCGTCTGGAGTTAGCAAGCATTAAATAAAAAAAAAAATGGAGCAGCAGGAAAAAATCGTCCGGCGTTGGGAAGCATAATTTAAAAAAAATGTGGATGGTGCCGCTGAATAAAATCGTCTGGAGTTGCGAACAGAAAACTAAAAATAAAAAAATGGATGGTGGTGCGGCTGAATAAAACTGTCTGACTTTAACAGAATTAAAAAAAAAAAAAAGTCACGGGGCTGAGAGAATTGATAGAATGGATGGTTGTGCGGCTGAATAAAATCGTCTGAATTTAGCAAACACAGAATAAAAAAAAAATATACAGTCCCAGGGCTGAAGGATTTACCAGAGGGACTGTCACTAAAATGAAAATGACGGAGACAGGCCGGGTGAGTGAATTTTAGGCGATCGGAGTAATAAAGAAAGAAAGTAAAAAAAACACCACGGGGTGAAGGGGTTAAGAGTGTGTGTGTCAATAAAGGAGAGTGAGCGAGACAGGGGGTGAGTGGGATCCTATGTGAAGGCCCCATTAAGAGGGACCTAAGGGGCGGCAAAACGTGGGAAAGGGGCGTCGTGGCCGGAACAAGGGCTGGGTTATGAGAGGGCCAGGTGGGGAGGGGGGAAAGGGAAGGTGAAGGCGGCATGGGAAAAAGAGTGGGATACTAGCAGAGTGAGTCAGTGAGGGAAATTAGATGAGAAGAGCAGGAGACAAAACGTTCTATGAATGTCGTGATTCGTGTGTTTGTGCTGAAGTATATCTGGGTTGTACTGTATACAAAGAGAGATCAGTTTAGACTAGACCTTGTAAATATAGTTCGATGATTTCTTTCTTATTTATCTGTTACTACTGTCAGGCGGTTTTCTTCGAGTCAGAGGGGACTTTCCGTATTGCATGATTAGAAACAGTTTCCATGAAACACGTCAGTGCAACTCCTCCTCTCATTTCATTCTTTCAACTGCCTGGCGATGTCATCTTCAGCTTAAGGGACACGTCGCGAAAACATGGTGGTGAAAGACTGGTGTGGGGAAGAAGCTGTAAATAACATTCTCAAAAGCGACCTAGCTTATGAGGAATTTTGAAGGCAGTATCAGTGGGGATGCCTGAGGAGCATGTGACTCCGCTGTATGCTTGCAGGCTACGGAGGCTCCTTTGATCACTTTTTATCAATCTATATAGCACATTAATGTTCTGTTGTATGTTACGTAAGCTACTACGATATTAAGGTCATACTTAAAAAAGAATATCAAGGCACAATATCCAGAATAAATTCAAATATATCTCCTAAGTCCACGGAAATAGAGCCATGTGTGTTTTCGCTTATGACATGAAACAACTTTAACGTTAGATCACATACAAAAGGTGCTCAAAATAAACCGGTTCACCTATAAACAACCCTTTTCGTACGATTACGTCTTCTATGCATTATTCTTGGTACCGTCGAGAAATGTTATCCAGATTTAGACACACCCATCCTCCGGGGGACACGTAAAGTCACTCCTGTGTGATGAAGCACATTTAGTATTAAGAATATACCTGTTAACGTTAGATGGTTTTATTCGGCTATGAGAACCCCAGTGAAAGAGCTGAGGGAATTTCAAATGTGAATCAAAAACTGACTTACCAAATCGCTTAAATACGGCAATTATGATTTAGCATATCAGTCACAGCACTAAGACTCTCCTGTCTCACTCATTCCTCCTCCAACCTCCATCCTTCTCCCTCAAGTAGCTCAATATATCTCCATTAACTCCTATTTTCCCTCCTCAGCCAACAACGTAATTAATATGTTGGACACTGACCGCCTAATGGAGACATCAGGCCCAAGAAAAAAACATTCCTGATCCTCCTCACGATAGCTGGACATAACGACCCTAAAGGCGAAGGGAGGTAAGGCCGCGTATCCCCCGCCGCGGCCCCGGGGATGTGCCCTCGGGGACGCCGGTGTATAAGCGTGATGTAGTCCCAAACACGACCACTTTTTGCAGAGGCCGGACCTGCGATTATTAACCCTCTGCACCACTATAGCGCCTCTTGTTTTCGCCTGTCATCAGACGATTTTGTTCAGCTTTGAAGAGACTTTTACTACACACAGTGCCGGTACAGAAGGGACCTTGCGTAGTGAAGATTTTAGAAACATTTTTTAGAGACCGAAACCAGTACCCTGCAATTAGACTAATCCTTTCTGCAAGATGGCGCCTTGTATTTCGATTACCTGTAGACAATTCTCTTCACCTAAGAGTTTATTCTTCGAAGAAAAAAGGAAAATATGCTCTATTCAGCAACTCTTTTCAACTTAGTTTTCTCCTAAAACCCGTGTCACATGACACCTCAGAACTGATTTAATCTGAGTAATCCATCTAAGCATATATCAAATCCTGTCAAAATTTTGCCCTTCTAATTAGACGGTTGATATATCAAATACGGCCGAAATTTGTCCCTCTTCTCTCCCGTGCATGATAATTTTAAGTTTCACAGGATCCCGAAAAATTACAATAACAGCGCAGCTCAAAACTCCCGTGCAAGACAGTTCCAACTATACTCACGCTCTCCTAACGCTCCCACAGAATACCCGACAAAGCGCAACAGAGTACAAGCACATTAACGTCCTCACAATGATGAATCCAACATGGCTCCACAGCAAGTGTATCAAACAGTATATAATTTTTCTCCCTCGACTCATTTTATCTCTCATGCAAAATAATTTCAACCTACACACCCTCTCCACAAGTCTAAAAAATCTCATCATACCCATCTGAAAGAAAAACCATATTACAATCAAATTAGAGCTAAAAACTGAGCTAACTTATATAATCCACAAAGAAATGTATATATCAGACAATGCCTAAATATTCACCATCTATTCATTTTAACTCCCTCGCAAGTCAGAATCAGCTCTACGCCATCTCTGCATAAGTCTAAAAATCCCCCTGTACCCCCTGCTTGTGAAGGCGAAATGGGCTCGTTTATAGCTCGTTTGGCCGGGCAGGGAATGGAGAGCAATTAGCTAATAGGGGTGGTTGGCGTAGTCCTACTCACGGGCGGGGGACCAATAATGACCCTGGTTATCAGTGCGGGTCAGCGGGAGGGACGATAAGGGACAACCACGCCACCACCACCACGGCCAGCAGGATGTCCTAATGTCATTCATCCAACCTTACCCCATCCCCCAGCCACACCCGCTGTCCTGTCACCACCCCTTAACTCAGCCCTATCCAGTCCCCCAGCCCTTTCCTTTCAGGCCCCTATCCCCCTTTCGTTCCATGTCCCTGTACTTCTAATACACTTCATCCATCCACCCACTAACCCATCCACACCCTTCCCGTCACCCTCTTGCCTGACACTTAATGCCCCTCATTCACAGCGCCAACCACCCCTTCATCCTTTACTCTGCCTCTATCTTTCTTAAACACCCTACTACCTCCCTTCCTCAATTCCTTTCTTACTCCCATCCCCCCTTTCCCTCCACTCATGTCATTCCCACCGCCCCCTTTCCAAACGCCAACATCCCCTGCTCCTTTTCATCACCCTGATTCCTCCCTTAAAAATATAAAGGATGTAAAATTGCATGAAGTTAGGGGATAGGAGAGATATACTCCCTCCTCTTTGTCCCCTGTCTCCGCTATCTCCCAGGTTCATTCCACACTCTTCTTTTTCCCTCTTAATCTCCCTTACCCAGCCTTCATTTTAGTTTCCATAATCACTCCTCCTTCAAGTTCCCCCACCTCCCGGCTTTTCCCACCCAAAAAAAAGGTTAAGACACAGGAGGAATTAGGAGGGAGGCTGAATAAAAAAAAAAACATGGGGCAGAGGTTTTTCGTTGGTTTGTTTACTTGACTATCATAGAGAAGGGTTAACCTGTGAACGTCCACCCTACAAACTCTGCCAATCAGCGGGGATCACACCTACCTCTGAGCATCCCCCCAAAGTGAGGCCACTGCTAAACCTACCGGGCAGCCTTTCTCTCCTGCCTATCCCTTCATCATCCCCTTATTCTCTTCTCTATATTCAGCCATCCCTAACAACTCTCCTTTAACTTTTATCTTAACTCTCCCTGGCTCACTTTCCCCTTACAACCCAACTTTCCTCCCGCCTATCCTCTCTTCTTTCATCCCCCTTAATCCTCCCTCTCTCAGTCCATACTCTCCTCTCTAAACCAACCTCTCCTTCAGAGCTTCTTCCCTTTCATTACAGCCTTTTTTCCACACCTCCATTCTCCTCTTCCACCGTCTTGCAACCCTCCGAAGGCTATATTTTCTCTCAGCTGAACAAAATCATCCGTTGCAGTCAGATACTTAAATGCTCCCTTCTCCACAGCTGATGATGATGTTACGACATACACACGGTTTACCGCTGGATTTTTTTGTTTTTTTTTTAATGCAGAAAACTACGTAATTACCTTATTGTTTCCTGGCACAACTGTAAATACATCCCAACTTGAAGCAAACCCGAAATAATTCAAGAGAGGGAACACATATAGAAATAGAGTGGCTATGCTAAGAAAGCACAGCAACGTCTCATTCGAATATTGATCTTTACCCTTGACCTTGGCCTTTGATCGATCTGCATCATAAGTAAATGACTTCTTCCCATCTCCACACACAAAGTATGTGCCAACTGTGACCGAACTGGATCAGGCATTCATGAGTTAACGCCGAACTCTGAACCATGACTTAGACCCATTACCCTGACCTCTGATCCATCTGCATCAAATTGAACAACTTATTCCCAGACACAAACAAAATTTTGATCCACGGTAAATCATGCATTGATGAGCTATTATGTTAACACAGATTTTTATGTATACATACATAGAAACTACTCGATCACAATAGCTATGCCTTTGGCGTCTTTAAAGAAGAAAAGATGTTCATCTCGGGAATGGAACATGATAACTAGATCAAGAAATACATTAGAAAGACTTTGTTTTGTACCTGTGTATCCGACTTTGGGCATACACTTGACAGTCCGTTCCCTGAGACCATGTAGCCCTCTCGTGTAACACATACCTTCACTTCGGCACAATACCCACTGTACATACTCAGTACATGTTAAGACTACTTCATTCAGGGTGGTATCAGTAGGGGTATTTTTATGACAAGTCAGCGGATCTTGCAGTTCAAGTGTTTTAACGAAATTTCAATCACCATACAGTTCCATGCCCCAACTAAGGATCGAACCAGCATTCTTTCGAAAAGCATACATCTCTAACCATCCGAACACTAAAATTACAGAACGTGGTAACTACAGAAAACAAGAATGACATAGCAGATCAATTTTGTAACCATCTGACCACCACAATGTAACGAGAGAAAACAAGAAGGGAGACAAAATTAAACAATAAAGCGCGGACAGACGCAGGAATCACGAGAGAGAATTATGAGGAGGCGAAGATGGATGGGCGGGGGTAAGAGGAGGCTGATGGCAGTGATGAGGGCATTTAGGGAGATACCAAGATATTAATCCCCACCATAAATCTCCCTCTCAAGATTCCGGCCATAAATGCGAGGATAAAGCAGAGATAGTCAGCACGCATGAGGTCGCTCCCACGGTGCACCCTTCTTCATATTTCCTTGAGGGGCTTCTTGCGACTGTGAAGGAACTCGACTTAGATATAAATAAATAAATAAATTAATTAATTAATAAATGTGAATTACTTAACCTCCTCACTACGATAACGTTCCTTATTTTCTTGCCACCTCTAGACTTAAAGGTTGTAATGTATATGAATAATGTTCCAACTGTTTTAACTGGAAAGATGCAAGAGTGTTTCCAGCGCCAGTTAATTTCTCTGGAAGAACTGGCGCATTTGAGAAGCCAGATTATTATTATTATTATTATTATTACTAAACTACTACTACTACTACTACTACTACTACTACTACTACTACTACTACTGCTGCTACTACTACTACTACTACTACTACTACTGCTACTACTATTACTACTACTACAACTACTACTACTACTACTACTACTGCTACTATTATTACTGTTACCATTATTATTATTATTATTATTATTATTATTATTATTTCTACTACTGTTACCACCTGACGATTTCATTCAACATACTAAACTTTACCATGTCTTAAAGCATATCAGGGAGACGTCCTCTATCTCCACGTCATATGTACAAGGAATGCAGTGTTACGATTGTGATGACAGTGAAGCTGAAAGTGATGATGATGATGATGATGATGATGATGATGATGATTGTTATACGGCCAGGTAAGCATCATTACGGCGTTATCTTGTTTATGTGGCACCAGCATTTTAGTGATCTGTGTTCCTATCTCGGCAACTGGACGGCCACTGAATTTCTCATGAGGCAACAAAGGAGAAATCACATAGCCTCTTTAGTCTGGGGGAGTCTCAAAGTGTCTGGTGCGAAGGGAGAAGAGGCAGAGAGAGAGAGAGAGAGAGGGGGGGGGTCACAGTGAAAGAATTAATAACTATTGGTGTATTAATGAAGTCTGCATAAAGTAATAGAGAACGACAGAGGCCTGAAGTGTACAAATCATGAGAGAAGTGATGGAATAAGCACTTAAAATATGACTGTACAGTGACATGGAGAGAAAGACGGACAAATGCAAAGTCTCGTGAAGGTTATGCATCGGTCTATGGGGGAAAAATAAAGAGAAATGCTTTGACTGGATACTAAGAGTTGCTGGAAGAGACATAATGCAAAGGTAAAGCAGGGTATATGAGGGAGGATGGTGTGTTGCGGGATCGGGGGTCGCTGTTGAGTATGGACAAGTGAATGACGATCTTTTTGTCTGTTTCGTTCCCCATAGGACGTTATATCGGGCAAAGGATAAAAAAAAAAAAAGACAAGATTATTTGAACATGTATATAAGGTCGAATGTGCTGTTTAAGGCAAAAGATAATTAAACTAATAAATAAATAATAATAATAATAATAATAATAATAATAATAATAATAATAATAAAGGTCATATCTACGTGCCTGACCTTCAACATCAATACTTTTATTGTTTTTTTTCCTACTCCCACTACAGCCATTTTAAATTATACACGAACGTCTTATATATATATTACAACTCACCCAAAGACTATAACCCCTTCATTCCGGGTACGTCTTTCTTGCTTCATTCATGCTAATTTCAGAGACTTGTTTACTTTTGGAAGGAATGTACACAGCCTTCATTAAACCCTTCACTACGAGACGCCTCCATTAAATCTGAATAAAATCGTCCGGTGGTAATAAGAATAAGTCGCCGGATTCAAGAGGTTAGGGAATATTGTAAGATCAACGTATGCTATTCCCCACCAAAAGAGAGACAAATCTTTCAACATGGAAGTATATAAGGACCGGTGATTACTCGTACTACATTTTCCCGTAATGCTGATGGACTGGAAACGCCTACCACGAAACATTAAAGTGTGAAAGAGCCTTAACGCATTAAAAAAGAAAAAAAAAAAATCTCCACCAAACAGGCATTGACCGGGCGCAGACATGTTTATCGCTTGGAGTCGGGGATGGCTATTTACATTCTTCTGTCCCTCTCCTGATGATTTTTGCAGCTTGGGAGAGATTATTTGAACTGGAGGTGTTACATATAGTCACAGCAAACCTTCTTTCCCATCGTTTCCACCTTCCTTCCCCTCTTTTCCCTCTTCCTTCCCATCTTATCCCCATCTTTCCCATCCTCCTTTCCTCCTCCCCTTCTCTCTCTCTCTCTCTCTCTCTCTCATCAGCACCAGCGGACTGTCCTAAGGTTAATATCGTCTGGTAGTAGCAAGAATACACTAAACTCTTTTTACTCTAACTTGGCCCGGATTTTCGTCCTTTTGCAGCATCCTTTCCACGTCACTTCTTGACTAGCATCATACTCGTATTCTGGGGTTAATCTACTGTTATGCCTCAGCATTTAAGGTTGAGAGATGGCAATGGCAGGCCAAGTTAGAGTAAAATGGATATAAAAAGAACGCTGATCCAAGTGAAAGAAGTTCGTACTGCCAATGAGATGTAAGCTATGCAAATTTTATAAAGACATTTTAATATACTGGTAATCAAAATAAATGCCATGCTAATTTAAAAGAATATCGACATGTACTAATATCCTACTAACTGAACTGAAATCTATGCAAATTTGAAGTATACCTGCTAATTACATCCCCCTGTACTCAGCTAATCTGGTCCCATAAAAAGGACTCAGTGAAGAACGCCTTAGTGCCTTTTTGTGTTGTCCTTGCTTGGAATCTTGCACTACTGATATATCATAATTTTAATCATATATTTGGCTCTTTCTATTATGCATAAAAAGTTAAAAATTAGTAGTAGTAGTAGTAGTAGTAGTAGTAGTAGTAGTGGCAGTAGTAGTATTGCCGACCACAGGGACACCACAGCCAGTCCCTTTAAAACAGCGCAGGGCAAATGTGGTGTTGAAAAGAGTAATGGAGGTAGGACATTAGAAGGGACTTAGGAACTGCGACAAGTGAACTACACAAGGAGCTATCATACAATTAAGAGGAATGTGAATCAGGCAAGGGACAGAGATAAGAAGTTAATAAAGGCGACTAAATATAAATATCTGTTACACAACGGGCACACTAACGGAAGAAAAACGAGAACAATGAAAATTAATGACAAGGAAAATGCAAAAGTAAAACCAGACACACGAACAATATGCGGAAGTATTACCGATACAAATTAGAAAGCCCAACAGGTAAAAATAAACCCACTATGAAAGCAGAGATAAACTAAATCAAACAAAGCCAAAGAGGAGTAAGGAGAGTATTGTTAAGGCTGGAGAACCAGGGGGAGGTCCGAGAGATTGAAGGGGGAGGAGTAAGAAGGGAGAGAAGAAAGGAGGGGAGGAGTAAGAAGTATGTGAAGAAAGGAAGGGGCGTTCCTTATTCTGAAATCACCTCTATTGTCCACCAGAGGGGAGGAGGAAGGGTCGATGTTACCATACACTCGGCTCTTTCCACAGCTGCACGACAATAATCTACTAACACTCAGCACATACTGCACTTTCAAATGAAGATTATGTTGGGTAAATATATCTTCTCCGGCACTTGTAACCTAAAGAAATGCTTTGAAATTTGAAAGGCAAAGTTGTCGTACAGCTGACATGCATGACATCACCCCGCCTTCGTCCCGCCTACCATTACTCCCTCCGCGTCAGAACCCTACTAAAGAGCACTGATATTTCCCAGCACTGACTTCTTCCATTAGCGACTGGAACGGAAGGGCCTAATGGAAAGAAGTAATGGACGTTACATACACCCGCATTTGAAAACAGAAAAAAAAAAAAAAAGGGGTTCTAAACTTCCGCCAACACAGGGCGGCCATTGGTGACGTCACAAGTAAACAAAGCCTCCGTGGCCGTCTACTCAATCCGGCTACATAAACAACCCACCACCTCCACCACGAATCCTCCCGCCCCTTGAAAAACGTGTTACAGAGACGGGAACAAGACCAGATCGTCCAGAACACTACTCGGCACTTTAGATAAACGGGTATCGGGCCATCTTTCCTACCAACGTGCCGAATAAATACTAAAGACACCGAAAGCGTATCGAATAAAATGCTTGGGCGCCGATAATCGAGCTAATTAAGATAGAAGGCGGCCATTAATGTAAGATGTCAGAGGAAGGGGGGGGGAGAAGGAGGAGGGAGGAAACGGGGATTAAGGATGGAAAGAGGAGGGATGAAGGAGTAGAGAGAAAGGATGGAAGAAAAAAAAATGGAGAAAGAGAAAGCAGAAATGGGAGGAAGGATTGAGAAGGAAAGAAGGATCGAAGAATGAAGAGGAAAGGTGAAAAAAAGGAAAAGAACACTCGACGGAGAGGAGGTGGAGGATGGGAAGCAGAAATGGGAGAGGGGACCGAGCAAGGAGGGAGGAAGGGCGTATGGAAAAATGGACAGGACGGATGGAAGAAGCTGAAAAATAAAAATGGATGAGAGCAAGAAAAGCTATGACGAAAGGAATACAAACGAAGAAAAAAAAAGGAGGAGGAAGGGAGGGAAGAAGATGAGTAATGCCAAGACGAAATCAAGAAAGGTGAGGAACCAGGAGTGTGAAAATACATGGAAACCAGAAACAAGCCACAAAAACCAAGCCGACTCAGGAGTTGTACTGCTTATCGACCAGAACCCGTAAAAGAAAAACACACCCACGGGGCCAGATGTGTTAGCGAGAGGCGTCAGATGTGTAGGAAGATCAGGCCTGCTGTAGGAATGTGTGAGGCAGGTGTGTGTATGGTGAGGCAGGGGTGAGCTAGGTATATATGGATGAAGGTTGGATCTCTGTGTGGGAGGTGCAGAAATGCGGGTGGATGTCAGGTGTTAAGAGTGAGGCAGGTGTAAGACAGGTATGTGGGGTAAAGATGGTATGAGTGATGAAGTGTGTGTGTGTGTGTGTGTGTGTGTGTGTGTGTGTGTGTGTGTGTGTGTGTGTGTGTGTGTGTGTGTGTGTGTGTGTGTGTGTGTGTGTGTGTGTGTGTGAAACAGAACTGTATGGTCGGTTTGTGTGTGTGAGGAACGTGTGTGGTGGGTATATGCAGAGCGTCAGGTATCAACGTATATGTGTGTGATGAGACAAATGTGAGGCAGATATGCGTGGGAGGGGAATGTGTGTGGCCGGTAGAGGAGATGAGTCAGGTCTGGGGACGTGTCTGTGATGAGGTACGGGTATGGTATAGGTCTTTTTGAAGCAAGTATTTTATGGGACAGAGGACTGTAATGAAAATGAAGCAGGTGTATGGAGGGAATAAGAAACTAGAGAGAGAGAGAGAGAGAGAAAGAGAGAGAGAGACAGACAGACAGACAGACAGACAGAGAATGTGTCGAGTCTGTGAATGGTAAAATAGGAAAAAAAAAAAAAAACAAGGAGGAGGAGACGGTGAAAAAAGAGTGGTTGGCTATGTTGTCGGCGTGGGAATGAGGTGTGAGTGAGGTGGGCCAGGTAGGGGAGAGGGACCTGGGTATGTTGAACACAGAGGGGAAATGATACATCCAGATTGAGGTGACCGATATATAAGTGGAATGACAGCTATTACACAGCAGCTATATACACAGCTGCAGAGCCAGTGTAGGGATAATAGGAATGAGTTGCATATTCCGTTTGTCTGGAGTCAGTTGTATAGGCTAGTACTGAAATAAATATGTACACTTAACCAGACGATATAGGACTGACTTACTAACCTTAACTAACAACCTTAACTGACCTACCCCACACCACTGTCTATTCTCATGATTTGTTTGAATATGTGGCATCTGTGTGTGCACAACTGAATGTAATCTGGTCAAAAAAAAAAAAAAACTGAACCAGGTGAGAAATACTACAAAAACAGACAAGCAAAAGATTAGGTCATTTATACAGCATATCTAATCATCTGTGAAAAGTGAGATGAGAAGAAATCAGCAGCACACAACCTCTTAAAAGAAAAACTGCGAAATCTTAACCAGGTACAATAGTTAACAGTCAACCATCCACCAAACGAGAAGCTTTAGTAGGGCAGGATTGAGACGTGGCCTGCAGATACACACCCAGCCCCCAGTTCTCCCTCCACGTTACCCGTCCTGCCCCGCCCTGCCCAGCCCTCTCCAGCGCCTACACCAGTCCCATCAAACTTTTAAGGAGCTGCTCTTATCTCTGTGACGACTGTGCCATGAGCAGGTGAAGTATCTTTATTTCTGACTCTCAGTTCACTACACCTCTCATGCTCTTTACTTATATCTTTTAACTCTACTCCACCGACGGCCATTTGTACTACTGACCACTCTTTCAGTCTGCTTCAGTCCTTAAGTTTATTTCCCATTCACAGGGCATTACGGTATCATATACTCTTAAACTGGCACAGCTGACTGCTCTTTCTATTTTGGACAGCGTTAACTTGTATTTCCAATCCATACGGCATCGTATTACGCTCATTTCTCTATTCTTGCCGGGAACTAATTTTTCACACAACAGTAAGAGTACAGTACAGATTATTGTGAATTCCTTCCACAATGCAGTTACCAAAATGCTGATGCCAACGACGTATCTTGCATTGTCCACCTGTAGTCTAAAATCCTAGGCCCCCCTTAAGTTCTCATGAAATTCGTGCCTTCATGAGAGCGCAGAACCCAATGAGCGCTGTCTTGTTTAACTGTGGTGCTGATTACATTGCATTAGTGTCCCTGGCTTTATCGTGCGAAGTGTGAGTGTTGACGTAAAGATAGGCCTTGTTTCCTCCTCATCTTCATCACAGTTGGCTTCTCTTTCTTTTGCCTTTTCCTTCCCCCCCCCCCATGCTCATGTCTTCTCATTTTTTTCTTTTGTTTTTTTTTCTTTCTGGGTTTTCGGCTGCAATTATTATTTGATGTTGCTTTATCTTGAGGAATTCAAAACGTTGCCACCGCTCCTTCCTTGGTGCATACTGAGGTGGGTGGTGATGCAACGAGTTCATGTTATACAAAAACCCATACTATTTTATCCGTATCGACTCGCTCTTAACTGTTTATCCACTTAGCCAACAGTTTTTATTTCACTTATTTATTCATTTATTTATCTATTTTTATTCTGGTTTCCTTTTCTGCCAGCATCTGTGAACATTACTTTCCAGTGTGATTTTTTCCGCGAGTGGTGAAGTGAATGACAACGGCACGTAATCTCGTCACTTAAAGAGGCTCCCAAGCACCCCTTCCTTAGCGATTTATTATTGTATAAGGCCGGCTAATATAACTTGTTCGTTATTTATGAAGAGTGTGGTGACAATAGAGTGATTTAAATAACAGAAGGGGATAACCACGAGTAATTAGCAAAATAAATCGCTCAGGAACAGGTTTTCGGGCGCTTCCTTATCCGACGAGAATACGATGACGAGGGCTGGTATGGGGACCGTATTCTCGTCGGCACGTGAGGCTTTCTAACATCTTTTCTTTAGCGACTTATTTTGCACGTGACACATTACTTTCTTGTGTATTATTTATGCCTTTCGAATATCGGCAGTCATGAATACCGGTACATTTACGCAACAGTTACAGAAATTAAATATACCCTGTTTACTCTAACTTGGCCTAAAATTATCATCTCTCCATCTTGATTACTGAGTTGTAGCAAGAGACTAACACTAAGAAATGCTATGGAAAGAATGCCAGCGAGGTATGTTAAATAAGCTGCAAAAGGTTAAAAAAAAAAAAAATCTGTGCCAGGTGAAGATAATATGACTATAGTAACACACAGGTACCAGGGAGCCTCCTTTGAAGGCTGGTAAGGGCATGATGCGGTAAGATGCCAAGGTAGGGGGTCTGCTCATGGAGGCGTGGTCCCATGTAGCTGACATACAAGCAGGTAGGCTTATACAGAGGCTTTTATGACCGCCATTTCATAACATACTATAGAAAGTGATCCTCAGTATAAGGTGATACATATATATATATATATATATATATATATATATATATATAATCAACTGGTATCAAACTACCTTTCTTTCATGTAAAACTTTTGGCCACATACAGAGTTTCTCGTATTTTTTCCTTTCTTTAATCCAATTAAGTTCGTTGTTAGGACATCATGGAATGTGGCGAGAATGTTGTCTGGATCATCTCATAAATCAGCTTACATGTAGGGGCGAGGTGCTCCAGGAATGTCACCAGTCGCGACATAATGGAGTGTGACGTAACCCGCCTGGAAACCACGGTCGTAAATGTACTGTGTCGTACGGCATGAGGCTTGACGAGCGATGTGTTGAAGTGTGGTGCTGCAGTTACCGTCTTGATACGACCATGTGTGTGTGTGTGTGTGTGTGTGTGTGTGTGTGTGTGTGTGTGTGTGTGTGTGTGTGTGTGTGTGTGTGTGTGTGTGTGTGTGTGTGTGTAAAATTTTACCCCATAATACATTGTCCCAGGTGTTTCACTCAATCACAATCGCAAAAAAAAAGTCACTAAACAGATTACACGAAAACTTACATTTAATTCAGCCTCTTACACAACATGGTTCAACGGAGAGGAAAAAGGCGAATACAATGTCGGCTTTTTCAATACGGTACATTTCTCGTGGGTGATGAAACACTTGCCTCCAATAAGACATCCTTTTGTACAATATAGGTTTGCAGACGCTCACGTGTAACAGTATATCTCCTGGTAAATATTGTCTCTTTTTTTCCTCCTCTAACGAATCCTAAATCGTATGGGTAAAACTTTGAATTCATGTAAGCCTACTGAAACAACGCATCCTCCGCCAGAAGCAAAGAGACCGAAAAGAAACAGTTAAAGAAATATATGATCTCTCTCTCTCTCTCTCTTTCTCTCTCTCTCTCTCTCTCACACACACACACACACACAGCGCCATCCCTCCCACCTCAGCAGCAGGAGTACTCACGCCATGCAGCTTGAAGTAGAGTCCACAGGCGTTGCACACTGGCTCTCCATTGTTGTTGCGGCGCCAGAGGGTGGTGTTGGTGGTCTGGCAGTTGGAGCAGGTCATGCCGGAGCGACGCTGAGGCTGGGGCGTCGCTGCTGGGGCCACGTACTGAGGGGGATAAGGGTAGGGGTTAGGAGAGGTCACAATAAGTCAACAACATAAATAATAATAATAATAATAATAATAATAATAATAATAATAATAATTCGCCTAGGCCCTAGAGACATAGAACGTATACATGAAGAAGAAGAAGAAGAAGAAGACGAAGAAGAAAAAGGAGGAGGAGGAGGAGGAGGAAGAGGAGAAGGAAAGAAATACTGCAAAATCACATGTCACTCCCGAAACTACTTCCTGCCAGAGATGGAATCTGACCTAGTAGTTTCGTGTACCCTCCAAAAATATACATAAAAAAATATTCCCTGCATTAGAAAGAATTAGAATTAGCAGTCACAATATTCCCTGCGAAAGAAAGGATTCAAACTAGCCATCTTGTATGTCTGCTTCTATAACAATGACAATACACCCTGCAAAAGACGGACTAATAGGACTGGCCAGGCAACTGTGTGTGGACGTGGGGTCTGTTGATGCCATTAGCCCCGCACTACTGAGATTGAAGACACTGAAGAGGTAGTGCCTCGGGATTTCTTGGGATCTGGGTCCGTATTCTCGTCACGTTAAGAAAGCTCCCTAGCACCTTTTCCTTACCGATTTATTTTTATATACGGCTGGTTAATATAAATGTGTATGTTATTTAAGCAGAATGACTTAAATGACAGAGAAGATGAGGCTAAGGAGTAATAAGCAAAATAAATCACTTGAGAGGGTGTGCTGGGGAGCCTCCTAAACCGACGAGAAAACGGGCCCTGAACTCACTATAATATAAACTATTAAATAAAGATGGCAATACTCCCTGCAAAAGATGGGATTCAGACTGACAATCTTAACTGTGTCCTTTTAAAACAAAGATAATATTCACAGCCAAACGCGGCATTCTAACTCATCATTATACGTCCCTCTAAAAAAAAAACAATACACCCTGCAAAAATCAGACTTACAGGGCTGACGGGGCGACGCTGTGTGCGGACGTGGGGCCTGTTGATGCCGTTGGCCCTGTTGTAGAGGCCGCAGGCATTGCAGAGGTAGTGGCCCCCGGAGTCGCGGCGCCACAGCGGGGTTGTGATGGCGCCGCAGTTCACGCACTCACGGTTCTCATTGCTGTCAGGGTCGCCTGTTGGGTGGAAAGGGTGTGTTAGCGAGACGTATTCTGGGAAAGTGTGGAAGATAAAAAGCCATATAAGAAAGCTGTTATGAATGGAAATATTAGAAAATGTGTCGTGCGGGGAAGTGTTGGCTCCCGCACTCTCAACTTCGATGCTGTCCGGGTCGCCTGTTGAGATGAAAGGAGTGTTAGGGCAAGTATTATACAGGTGACAAATACAACAGGCAAAATGTTATAGGGATAGGTAGGCCTACATACACAACAACAAAAAACACCTTATCAGATTTGCCAAACAGAAGAATAAATCGAAGTCACTAGATTAGCAGAGGTATAGGGAAAGCCGCTGTTCACGCACACTCGTCTCTCGTTCCTGTCAGGGGAACGGGAGATACGAAGTTAAGGAATGTGTTAAAGATGCTGTTAAGGAAATCACGTTTGATTACGCTTTGGTTTGGGAAGTCAATCAGGTATGACTCTGAGTTGGACTTGATGGCAGTGCACTTTGCTGGCGTCTGGGGCTCTGGGGCTTGGTATGGGGTCCTGGGTATGGAAGAAGCATGTTAAACCTGGAGGACAGAATCACATCAGGGAGTATGGTCTTCAGTGACACGGTGGAATATGAATGAGACCTGAAATTCTGCTACGCTAAAGACATACATGCAACATACATTATATATATATATATATATATATATATATATATATATATATATATATATATATAGATATATATATATATATATATATATATATATATGTGTGTGTGTGTGTGCGTGTGTGTGTGTGTGTGTGTGTGTGTGTGTGTGTATTACATTTAACCACGTCCTCACCACAAGTCTACGGACAAAGCACGCCTCTTTCGTGTGTCCAAGAGCCTCACAAAATTGCCAGTATCGTGAAAAAAACAAAAGTGGATATTTTTACAGATTTATGGCAACATCGAGAAATTAAAACAGTAAATTATAAGTGGATAGTCACATTGTTCCAATTACATTACCTCCTTCCTAGCGATTACAACCATTTCTCTTCTCTTCTTACTTCCACCGGAGATTTTTTTTTAGATTATCAAAAGCCAGACTGGAGGGATTACATATTGTCTTCATTAACCCCTTCAGTACAAGAAGTCTTCCCTAAGCTGAATAAAATCGTACGGGAGGGGTAAGAATGTAAAGGTGTCATCGTACTGAAGGAGTTATGAAACCAAAAAAATAAAAAATAAAAAAAATAAAAAAAATAAAAGCACCTGCAAATGTATGCGGATTTAGAGAGAGAGAGAGAGAGAGAGAGAAAGAGCACAGGAGAGGACGTGTGTGTTGTGTGTCTCCCTGTCAAGTGACTCTCTTCCCTGACTGATGACAGGGAAGGGGGCAGGGGAGTCTGTAGGCAGGGGTGAAGGGCAGGGGAGAACAGAGACATGAGGTGAGGGGCAGGGGCGGGATGCAGGGGTGAGGGGGAACTGGTGAGGAGCAGAAGTAAGAAGAAATGAAAGGTTTGGGAGGGGGTGTGGGGTGGAGTAGGTAGGGGAGGGCGTGGCAGGGTAGGCAGAGGAGTAGGAAAGATTGAGAGAAAGGAACAGGGGAAGGGCAGAAAGACAGAAAAAAAAAAAATAACATAGCATAGGGACACAGACGGGTGGGAGACAGAACTGTAAGCGTGCAGAGGATGGAAAGGGTTGGGTAAGAAGAGGGGAAGGGAGAGGAGGGAAAGAGAGGGGTATGGCGGAAAGAAGGCAGAGGGGCAGGGAAACAACAGGAAGCAGGAGGAGCAAAACTTGAAGAGAGGCAGGGGAAGGAAGGGACAGGGAAGTTAGGCTGGGTGGTAAGAAGGCAAAAGAAGCATGGAAAGAGGAGACGTTCAAGAGAAAAAGAAAAAAAAAAGAGGGGGGAAGGTACAGACAAGGAAGTAAAGGAAGGCAGACATCAGAGCAGGAGTAAGAAGGGAGAACAGAGATCCACAGAGACACACACACGTAGATGATTGAAAATGAGACAACAGTGACTTCTTGGTTAGGCAATACCTGCAGATCCTTAAAAAGTATTACTGTCGCTGAGAAAAATATAAACAGGATAAGTTGGAGGTTGTAGCTGGAAGCAAGTGTAAGTGTGGCCAGTGGATGGGCAGATAAAAGGGCAAAAGAAAGGCAGAACGATAGGGTAAGGGCGTGTACAGAAATAGGGTAAGGTAAAGACACGAAAAATCAATAAGGAGAGGTCAGGGTAGTCAGAAAGGTAAAGCAGAGAGACAGATATGGGAAGGGGTGAGGAAGAGAACGATAAAACAACAAGGACAGAGCACAAGGAAGGGCAGGAGCAGGGCACGAAAAAAGCTAAACCAAGGACACGAAAAAAGGTAAACCAAGGACACGAAAAAAGGCTAAGGCAAGGACACGAAAAAAGGGCAAGGGCTGAGCAGGGCTAAAGGAAAAGGGGCATTAAAAAGGAAAAAGGGTAAGAATAGGACATGATACAAAGGGCAAGGGTGGAGCATGAGGAAAGAGTAAAGACAGAGCACGAAAAATGGCAAGGGTAGGACAAAAATGGCAAGGGTAGGACACTAAAAAGGGTAAGAAAAGGGCACGATACAACAAAAGGGATACACACACACACACACACACACACACACACACACACACACACACACACACACACACACACACACACACACACACACACACATGAAGCAAAGGAAGAACTAGGAGAGTGAGTGAGTGAGCGGTAAAGGGCAGTGGTTGGTGTAGGGCAGGGCAGGGCAGGGTTGGGGGTGGGTAGGCAAGGGTAGAGGGCACTAGGCTAATGGTTCAGCCTAGACAGACGACGCCCAGTAACCCATCATATACCACGCCATCAAAACAAACACACCCACGCCTGCCTTTAGTCTGGGTACTTGACTGTCTTTATCCACACTCTTCCACACCCCATCACGGAACAACAAATGGATCCTGACAGAAATATTATGCAGTCCTCCTTCCTGATATACCTAACCTAACCTAACCTAACCTAAACTAAACTAACCTAACCTAACCTAAACCTAACCTAACCTAAACCTAACCTAACCTAACATAACACAACATAACATAGTGTAATAAACCCAACCTAATCGAATCTTTATCCAGATTTTTCCACACTCCACCACGGAATAATAAATGGAAGTTGACAGAAATGAAATGCGGTACGTTCATCCATTCTGAAACAGCTAACCCACCCTTACTTAACCTAGCTTAATTTAATCTAACCTACAAACCTAACTTATCCTAACCCAACCTAATCTTTAACCAGGCTTGTCCACACTGCACGGCGTAATAACAAAAATACAAAAAAATACAAAACTGAGGTACTGACTGAATGAACTAAAGCAACTAACAATCACAATATAATCGAATTTCCATCCAGACGTTTCCACGGTGCACGAGGTAACATAAAACGAAACCTGACAAAATTCTATATTAGCCTACTTCCTTACACGTTCAAAAACCAAGGCACAAACTGACAGAACAGACTGATAGAGCTTTAATGGTAGTCTCTGCTCTGTATTTACGTATCTGAAAATAAAACAGATGGTGAGTTCAAATATATACTGTGCCCTATATCTTTCTTTCCAGCATAAAAACTAAGACAAAATCTCACAGAAATGCCATGTTATATGCCTTTCTTCTCCCTTACAGATCCAAGAACTATAGAACAAATTTACAGAAATCTCCTCCCTTACAAATCCGGAAACCAAGGCACAGGCTGCCACTACGCGATGCAACAACAAATGAATGCTGACAGGAATTAAATAGGTTCCTCTTTTCGTGCATATCCTAAAATCGAGGAACAAATCAAAGGAACAGAAACGCTGCAATCTTGTCAGCTCTAAAAAATCAGAAGCTAAGGCAGGACTGAAATACTGTACCCTTATATGCTCTCACTAATGCAAAACTGGCAGAACAGAAATACTATATCTTTCCCTTAATAATCCAAAACCACGAACATCCAACGCTGATCTGTTATATCCATGAATCAGAGACAAATAGTTCGCACGCAGATATCGAAGCGACATGGTAAAAAGAAAGATATATTGGACGGGACACGATAAACAATAGGTCAATAAACAACTAAGGTTTTTAATTAAGGTTGTACGAGTGGAGTGGGTGTTGGGAGTGATGTGTGAGGTTGCAGATCAAACAAACAAGGACTATGTGTTGCTCAGGAGTTGCCAGGGGTGGGGTGGGGTGGGGTGGAGTGGGGTGGTGGGGACTTTGGAGGAGGGGATGGGGTGAGTGGGGTGAAGTGGTGATTCTGGAGGAATGGAGGGCACGGGGTGGGGTGGGAGTAGTGGGGATTTTGGAGGAGGGGATGGGGGGATGAGGGGATGTTGGAGGAGGCAGTGTGGGGAGGAGGGTTTGCAATGTGGGTGGGAAGGGTTTGGAGGCAACCTTCCCTGTACACACATTTTCTTTTGTTTGCATTTCTACTACTCCAAACTCCCCACCACCTAATTTTTCCAGGTGCTGTAGAGGGACACTTTCACGCCGTAGCACCGATGTAACTGATATGGGTGGAGGTACTTCTGAGAGAGTGGGAAAGTATAATGAGGAAAATCGGCGTGGCTGTGGGGAGGGGGAAAGTTTGGGGAAGGTTGTTAGAAAGCACGTCGGGGAAAATAGGTTCTTGATTGGGAAGGAAGGGAGAGGAATTTGGAGGGTGTAGTGGGAGGGGGTACATTAAAGACAGTGTGGGTACTGGGAAGAAAGGCGGTGACTTCTAAAGGAACAAGATACAAGGAATACTGAGGAATACCTGTAGTAGAAATGAATGAGAAATATATGTTTACCTGTGACTGGGTATAGGGGGAGAGCTGGAGGGAATAACAAAAAGAAATACTGATGAAAGTGTTTGTGTAGGGGTGGGGGGGAGTGGAGGGAGTTTGGTTGGATAGTAAGGCAATAATAGAGTGAAAATTATGTTTAAAGGCGAGACGGAGAGTTTGGAAGGGAGAGGGGGGAAAGAATATATAGAAAAATGTATGTAAGGCAGTAGGGGGGAGGGAGTACTGACAAGATGTGGCGGAAAGAAAGTTAGTGTGTGTGTGTGGGGAGGAAGGTGCTCGAAGTTTAAAGAATATGAAGAGGTATAATGATGAAACTGTTTTCTTGGGGTTAATGAGGGTGAGATGTAAGAAGAATATCATACCTAAGATAGAAAGGCAGATGGGAGACAAGAGCCTGAAGTGGAAAGAGAGAGGGGGGGGGGCCACCCATGAGAAGCTGAGGGAGGAAACTAAGAGAAATCGCTCAAGAGCCTCGGGAAGACAAAAATAATGACAAGGTTCCTCAGCTGAAACGAGAGGTCGAAGGTTAAAAGGAACATTATTCAAAGCTCTTGTAATGGAATGAGTGAAATGGCGAAAAACTGAAGGAAATATGGTACGTGGTAAAAGGCATGAATGGAATGGATAAGAGGGAACAGTACTCCTGA
Organism: Coenobita brevimanus; assembly: GCF_032717465.1. NCBI lineage: Eukaryota > Metazoa > Arthropoda > Malacostraca > Decapoda > Coenobitidae > Coenobita > Coenobita brevimanus. The sequence goes on from NC_137045.1 coordinate 6,892,696, forward strand.
ATTTGGCCTAAACCTGCCATCTCTCCATATTGACCGCCGAGCTGTAGCAAAAGAGTACCACCAGAATATGATACTAGCAAAAAAGAAGGGCAATGAAAATGATGTAAACGCTTAGTACTCTCTTTTTCTGCCACTTAGCCACATGAAATTCGCTGTAAAAGAACGAAAATCTGGGGAAAGTTTAGGCGAAGAAAACATAGCGGGGACGGGAAGGATCTAAGAAGGCATGTGTAGAGAGGGTGGAATAAGGAAAATGTGCCTGAAAGTTAAGGTGGAAACTATAAGGCATGGAAGGCAGAGAGTATCCTGCAACTCTTCACAAAAATGACATCATGTTCTGACTTTTTTCAATGACACTTCTTACTTATGCTTCCTTTAGGTACTACTTTAAACAGGTGTAAACGAAAGAAAAAAGGGCTTGTACTGTACTTGAATCTAATGCAAATTACAGAAATTACTAAGGGTATAATTAGTTACCACAGGATCTTTGTAATCATATAGGAAAACATCTCTCCCGTACCGATATAATTGACTCATTACAATTTTTAAAAGTCTCTTGTATGTTCTTAATGCCTAATATGCCGAAGTTCAAAAGATATAACATACTAGAGATCATATAGGTGTCAAATGCAAACTAAAGCGCTCAGGAAGAAGTACTGCCAAGTCTCCTATGCCGTTCGAAACTCTAGCCCTTCCTTATAAAAGCATCAAAATACGTTCAAAATTGGGGAGCTAAAATTCCCGCTTCTTCTATGACAAGCTAAGATTCTCCAACTCTCAAAGGACCTATATTCCTGAGAGTGTAGGGGAGGGAGAAGGAGAGGAAGAAGGGAAGGGGGAGGGGGAAGAGGAGGGGGAGGAAGAGGGAGGGTGGGAGTGGAAAGAAGGAGACCACAGAGGTAGAACGAAGCGAACGAGGTATGGACGAAAAGAGGAATACGGGCTAGAACGGATGAAAATTATAAAGCACTGGGCAACACACACACACACACACACACACACACACACACACACACACACACACACACACACACACACACACACACACACACACACACACACACAGGAGACGGAAATGAGGAAACTAAACAATTTAATGTATAAACAGCCTCTGATAACAATGTGGGCATAATCAATCCACCTGAAAATTATGATAAACCCCTGCAATCCCGTGACGCATTTCCTTTTCTCGCCCTTGCTACATCAAGACGATTTTTTTAAACTCCGGAAAAATCACCTACAGCAATGGGGTAGGACGGTAAGAAAGAAAAAAAGACTCCATTCACTCTTCCACAGCCTGATTTCTCCCTTAAGCTAAACAAAATCGTCTGAAGGTAATAAGAATCAAATATCATCAGACTGAAGGGATTAAATCGTCTCTCTAATAATTTTCCTCTGATAATTTTGACCTCAGAAGGGATAAGTCCATTCTAATTATCTTTCTCTGATCTTAAACTGCCTTCCTAAAAATATTTCTGTACTCATTCTTCCCCACGTGTCTGTTTTGGTATGTACTTAATTGGTACATGAAGCCAAATGTAATCTCTGGCATTAGCAATTAATTTATAGCTGATTCACATACCACGCCAACACACCACTATCAGCACAATCATGTAACTCATGTAACTCACGCGAAATCAAAACGTTCCAAGCAAGACACTGATAGCTAAACACACACACACACACACACACACACACACACACACACACACACACATACTAACCAGCTTCCTTACTACATATGCACATAAAGACCTCAGGTACACACCCAATAAACACATACCGTACATCTACACGTTCTCATAATACTTCCTTCCACGCACTCACATTAACCCTCATTATAACCCCTACACTAAAAGGTATACAAGTTGCATAAAATCACCTGGCAGCGGCAAGAAGAAATAATAAGCCGTTTATCTAAGGGCTGGGGTTAACACAATCATCTACAAACAGTGATAACACCTGCACTAACACACCCGCATTACCTAGAGCTGTAATGCCCCAGAGACAGGTACCAACCGTATGCCTGGAACAGATTTTATTAATTTCTGTGTCCACGGCCTTTAACCCAAGATACTCATACCGAACCATTACCAAGATATGGCCAACAGCTACCAAACTTCATGGGATTTTTGTCAAAGTTTTTAGAAATTAATGAACAGACAGAGAGACAGATGAACAGACAGACAGACACATCCAAAAACGTTATCAGGCATATACCAGTACGCTGTCGGTAACAGAATATCAAACACGATATCATACTGAAGGGGTTAAACACACTGAGACACAAAACATACATACACACACGGACAGCAAACCCAGCACGAGTCGGCGAATATTCCCAGCAACACACTCACGTCACCATCCCTCACACGCCCTCGCCTCGCACACCCACCAGCACAAACGCACTCACTCATGTCTGTGTTTTTGCCCTGTGAAACTACACCTCCGCACACACACATTCATACACAAACACAGGCGAGCACATGGGCACGCAGATGCGCGCAGGCGCGCGACACACACACACACACACACACACACACACACACACACACACACACACACACACACATACAAGCTTCTAAGTTACCCACACAACTAGAACTGAATGGGTGGCACTGATTTACTTGGAAAGAGAGGAGACAGTGGGTGAGAATGGGAGAAGGAAGATGGGTAGGGGAGGAGGGGGAGATTTGGAGGAGGAATAGGGACAGGGAAGGGAGACGACATGGGGAAGGGAAGGGGGGGGAAAGAAGAAAGGTAGATGAAGTTGGTGGAAGTTGGGGAAAGGAGTGGGGAGAGGGAAGGGGAAATGGAAAGGAGACAAAGAGGGAAGGAGAACTGTTAGGGAGAGGAAAAATGGGAAAGGAGAGGACAGTGAAGGAAAGGAAGGAAAAAGGGGAGGCATGCAGGTAAAGAAGGAAAGGGGGAGGTATAGGGGGCGGGGAGGAAAAAGAGAGGTATGGAAGACAGGTATGAAGGAAAAGGGGATGTGGACATGGAGAGGGATGGGGAGAAAAAACAGGTATAGAAGGATTTGGGGGAGACGAACTAGAGAAGAATGAAGGGAGCGGGGTGAAAAAGAACTGGCAGGAAGGGAAGCAGGAGAATGGGTGAAGCAAAGGAGGGCGGAAGGGTGAAGGAAGTAAAACATGGACAGGGAGGAGAAAAGGTTGGGAGGAAGAGTAAGAGAAGTGGACGGATTGGGGGAGTGCATAGACAGTGAAAGTGGCAGGGAAGGATTAGAGAGAGAATGTGTGTTTTGATGCAAGTTACTTCCTTTTTACTTCTTGATTTGATAGAAAGTTATTTGTGCAACACCCCACTTTAGTTTATGCTTTAATAAATATCAGTGTCCACAGAAATCAATAAAACAAGCAAGAAATAAAAAAAATGGTGGAAGAAGAGCAAACGTGTGTGTGTGTGTGTGTGTGTGTGTGTGTGTGTGTGTGTGTGTGAGAGAGAGAGAGAGAGAGAGAGAGAGAGAGAGAGAGAGAGGGAGAGAGAGAGAGAGAATCATCAATCCCCCTCAAACCTGATATAAGTAAACATCAATTAAGCGTACAGAGCTGGGAAGTCTCACATTATTTACATTCAGTCATCACCACCACCATCACACCTCCTTCACACCGGTGTTATGGTCCTCGTTAACCCATTCACAACGAGGACTCTATTCTTCCTATTTCCATTCTTCCTATTCTCCACGAGGACAGTATTTTTCCTCTCACCTGGCGATTTTACTTACTCCTCTCTTATTGAGGGTATCATTAAGTCTCCCTTATTTTCCTGGATTCTTTTTTCATTCTTGCTATTTCCAGACGATTTTACTCCACTCAGGAGAGGCTTTCAAACAGGAGGAATGAGAGCACTGCCTTCAAAAACACCTTTACTTCTAAGATGTTTGGAGACAGCAAGACTTAAAAGTAAAATCCGTCTTCGTGCTAAAGAGGTTAACTTTTTCACTCAGATGACATACATCTTAGCTTTATTTTTGTTATCTTCACACTGTTTAATACAATATACACACTTTCACAGTTCCATGGGTTAACTAGAGCATTAATAACAACAGATCCGCCTCTAGTCAAAATCGTTTGGTGGCAGCAAGAATAAACTGCAAATGATACGTCACGGATTTAAAGGGGTTAAAAAGTAGCTCGTGCACAAACCTTAACAACCCCGTCACTACGAGAGATGTGCCTAAGCTGAATAAAACCGTCCGGCGACAGCAAGAATAAAACAAATACTAAAAAAAGAACGCAATTATGAACAGGCCGCCATCGTGCTGGAGCGATAACTTTCTAACCCGTTCACAAGATTATATATATATATATAATACTCCTCACACCCTCTTTCCTACCGTGCTCCCCCTCCCCTCAAGTCTCCCTCACCCTCTCTCTTCCCAGCCTCTCTCATCTCTCCCCAGCCCGCACCCAGAGGTCCCGGGGGAGGCGGTGGTGAGAGAGGCCAGACGGGTCCGCTAAATGCATATTAATAAACGTCAGGCAGGCTATCACGCCCACACAAAGACCCTCACTCCCACCTTATCGCACACACATCCCTACCTCACACACACCACCACAGATTTTTTACAAATATTTTACAAGAAAGACTTTTCAGCCAAAATTCCTCAGCCCCCTAAGTTAGAAGGATTTATTTAATTGTATTGAATTTTATTTAATTTTCTTATTGTCCTTTTTTTATTTACCGCCTCTTATGAGAGTATGCCATTTTTTGGAGCTTTTTTTTTTTTTTTTTTTTTTTTTACACTGGCAGCGACTGAATATGCCACGTTCGACTATGAAGCTTATGAGTTAAAGGTCACGGTCACCTAAGATAAAAGATCTATCATAAGCAGGCGGTTGTTCCCAGTCTCGAGGACATTCTGGTTCGACTATATTTCTGTACTGTCAAACTGTTATATTTATCGAAGGACATACTCAAGACAGTGAATGGATCAGAAACTCCTTGTTAACACCTTCAATCAGATGAGCCATTACCTACTTATTCCTTTATACATTCAGACAATGCAGCTATACAGAAATTTTTCGAACTGCAAGAATCTAATGTTATCTTAATCAACACCCATCATTTCTAGACACTGTTCCTAAAATGAATGAAAATCATCTGGTGGCGGCAAGAATAACTTTAAAAATCGTCACTGAACTGTAAGGGTTAACACCTTCACTACGATTACATTCGATATTCTGTTCCTGCCACCGCCTGACGATTTTGGTCTTCTTAGGAGAGACCCGCTGTGGTGAAGGAGCTAAATAGTGTAAAATGAAATGTAACAGGCAGGAAGGTACTCATCTGACCCGCAAAGCACATCAATTTACTTTCATCATCATCATCCTGACTCTCCTTAATGATGAGGTGAGGATCCAGAAATAAGAGAAAGTCTAACAGCAAGAAACCATCAGTAATATCCCCAGTGAAATGGGCCACACAGTCATTTACATATCCTTCAAGTCCCCGGATTCCTGGTTCCATCCCCAGTCTTACCTTTACCAAATATCATCTTCTGTATATTCCTCTACACCTGTGCTTCACCTCCACCTGTCAGACATAGTTCAGTGACAAAGTTAAATAAGGGGTAGTAAATGTGCTTCACCGTATACTCGTATACTTCATCCAGTCAGCTCCGTCCCTCATCAGTACCTCAGCCTTACCGAATTCCCCATCTGGCTTTCCCCCATACACTCGTTACCATATCTATCCACGTTCTTCTTTGCTACCAAGCCATCTCCTACCTTCATACCTACTCATAAATGTCCAATGCACCGCCCTATATAAAACCACTCCCTCCATTTGACCACGCCATCTAAGTACGCTCTCTTCCACTCTTATCAGCAGACTCCCATACGCCACATCTTTAGCGAGTCGAGATAAACACCAGAAGTAAGAGAACGAAGACTAAAGGAAGGAGGTCAGCGGGGAAAATATCACTATCCCCAGACAAACGAAGGAAGACTAATAGAGAGTGTAGTATATACCAGACCTAATTCACTCGTGTAAAGTATAGATAGTGTGACGCAAATTAGTTGATCCAGTTAAAACGCTTCTCTAATCTGCCGTCCGCCCTACGCTGATGCAACCCAACCAAGCATGGCCTTCAGTAACCTCACAGATAAACTGCTATCCTCAGTGCATTAGCCTCATGATAGCTTCTACTTCACGTCTTTATTATTATTATTATTATTATTATTATTATTATTATCATTATTATTATAGTATCATCAACGTTCCTGCTTGTACAGAGATCAGAACTACAGAAAATGGCATGCCTGAATTCATCATCATCATCACCATCAGCATCAGCAGCAACATCAGCAGCAGCCTTACTACCACCTAAATACAACGCTACACTCTGGGGTAAACCCTCAAGGCACCCTAACCCCTAACTAACACTCGACATTATCTGAAACGGCCATCGTGACCTCTAACCATCAATGTCATGACCCCATCAGCTTAGTCTACGTTTCATCCACACATCACACCTGTCAAACATGTCCTATTTTTTTACCCTGAGAGTTCGCCTTCAGTGCGCCTTAGATGCAAAATTAACCCTGTCTCTAAGACTCCTTAATTATTTCTCTGAGCCACTATAGTTTCTTATTTCACTTCAGTCCAATTCTTTCTCAACCATAACACCTTCCCACCCATTCTCTGCCTCCCGATAACATACTGCAAGCCCAATATATCCTCTTCTTTCTTCCTGCTCTACTATTATTTGCTTACAACACCTATCATCCCCTCCCTATCTCCCCACTTCATCTCTCTCCCTCCCAGCTCCATCACAACTCTCTTCCTGCTCTACTTCACCCCCATTCCCTGCCCCGTCAAACCTCAGAACTGACCTGGCTCGATCCTGCGGTAGGTCTCCCCCGACGCGGTGTGGAGGATGGAGTCGTACGGTGCGGGTGAGGACCATGCTGGCTGTGTGGCTGCCATGTAGGTGTGGTGTGGCAATGGGGTCGACCTGTCCAGGGCCTCCTGAAAGAGTTGAACGATTACGACAAGGTCACTTTTTCGACAAACACAGCGACATCTGCTACACAAGGATGCTAGTTATGATTAGCACACTGGTACATGTTAAGATCAATATGCTCACCGTAGCAGGCAATGCTAATATAAAAAAAAAGTCACTATAATAATGGCAAAGGAGATTTTAACTTCAGTGGCAGGTATGGAATGTATTGCTGTACACAAACATGGCAACATCACATATGTGAGGAAGTGGTAATTTTTAGTTGCTTTCGGGATTCAATTGTCACTGAAAAAGTAACATACAAAAGATCATTTGCACACAACAGGTTTATATTTTGTAAGAGACAAGACAGGTTGGCAGCCATAATACTGTACAGTACCTGCATAAATAACCGGATTTGTCCTAAATTAGTCCCTAACTCAGGAGGGTACAACCCGACATTAAATTCCCTCAAATATGCATGTGATGCATGAGCAATATCAACAAAATGGGGGAATGAGTGCAAATGTGTAAGGCACATGGGAAAGATATGGAGGTATGTGTAAAAAGTGTTGCCATAAAGCATTGGCCAGTGTGTTAGTAAGTGAGTGTCATCGGTTTTATTTCTTCGCTAGTGTTGTCTTCTTTAAATAGATGCGATGATGATACAGGGCAGTGTCGATGGTGAGGTTCCAATTCTGCTTCAGTGAGCTGGAGACTGCCTCAGTCACTGTGCCCGACGAGGTGTCCAATTAAGATGCGAATCACAGGGAGAGGTAAAACAGGTCGTTATGCTGCCTAAAAGGCTGTCCACTGGACGACTCTAAGGTAATTCGAAAGAGAGGGTGGACTGCTATCAGGAAAATCTGACTGTCTCATTGTTCACTCCAGGTGCAGTTCTCCTTGACTGCATATTCTCGGGGTGGTTCAGACTATAAATCTCCTATTCTGCTCAAGAAAAATGGCCCTTCTCAGGGAAAACCATGTCCGAGTGACATGCCACACCATTCCCCAGTACCCGGAACCTTGCTCTCCCTGCTGATTTTCGCTGGATGATGACGTGAACGAACTACAAAAGAAAGTTGTTATCTTTCAAACTTATATAGTCAGAAGAGAAGTTCTAACAAACCCCAGCTGAAGCGGTGGGTAATATTGGTACGAAATTGAGCTCTTACAGTCCACAGAAAGTAAGGACGACGTGAGTTTGAGAGAGACTGGTAACAACCTGGAAAGGGAAGCCACGTATGAATCGGGTTTTCCACTTACTTCTGCTTCATTCCTTTTGTCCTGTGGCGTTTGCTTGCATTCCTGCTTTACTTCTCACAGCCACAGTTACAGAGGCGACAGTGGTTAACTAGAACAGACGAAGGCAGCTATGTTGAAACCGTATCACATGGTGGACCATGGATGCATGCCCGGTGGCAAGCTAAGAATTAATTTCCCCAAACCACTGCTATATTAATAGTGTCCTTGTTGATGGCATATCTTGGCATACCATGTTTTACAGTGTATGTTGTATAACAACCATACTAATGCTGAAAGTTTAAAATGTGATATAGTGTTTCTACTAATACCGTTCTCAAACAAATACTGCACGGTCCACTGTTTCGGGAAAAACAAAATGACTCTTGCCACGGAAGGTGAAACCAGGTTGTGTGTGTAGGAAAAGGTCGGTAAAAGCTCCTGTGCATATTACAGAGTAGTGCCCATGCCATACCGACGTAGAGGGGGTGAGCGTGGCAAGGTTGACGGTGACAGTGTCATGGTAGGTAATCGTGATCCGGATGATAGAATGAATGAAACTGGGCGGCAGGTTTGTAAGAGTGTGGGTGGTACGCAAAGAGTGAAATGCCTGGGTAAGAGTAGGAGTGACTGCGATGAAAATAAAGGTGCATTCATACGGAAAACAAAAATACAAACATAATAAACTATGAAAATATATTAAGCCTTAAATGCCTAAGCTACATTTGGGCTATACCCTACACATGACATACCGGTGCCAGCTGACTGTACTCCGGTGGCGCTGTGGTCCACATGGAGGGGTCCGCCTTCTGGTAGTGGGCGTGGGAGTGGGCGTGGGCGGGGGAGGTGCCGTAGGGGGATTGTACGAAGTCATACCCGCTGGCACGTCGGCTCTCGTCCTTCACGTACCTAAGAAGAGGCGTGAGGGAAGGGTTAGTCGGGTCTTCACGTATAGCTGCGGACATAAACATCGACCCACCCCATAACGATAAATAGTGACGCCGTGAACGATGACTTTCGAAACCCGGTGATAAGGTCCTCGGCGTCCAACAAACTTTTCAGAATACTGTGTGAGGGTTTCATGACCGTTCGACTAAAAAGAGGTATGATGTCACCTCACCTCATCCTTAAGTGGGAAAAGACGTTTGGATGATGATGATGATGATGTACCCAAGTTCAAACACCTACGATGAAGTAGTCATATTTTCGTACCTAAGATTACATAAGTGTTAACTAAGATTATCTCCAAACTTTCGTACCCACAATTCATGTACACACACCACAAAAAAAAAAAAAGGGGGGGGGTTCGATAAATTTCTGGGCCGTTTTTTGGGCGTGGTCTATTGCAGGCTTCGCAGCATCTCCTCCTTAGCGATTTATATAACGTATTATTACATTTTCTTGTATGTCAGGTATTTCGCTTTAATGTCGACGAAGTTCTACATCAGTAAGGGGATCACGAGATGTAATGTCCGGAGTAAATCGCTAAGGATGGAGTGTTACGAAGACTCCAAAAGCACATACGAAACACGACACCTTAACTCAGAAAAATCAGCCCGTCTCGCTAGGGTTGGCAAGCGTGAATGTGTGCAAGTTGACAAATAAAGACTACATTCTTTTTTCATTCTTTGTCTAAAACTATCAACTCTCCACTTTGAATTCAGAACTGTGACGAGAAACACTACAGTATCATGCTAGTCACGAAGAAGTGCGATGGAAAGCATGCAAAGCCACAGTATCGTCTTATTCTGCCACTCTAGCATCATGTCTGGGAGAAGCGAGGAAAATTACAGCCATTCAACTGTGGGAATTTTGCCGTAACATCACGTCCTTGGTAATTTAGTCTTGCTGCCACCAGACGATTTTATTCAGCTTACGAGATGGGGTTAATGAAGGCGAAATATAACCCCTCAGTTCATAAAGTTTCCCCTCATCTGAATGAAAGCGTCGGAAGATGGCAAGAACAGAGAGAGAGAGAGAGAGAGAGAGAGAGAGAGAGAGAGAGAGAGAGGCGCCATCGTACAGAGGAGATTAACTCCAAGAAAATTTATATCCATCAGGGCAAAGACCTCTCGTACTGAAGGGGTTAACGAGGTCCATAGTAAACCTCTCCACTTCGAAAGCTCTCTTGTAAAATTAAGACCGTCAGGAGAAAGCCAAAAAAAAAAAAAAATAAAAAAAAAAATAAATAAATAAAAGCGTCGCCGTGGTAAAGGAGTTAATGATAATCCCACCGGCTTATCTGGCTAACCCCCCACCGTCTTATCATCCTCTTGCCGTCTCAGGGCCGTAGTCTCGTGGTCTTAGGAGGCTCTACACACCTCTTCCTAGCAAGATATAAGACGCTCATATTTTTCTACGTCATTCTACAACATACCTTCGCATCAAAATAATACATATTACTGATAAGAAATATTTACTCCATTATTCTGCACCGAGTTATATTATCCGTCTCTGTAGTTATTTCACTATCTCTGTAGTTATTTCATTATCTCTCTGGTTATTTCATCATCCAGACCCAAATCTAACTCAAAACCTAATTTCTCAACTGTAATGTCTTAAGAACAAACTGCATATAAGAGACTGACCAAGACGAATCCGGTATTTTTTTTTTTTTATGTACCTTCCTCTCCACATGGGGTATGAGGCACTACACACCCTTAACCCCTTCAATCCAATGACGCACCTCCCTTTTTCTGGCTATTTTCCGGCAATTTTATACAGATGGAGAGTTTCTTAGTAGCGAAGGAGGTTATGAAGATCAGCACGAAAAATCTCCCTTGACCCAAATAAATTGTCTGGAGAGAGCAATTTCCCTTCATAATCTCGGCTACTAGGAAACTCTATCTATATAAAATACCCTGAAAACTGCCAAAAAAAAAAAAAGGAAGTGCGTTATTGGACTGGGGGGAGGGGGTTCTGGAGACGGCAAGGATATAAAACGTCATCGGATTCAAAGGGTTAAGCGTGACTACCTGGCCACTGATATCCAACTAATGATACTGAGATACGCCGGGGTTATCTCATTAACGGGTGGTGCTGGGATGCCTCGTGAAACAAAAGCACCACACTTCCACTCCTCCTCGCAACAGTCGATCCAAGCATCCAAAATCCACTTCCCTAACCACTCGACTACCTACTCCGGCTTACCTAAGGGTTCTTTCATTATTAAGCAATACAAGCAAGTACTTCAGCTTAGAACCTAATTTAAAAAAATCGTTCAATGCTTTAATATACAGCTGATAAAATTACAAAACAAATGCATGTTAAATTCGGCGAACTATATTATCATTACGTTCAGATATAACAACTTCGAAATCCCATTCCTAAATGACACTGAGATTAAATTTGTAGGAAAGACAAGGACAGGAAAGAGCAGAATCCTCCTATGTTTCTGCTTCTTCCCGCAAAATAAATCAACTTCAACCCGATGACGCATTTTCCATATTATTCTTGCTGCCTTCAAACTTTTATTCAGCTTGGGTGAGGCTTTTTGAACAAAGTAAATTATATCCAGACTTTATTAGAATTCCTTACGACTAAATATCCTTCTAAAATTGAATAAAAACGTCTGGTGGTGAACTGATTAGAACTGAAAATATGTCATCGGATTGAAGGGGTTAAATAAAAGGGAAATTAAGGTAAGTTACGTTTGGAGTTTCAGGCCAGGAGGCGAAGCTGTCTCGTCCGCGGCGCGACACGTCACCCCCTAACAGCTAACAAGCCACTACTGGACGATCCACATACACACACACACACACACACACACACACACACTCTCTCCAGATACCAATACATTTACAAACTCCAAAAACAATCACTCGTACTTAAATGTTCCACTACTGCAGCCTTATGATAACATGAAATTCCGTACAATTATATCGAAAACTTGTAAAATAAATAAATAAATAAATAAGCGATCCACGGCAATTCCCTGATGACGCCTTTTCCCGAGGTTGCAGAGTTCAGAGGAGTCGAGATCGTGAAGCACTGTATGTAACCGCCCAGACACTTCCTTTACACTGCATTTTTCATATCGTAATATTATCTTATCACTAAGATATCGCTGGAATACGATTCCCTGCACTATCGATACCAGAATAATCTAATCGAACATTGAATACCTATACAAATACCGTGTCCGCCTTACCAACAATGCATGCAAATGAACCAGCTCCGTATATACTGTGTTACTGAGATTCGAAGCATGAAGTGTCTGTTCGCTGAATACCTGCTCGACCAGTGACGTGATCTAATTTGCTTGTCTACACGATAAGTTTTTCACCAACATTTTGCTTTTGCGTCGCACCATGAGGTTTAACTGAATAAATTCTTTACAATATAAACCGTCATTTCTTCAAAATTATTCCTACAACTCCGAGTATGATGGGTGAATTTCTATATATCTCCTATCTACCTTCCTACTGCTAACTGTACGTATGATAAGCGAATATCTTTCTTCTGTCTATCTTTCTACTGCCTGACACTGCATTCTGTAAGGAGTCGAGAGAGCAAAGACGCAACCCTTCCACGACACTCCACCGTCCTTCATGCCCATGTCCTCCCACCTGGTTCTCTACACCCACACTCGATCAAACAAGTATCGATATAGTTCCCTCTAATGTACAGTTCACTCTAAACAGTCAGACACTATGGCCAATTACTGTTACAAAATACCTAGTGATTCTTTCTACCCCGCACTGGCAGTCTGGCATTCATAAAGATGCAACTATCGCTTGTGGCATCGACATTATTGTTTTCAGTTTAACTTGTCGTAAGAATGCCATCTCCCCATCTGTGTTGTAATATGAGAGTAAAACTATATTAATCACGAATAAGTGCCAAGAAATAGATGCAGAGCCATAGTAGTCATTTCTACGGCTGAACTACGTGAAATATGAACTAAGTGAAATAATCTATAAAAGGGCGAAATCTGGGCCAAGTTAAGGTATAAGCAGGATTGTTATCATATGAACATTCCGATGATAACAGACACATACTGTATTCTTGCGACATCACGTGTTGACCTGGTTACTGGGAATATGATCGTACCCTTTCTATGTGTTACTCTTGCATAAACCCTTCTGGTCAGTCTCTCACCCTTCATTCGATCCATCATACTAAACCACCTCAAAGTGCTTCATGTTCCCGCCATATCCGCCATCTCGCATTCATCCATCCACCTGTCTACCTTGGCATCGAGAATAAAAAGCTCTTTCCGGTTGCCTCCTCCCGCTGTATGTTTATAATGTTGTTTATTTTTTTCCTCTACTCTGATGTTTATTATATTCACAAATGATTAGATTTTAATCACCTTAAATCCAATTACGTATTTTGTTGTTCTACCCATCTCCAGACTATCTTATTAAGGTTAAGAAGGGTCTCTACTAGTGAAGGTGTTATCACTGTCTATAATCTAACCCATCCAGTTCGACAAGCCTCTCACGTGGGGACTAAAATCGTCTGTAGGCAGCAACGATAGTGGGAAAAATACGCTAAAAAATAAAGAGTTAATATAAGAGACGGAAAAGACATGCATAAGGAATCTATACTACACGACAACTCTTTTATATTGAAGATTTCAACACAAATAAACATACTCTAAACACGAGAGCTCTGTTTTAACATTAAAAAAATAAAACGCCAGTTGAAAAATAAATAAAAGACGTTATCGTACTGAAAGGGTTAATGAATATAAAGATCCAAAGAGTGTGTCTCCCAGTAAAACTGTCTCTATTATCTGTGTTTAATCTAAAAGTCGCATTTTCAGTGTCATATAGATAGTGAATGACGTCATGCTGGACATCAAGGATTGGCCTACACTGATTAGAGACAGACAGACAGACAGACAGAAAGAGAAAGAGAGAGAGAGAATGATATACCGGTATATACATAGTCCTTATGGTCACTAAAAGATCATCCATCCGTAATGCACCCACAGACCGAGACTGTGGCAAATACAATAATGGTAATAGCACTAGTAGCAGTAGTAGTAGTAGTAGTAGTGTAGTAGTAGCAGTAGTAGTAGTAGTAGTAGTAGTAGCAGTAGTAGTAGTAGTGGTGGTAGTAGACCTAGGCTGCTCTGAACGTGAACCCAGTGGACAGAAACTGAAGCTGTCCTCCGGCAGTCCACCATCCTCATTCCGAGAAACAGGGAGGGAGCTGAGGGGACAACTATAGACTACGTATCTGTCTGGCTGTACTGATGCCACCACGTGAAGGCGTCCCTTTCCTGCAGGTACAGAGTTAAAGGGGTCATGAGGGTCTGCTGGGGTGGATTAGCTGAGTTTTCCTCGTTGGCTGTTATCTCTGGCACACAAGGCCACAGACACACGCGGCGGGGCAGGGCGTGCTGGCTGCCTCCCTTATCTTTGTCCCACTGTTATTATTTCACGCACAATGCTATATGGAGCCAGGAGTTTTTTTGTTTTTTTTAATTTATGTATACTTGTTGAAAAGTCATGATATATACTTCCATTTTTACTGACGTCTCCTAGAATCTTCATTTCTGTTAATTATAGACTATGGCATGGTTAACTTTCTATAATCGGGACTTCTCTTGGGCTGTTCAATCCTCCCATGATCGAGACAATTCTATTACTCTCTCCCGGCCATCGTCATATGATCTTGTTTAACTGGGTAAATTTAAAGAGTTGGAGTGAGTCACAGGAGCCTGAGAGAGAGAAAGAGAGAGAGAGAAACCAACTCACATATCCTGGGTCTTGTAGTAGTAGTGGTAGGACTCGGGGTACGAGAGGGAGGCGAGGGTGGTGATGGCGGGGGCTGACTCCAGGGTGGCATAGGTGGCGCCCTCGCTGCTCAGGTGGGCGTGGGCGGGGTGCGGGTGGGAGGGATCGTGGGCGTGCACGTGCTCAACGCCGTGGCCAGGTTCGTACACCACCACGCTCTGCACGGTGTACGGCGACTGTAAATTAAAAAAAAAAAAAAAAAGGGGGGGGAGTTTAAAAATAAAATAAATATAAATAAGTAAATAATGTACAGTCGGGGTCAACAGTCGTGTCAGATGGAGTTAGAGTCGTGGTTAATAGCTGCGTCAGATGGAGCTACAGCTGGAGTCAAAAGCTGTGTCAAAATTGTCAGTGGTGATGTAGGTACTGTATTTAATTTCTCCCATCGCCGACACAATAGCACAGTTTTTGCCCTGACTGTACTTTAGTATTATGTGGGCGATGAGTGATGCAGTACAGACATCGAGCACTGGGTACAATCCACAGCAGAAATTCGCTTCAACTTTCCCTGTGTAAGCCTATGATCTGGTAATACTGTGAGACAGAGGTGAGTGATGTGCTTTAATTAACAACACCGTCTACGAGTCTTATAGTTAATTTCTTACATGTAATTAATCATACTCTTTTTACTCTAACTTGGCCTAAAACTGCCATCTCTCCATCTTGAATGTTGAGCTTTAACAAGATTAACCTTTGAATAGTGATGCTGGTCACGGAGAAATGCCAGAGAATGGATGTAAGGCCGTAGAATTGTCTTTTTCTGCCACTGAGTTGCGTGAAACAGCTTCAAAAGGACAAAAATATGAGCCAAGTTAAGGTGAAGAGGGTAAAGCAGGCTCATACCAGAACAGGATGCTTAACCCCTTCAATCTGACGAAGCTTCTTTCTTCTTCCTGTCTCCAGACGATTTTATTCATCTTAGGAAAGACATTTCAAACTGTAAGGGTTATATATATCCTACATTAACCCCTTCACTAGTACTACATATCCTTCCTCAGATTAATAAAAATCGTCTAGTGTGGCAATAATACTTTGAAAAAAAGGGTCATCGTAGTGAAGGAGTTTAAGCGAAATTCCGCCGACTGTGTACTCATCATCAAAACTCCCTCCCAATCAACACTCAGATCAAAGTGCACGTCTAGGGAATTAGTTCAGTCTCTGCCTCTTCGCAACCTTGAAACTGAAACTCTTAGCTTGGTATCATTATCACGTGTGAGTCTGATGTTGATTTGGGTATGGGTAAGAATTAATTTTTGATCCTTCATTGTAATCCCCCTGTGAACTTTATTACCCGCGTCTTTTGACCCCTATTGTAAGGTCTCCGTAAACATTATTACTCGAAAATTTTTGACTGCCCCGAGTGCACAGTTGCCCTCTGACCCTGACAGTGCGGTACTCTGAAATGCACAATACCCTTGAACTTTTATCCCCACGTGTACTGTACAGTACTAACATAATTTTTGAATGCACAGTACTTTCGCCATGTTGCCTAAGTGTACAATATCACGCCGATGAACTTTTAACTCTGAGTGTACAAACCATTTAAACTTTTTCCCCAGAGTATACTACACCCATGTGTCCTTTTGTACTCACATAGCTGGCCTGCTCCAGCTCGTGGGCGGTGGCGGGGATGTGGGTGGAGGCGACCGAGGGGGGCGGCGACCCCAGTTCACCTTTTACCTGCGAGACGAGAGAGGTAATTTAGTCATGAGGAAATACAGTTGTCCTCAATAGTTCCTTTATAATGCCTGGATATACTGTCAGGTTATAATGAGACCTTGGCAGACTACTCAACAAAATTTAAAGTTGTTGGAGTCCTGCTTCTGCAGTTTGAAAATCCAAAAGTAAAAATAATAAAATAAATAAATAATGAATAATCGAATAAATAATAAAAATCGCTGACCATTGATGTACATTTTGTTTCTTGCACTGTATAAACATTTGCTTTAAACCAGACATAAGAACTCAAAACACTACTTTGTTTTATGTTTCAAATTATCGAATGTGTAAATCGAAAGTAAAAAAATAAAAAAGTCAAAGAAGGTTGATGCGAAGCCAAGAATGTGTGTACTATCGGCGGCTAAAGTCATTTCGTCTCTCCTACTTCTCTCTCCACAGGACTTTGAATATTAATGTCTTGAGCCTAAAGCATGCGACTTATGACACTGACCCGTGGCCATGTAGTCATCAGTATCAGTTGCTGCAAATATTCACGGGACTGATATTTAGAGTCCGTGGTGGACAGAGGGAAGAAAAGCGACACGGCTTTTGAAACGGACAGTACCTCTATGTACAAAATATACTTGCCATTTCACAACACAGGAACAACAAGCAATAGTAGATGGACCTGCGTGGCACCCGACTGACCATCTGGCTCATCAAACAAAATTGTATGTGTAATCAGCCACGTGATGTGACTGATTATCATTATATCTTGTTGACGTCATGTTGCCTTGTCAATACCACGAACGGTCAACAAAACCTCCCGTACAGTATTACGCTAATGATACATAAAGCAATAAAATACTGAGGCTGGCTACACCTGCTCTGCTTTTATGAGGTTCGTAATTAACATGAGTGACGCACCATTTGGCATTAAAATAAGTAACTGAGAAAGACTGCACCTCTGCCTTGATTTCGATCAGGCATCTAATTGTAATCTGAGAAGCTAATTTACGTACAGCAAAGTACACCTGTCCTACACTCTCCTCTCCGTCCCTCACCTCAGATTTAGACGCTGAGGCTGCGGCATGGAGGGCGTGTGCGTAGGCATGGGCGTGGGCGTGGGCGGCAGTGTAAGCATGCTTGAGTTCCTCCTCCTCCTCCTGCTTGACGGGCGTGCGGGCGGACAGGCTGACATCTTCCCTTATTATGACATTCGTGGCCACCTCACCTACGCCCACCTCGCTTACCGTTACGCCCACTTCACTGCTGCTTGTGCTAGGAGAGGGAGCAATAAATAAATAAACAAAATGAAACTTTGATTGCCTGTCTGAATGTTAAGTACAATAACGCCTTTGTTTCAAGTTCCGTCTATCTACCAAAAAGAATTCTATTTAACTCGCTGTTGGGCCCTTCTCGCTGCTGATGGTGCTAGGGAAGGGCACGGGGGAGGGGGGAGGGGGAGGGGGGACGGGAGAGGGAGGGGAGACGGGAGACGGAGGGGAGACGGGAGACGGAGGGGGAAGATGGAAAGACGGGGGTGAGGGAGTCAGAGCAGGGTGAGTATGGAATGGACTTTTAAGGGCTGATTGACCGATTGGTTGGCTCACTGACTGATTGACCGACTGACTGACTGACTACCTACAGCATCTAATCCCGGCAGTATAACATCAAAGGTCAGTGACGCCAAACAGGCTTGGAGGGGAAGGTGTGCTCATATCAAGCCTCTAAGTTCAATGACGCCCTTTTCATATCTCTTCCTGGCCACAGTGTTACCATACTTCACACAAATCTTGCTGACTGAAATCTTAAAAACCATATCCATTAACCCCTTCACATCGACGACGTCTTTTGTGTCGTCAGATGATTTTATTCAGCTTACTATATATTGGGATATTAGAGTCTTCTTTAACTTTCCCTCTCAGGCGGCTCTCGTATGGTAAATAAGATCATCAGCAGATATAAAGAATAAAAGAAAAAATAAGAAAACAATGAAAAAAATACAACTCCACAAACAAGGGGTTAATTCCTTAACTGAGGGATGTCTATTGGAAGCTAAATATAATCATCTGGGGGTCCCGTGCCGACGATGAAATACAAAATACGTCATCGTTCTGACAACACGCATAACAATGACACCAACCCTCAAAGATGCCAGAATTGGGAAAGTAGGAAGTGTGAGATAATGGACACTGAAGAGAAATATCGCAGGTTAAAAAAAAAAAAAAATACACAACTCACATTAAAAAAAAAATCTTAGAGAAGTAACAAGCGTCTTCAGGGAGAAAGACATACGGTATCTCAAACTTGACAAGATTGCAGCACTCCGCAAAAACGTGTCACAGTCCTGGAGCTGCTGCCAGTAAGAGACAGCTGTGTGATCACCAGCTCTCAGGTTGTCACAAATCAGGTAATTATCAAGTTTATTTACAATTTTATTTCCGGATATTATACGTACCTAACCTAACCACGTAACCAACATTCAGGGTAGTCCATACATGACGTTCTTCCTCCACTCCGTTGGGCGATTTCTTGTGTGTTGCGAGGACGGCTAAGTCAGAATTATTAATGTCTATCCTACATCATTTATTCATTATGTTTACCGTAAAGGTTTTATCTATTTTTTTTTTCTTTGGGACTGGTGATAGCACGACGGTGTGCTGATACGCGGTGAGTGAAGAAACATGAGGGCATGTGTAAGATAGATATCAGAGATGATAGTAGATGGGGTGGCGGTGATTGTACTGGTTGGATCTGTGATAGTTAGCTGAGTGAAGTGGTCAGAACATCATCAGGTGCATTTCTTGTCTTAGGCCTGGCATGATGACTATCACGGAAGACAGCATCATACCCAAGAGGCTCCGTACCATCTGAGGCGCTTTGCCTTACACTGAAGACAATTCTCAACAGCAAGTCTATTTCCACTTTTTAAATATTTGTTTAAAAATTAGCCTTCCAATGTCTTTCATAAAATACACACACACACACACACACATATATATATATATATATATATATATATATATATATATAGAGAGAGAGAGAGAGAGAGAGAGAGAGAGAGAGCTTGCATCATTGTACCTGGGGTGGTCCTGTGGTGTAGGTTCCCTGGGCTGGGGCTGGTGCCAGGGTTCTGGTGCCCCTGGCGTCGAAACCTGAGGGGGCGCAGGGGGGCCGCCACCCACCTCCAGCTGTGGGGTGGACACGGCCAGGGGGACGGTGATGGGGGAGCCCTCTCCTACCTCAGCTGGGGCGGAGGCGGCGACGGGGGGCAGGGGAGCAGGGGACACTCTGGCGCTTCCCCCTCCATGTTCCTCATGACTCACAAGGGGAGTGCTGGTGATGGAGGTTGTGGTGATGGTCGTTACTCCAGCCTCGCTGCTCATCTTGCACAGGATAAAATAGCAGTTGCCAAACCAGAACTTGCCACAAGCTGTTAGGAAGCCTTGGACGTAGATATTTACTCCTGATTCATCGTGTCCAAAAAATTAATTGTTTTTGAGCCACCTCCTCGAAACAATTAACAAATGCCGATTTACTTCATCGAAAAATATCTACAATTCTAACCCTTCTGTGTTAGGCTGAGGGGAGTACGTTTTCTTTTTCCTTTTTCTGTTTTTCTTTTTTTTTAATATAATTCTGAGAGTCGGTTCTCAGATACAGATTATAAGCGTCCTGGTGAAGCTATGTGTGGTGAGGTGAGGCAGTGATGATGCGACCTTTCTTGGATAGTGGTGTGCAATACCTGATCAAACCTGCCAAAAGAAAACAAAATTCATGAATAATATTTAGTATCAATAAATGAAGCAATTACACACACACACACACACACACAATAAATAAATAAATAAATAAAACACAAGCAATACCCTCTACTGTCACATTTCTCTAAGTATCGAGACCCTCTGAAAATGGAAGACCAAGTTCAATAATTGGACCGGTCAGACTGTTGGATGAAGTTTGTTTCCTGTTTGTCCCTTTTCGCCCAGCGGCAAAACTGGGGACCTGGCTGTAAATCTGGCTATTGCCTCTCGTATTCTATGGGACGACTGGAAATTCGCAAAAACCGACCATTGTCTTAATAGTTAATGTGCATTGGATAAGCTTTAATCCTCCTCCTTCTGCATCATCATCACCATCATCGTCTTCTATTTCTTTCCTTCTTCTTCTTTTTCTATCTTTCTTCTTCTTCTTCTCGGTCTTCTGCTTCTTCTTCTTCTTCCTCTGCTTGGTCTTCTTCTTCTTCCTCTGTACTGGATGCCTTGTTCCAATAGCCGTGCCTTAACTCATGCCACTCACTAATATACAGCAGCTTCTAATCGGCCTAACGTTATATTTACTCACCCAGAATTACCAGCCACACCAAAACCTGCGGAAAAACATCGCTCAGCTCCTTAGCTGTCGTAGAAAAGGTCTCAGTACACCTCTTCTTGACTACACATACTGTATACCATCCTGAACCCTGTGTATCTTACTGTTCTATTCTGACCTCTTCCTCCTCCTCCTCCTCCTCCTCCTCCTTCTCCTCCTCCTTCTCCTCATCCACAGGCAAATCCACAAGCACGACTGACAGATTGCTTGGAGAGGTGGGGGACTGGAACCTGTGAGAATTTCATTTGATAAGGACGAACAGATGAGAGGATATGGTGATTATGGGGAGGAAAAATGAGGCAAGGGGAAATCATCATCATCATCATCATCATCCTGAGCCTGACTTGAGGGGCATGTAAGGACTAAGGCTAGGCGAGGGCTAGGGGCAGGTGAGGGTTAGGAGTAGGTGAGGGTTAGGGGTAGGTGAGGGCTTAAGGCAGGTGAGGGTTTGAGGCAGGTGAGGGCTAAGAGTAGGCAAGGGTTAGGGGCAGGTGAGGGTTAGGGGCAGGTGAAGGTTTGGGGCGGGTGAGGGTTAGAAGCAGATGAGGGCTAAGGGCAGGTGAGGGTTTGGGGCAGGTGAGGGTTAGGGGAAGGTTAGGGTTAGGGGAAGGTGAGGGCTATAGGGGCAGGTGAGGGCTAGGGGCAGAAGAGGGTTAGCCGCAGGTGAGGGTCGGAGCAGTGAGAGAGGAGGGAGGTGGTAGTACAACTGATAACACAGCTGCAAGGCAGCAGAGAAGAGTAAGGCAGGTAAGGGCAAGTAAAAGCTAAGGCAAGGATGTGAGTCGAGATGATGGAACAGAAAAGGGATAAGAGTGGGTAAGAACTTGAGACAGGCAAAGGCAGGTAAGGGCTAAGGATAGATGAGGAGATAGACTGAAGGAGAAGAGGTGAGTGGAGGTAACGTAAGGGCTAAGGGCAGGTAAGGGCTATACAGGTAAGGGCAGGTGACGGCTAAGGGACAGGTGAGGTGAGGTGAGGTGAGGAGGGGAGGGGGTGGTCTAGTGATAACACGACTATGACGCAGCGGACTGTTATCACCTCCTCGACACCCCACTTACCGACACAAGGAGGGGCGGACCAACACGAGGGGAAGAGAAGGATGAGGAGGAAGAAGAGAGGAGGAGGAGGAGGAGGAGGAGGAGTGAAAAAGAGGTATAGGGCAGAGGAAGGAGGAAAGCAGAGAAAGACAGTGAGGAGGAGAAAGAAAACAAAGGAAGAAGAAAGAGAAGGGAGAGGGAAGGCATGAAGGAAGAGGAAAAGGATGGCAATAAAAAGACAGAGGAAACAACTAACAAAGACAGTCAAACAAGGAAAACGGCAAAAATACGAGAGAGAGAGAGAGAGAGAGAGAGAGAGAGAGAGGGGGGATGGAGAAGGAACTAGCAAATAAACAAGGAAAAAATAAGCAAGGAAGGCAAAAGGAAAATACCGACCCATTAGCCTGATTTAAAAACAGAAAAAAAAAAGAGAGAGAGAACAAAGCCTCCCAACACAATACAACAAAGCACATAATCCTCTTCCTCATTTACAGGTGAGAAGGAGGGGGGGGGGAGGGAAAGGAACAGGAAATCGCCAAAGATAAAACAGGTCATAAGAAAACAGGAGGAAGTGAAGTGGCCGGGGCGTTGATGAGAAGGTGGGTATGGCGGAAGCGGAAATGTGACGCGTAAGACAATATCACAGTAAGTTGTTAGGTCTGCTTAATTACTTCACTCCTACGACTTATTCTTCGATATTATTCCTGCCACTCTTTCAGACGATTTTACTCATCTTAGGAGGGATTTTTCAAGCTTGAGGGGAAGAGGGAGGGATTAGATACAGTTACCATTAACCCATTCAGTACGAGATGTCTTTCCTGAGCTGAATAAAATCGTCAGGCAAGAAGAGCTAGACTGTGGAATGTACCTCACTATATATTTTGTTTGGATACGTTGGTAAGGTTTTGTACAGTTGATCAAAAAACTATTAGTGTAAATTTGGCGCAAAACAACGACACAGTGGATTATGACTACCAAAACACACACACACACACACACACACACACACACACATACACACAGTGGCCTTACCATCGCTAGAAAACCTGCTTTGATTAGGATGCCACACACAGCTTCAATGTGACAATACCTGGTAAGAAGAGTTACTATATGAGTATTCAGGTGCTAGCAAATTAATCTGTGGGGGATCCAGCATGCAATATTGACCATTTCGCATACCGCCGGACCGTTCCTCAGCGATTCTTTTTTAATCTTATATATATACATGTATTTTTCGGCAACATCCCTCACATGAAACTCCTTATTTTGCGTAACGTCACTTATCTTTTATTACCCTCACTGATACTGTACAGACACAGAGACACAGGTAGGCAGACAGACACACAGAGTTAGAGATGATTTTCCCCCACATGTTTATATAGTGATGCGTCCTCTCTGATAAAGAACAGTTGTACTTTATAGAAAGGACACTTCGCACAGAATTCATAATCTATTCCATATTAATATCAGTTAACACGGTATATTTCTTTCCCAAATCGCAAGGGCTTTCATAATAATGCCATGTTACTGCTGAAGTTTACAAGCAACCGACTCACAAAGCAACACTCCACCACCATGATTTTTTTCCCTGTGAGCTTATCTCTATTTTCATACCAAGCACTCTTCACTATCGTTGCAACATACCTCAGTGTGGCCTCTTCAGCAATACTTAGCCATGTTGCTCTGTCTCCCATTTATTATCAACACAGTTATGATTTTTATAATTACCATCACGCAGGGAGGCGCTGATTTTCATTCCACTGTGTGTGTGTGTGTGTGTGTGTGTGTGTGTGTGTGTGTGTGTGTGTGTGTGTGTGTGTGTGTGTGTGTGTGTGTGTGTGTGTGTGTGTGTGTGTGTGTGTGTGTGTGCGCGTGTGTGTGTGTGTGTGTGTGTGTGTGTGTGTGTGTGTGTGTGTGTGTGTGTGTGTGTGTGCCCTATCTTGAGAAGATGTTATTCTGAGCTTATGGCCGACTTTCGAAACTGGAGGGGTTAGCCTTAATAAACCCCATCATTACTTGCATGCTCTTCTAATCTGAATAAAAAGAGCCATCATGTTGAAAGGATTAATGCATTACGGGACCAGAACATACCTTTTGACTGGATTAATCTCGAAGAAACAAAATCGCCAGGTGTCAGACTAAATATAATCCCAGGTGTATCATGCAGGGAGGAAAGGTTACCAGTATTTCAGACAATAGTGTTTTAAGCCTTTGATTGTTAGGGTGACTCTCGGTTTAACAAAATATTCTGGTGTCAGCCTGAATAAACCACCGAAACGAATTAAACACGAAAATTAAGAGAAACTTCAGGCACATTACCTTCCCTCCCCTCCCCTTCCTGTGTCGCCGGAGCTACACTGTTGTTTGCATTATAGGTGGTAGGCAGAGGCGACGCCAGATTACTACCACAAGGCCAAATCTCTCACTCTATTGCCAAATGCCCATACCATCGCCAAATCTCCCATGCATTCAAATCCCTACTCTATTGCAAAGTCTGCACGACGTCACCAAGTCCCTACGCCATCGCCAAATCCCTCTGCCATCGCCAAATCTATACGCCATCGCAAAATCCATACACCAGTAAATCGATCAAGGCTTCTCGTCATCATAATACCGCCTTTGTTAACCCTTTCAGCCCAAGGACGTCCTTTGTAACGGGTTCTTGTTATCTTCTGACTTTTTTGAGCTGATCAGTACATTATTTTCGACATGCGAGGATTAGACACAGCCTTCATTAACTTCTTCAATACGAGAGGCTTTTTCCCAGAGTTTGAATAATATCTCACGGAAGAAGCAAGAATAAACTAAAAGGACGTCACCGAATTTAGGAGATTAAACAAGATAGACGCAACGCAAAGAACACGTGGGTTGCTTTAATTTTTGACTTTAATATTGTTCTAGTCTTGGGTGATAATGCTCTCTCTCTCTCTCTCTCTCTCTCTCTCATTAAGTGAACGTTAAACCCCAACCACCCCTCACATCGAAACCCTTACGTGGCCCATCCACCTGGAGCGCCCTAACCCACTAGACTACTTCCATACCAACGACACCTTTGATTTAATATAGCTCACCCACATACATAAAATTCGGGTCTTCATGTATCTTTTATTTAAGGCTGTATTTTACTGCACAAACCCTTCACATGTATCACAGTATATAGAAGAAAACAGTCCGTTCTCTTCTTTGAACCGTCTTTCTTAACTCGTTTACTTGATTAGGCCTAAAAGGATTGTCATACACCTCACTGTCATCATTGCTACCTGCCATAATCTCAAAGTAGCTACAAATACTGTTAATGAAATAATATACACAGCTGCCCATCTCAAAAATCATACATAATTCCACAGCCGTCCATCTTAAACGCTGATCTCAACTGTTTCATTTAGCAACGTATAGCATGTTATTAGGTGTTAATTTCACAGTGCTCGGAATTGGTCAAATAGAAAAATTAAATTAAGGAAAAGTTGTTTTGTCAGAGGATACAACAGTCTTAAGCCGGCTTGGATCCTCTTCACGTATATGTTGGTATAATTATTCCAAAAGCATGTCACCATTACATTGTTCCTGCATCTGTCTCTCATATACAGTGTGGACGGTGGGTGTTGGCGTCGAACTGATGACACGTGGAGCTGCGTGGCGCGTTGAAAGACAGGTGGGCCAATGGTAAAGTATTGTCAAATCTATCCCAAAGTCGGAGGCATAAAAAGGAAAAGGAAAAATAAAAAAATGCTCCTGTTGTTTGAGTGTTCCGTCAGCACCGTCAGTGTGTCTCTCATGAACTTTGCCTGCTGTGTGCCTCCTCTTCACAAAGCGCTCTCAAGGCTTTATCAGTCCTCAAGATTCGGTGGTCCCCTTATCAGCGCTACAACAGATACGCTGGCTATTTCCTTTTTCCGAACCGTAATTCACTGCTGAGAAAACTTGCAGTTCAAAGTGACTATCTTCTTGATTTCTTTCACTCCTCTTAAGTTCCATCATCCCCCGTCTCTCTCTCTCTCTCTCTCTCTCTCTCTCTCTCTCTCTCTCTAGGTTATTCTTGCTACCTCCAGACGATTATATTAAGCTAAGGAGAGGCTTTTGGAACTGGAGGGGTTAGATACGTAATTCGCCCATTTACTACAGTACGTCATCGGTGTGAAGTGGTTAGCCCTTTGCGCACGGGAACGCCATTTATATTTACATTTTTGCTACCTACAGATGATTAATTCCGGCACACACACACACACACACACACACACACACACACACACACACACACACCTAGCCACATCCCATACTTCCCCGGCTCAACGCAAGCACTCTTACTTTCTTTCCTCTGTGCTCACACTTTCCCCACCTACTTTACCTCCCTACCTCCCTACCCACTTTTACTTCCTTCCTCCTCCTCCCTACGCCTCCCTCACCCCCTCTTCCGCCAACCCTCACGCCCTCCTTACCCACTTCCACCCACTTCCTCTCAAACCGTCCCACATTCAAGATTAACGCCACATCATTCACTGGGCATTTTCATCATTAATTCTTATAATAATAATAATAATAAAAATTAGGGTGATATATTTTACTTTTTTCTATCATGTAGGCTACACGGGCCAATCAAAACTCCCACTACTAGACCAATGAATACAAAATAAAAACATTCATGTGTTTCTACAAGTTCCCTTTCCACAACCAAGCGTCCCTTATCAGTCACCCACTAACTCTCAGTACAAAGCCCCTCTCTCAGTCCAACCATAAAAATTTGATGCACGTTCCCTTTTTTCATTCAGATTGCTCTACATCCACTCACACAGCCTCACATCATCATTATCATCATCATAATCACCATCATCATCATCATCACTTTCCCCCCATTTAATGATTGGATGAAGTCTATTTCGCAACCAAACAACTCAGCCCCACTCACTTGACGATCACTTAACCCATCCTTCCTTACTTATGCTAATTTCGAGAACATCACTACATCTTCTTGCTAATAGACGATTTTATTCAGCTGAAAAGAGCATCCTGGGAGATGGTGAAGGGGTTAATGAGAGTTACATATAAACCCATCCATTCGAAGTCTCTCCTGTCCAGAAATAAATCGTCTGGAGATAGTACAAATAATATAAGAATGACGTTCCCAGGCTATCACCAGCATGCCACAGTCCTTCCCACAGTGACAGATCTTGAGCATTCCCAATTTCCCATACTCACATTGCACAACTCTTAACACACACACACACACACACACACACACACACACACACACACACACACACACACACACACACACACACACACACACACACACAAACACCCACATGTAACATTCCTTCCTACCCACACACGTCATTACTTTCCTCAGTCACACTAGCTAAACCCAGCAGATTACCTCTCTCTCTCTCTCTCTCTCTCTCTCTCTCTCACACACACACACACACACTCACACAATTAGCCACACTTTATCTACACATTTACTCAAGCCGTTCCTTCCTTCCTTGCGTGTGTGTGTGTGTGTGTGTGTGTGTGTGTGTGTGTGTGTGTGTGTGTGTGTGTGTGTGTGTGTGTGTGTTTGTGCCTAATCTCCTGTGATCACCACCCAAACCCCCCGTGATCGCTCAGGAGTTACACGGTGAATCTGCTTTATCCAGGCTAGTCAAGTTCCTGTCAGGCACGAAATACGATAAACACGATGGATACTCACCTGGGCTTTACCTATTCTTACCTCACTGATTTTATATATACCTTTATACTTCTTTACAGGTATTAAAATTCCTCTCTCTCTCTCTCTCTCTCCCCTTGAACAGCGAGTTGTAACAATATATTAACACAAGAATATAGTTGTCGTTACCAAGAAATTCAATGGACTGGATGCAGCGCCGTAGTATTGTCTTATTCTGCCACTGAACAACGTAAACTAAGCAGTAAAACAACACAAATCTGGCCCAAGTTGAAGTAAAAGCCCTATATTTTCCGAAGAGTTCAAAAATATTTCAGCGAACGTTTCACTTTCCTTGAACTCGCAACAGGATATGGTTCAGGCTACTATGGGATTTCCTTCAACTGAGACAAATTACTGGAGTTAAAGAGTTAAAATTTAAATAAACTCTCCTGATTATGCGTTCAGAAATCCGAGTAGTATTAGTCTCTCCAGTGGTCATAATGGCAAGTTTTCCATCTGGCTCTTGCTACCATCAGACGAAGTTACTCTGAGAGGGTTTTTCATGACAAGAGGTCTTCCCTTACGTGAATAAAATCGTCTGGAGGTAGCAAGACTAAAACAAAATAATCACGTCGTCACAGTAAAGAGGTTCAGTACAACGCGATGATAAGAACTACACCACTAAGTCTAAACCCAAGTCGTAAACACCACCCCAAAGTCTTCCTGGCTTGCCTTAAATATAGGTTTAATATCGCGATTCCACCAACACCAGCCATAAAAATAACATAAAAAACTACAGTACACGTCACTACAGGTTCCTAAACGCACCGCCGTCATTACGCTCGAAGGATGAAGAGGAGGCTTTGTTGCATTTTCATCCTGTAATGCCACTGAGGAGCAGGCCCATCATCTACCCTTGAATGTTCTCGGCTTCTGTATCCCGGCCTCGGATCGCTGCACCTCGATGTGGGTAACGTGAAACTGACTATTGGGTTTTTAAGCATCGTCATATTTGCAGTAAAAAACGAAAAACAAAATGTATATAGGCTACATGTTACAACTGTTTCCTCATGGTCTAGTGTTTTTATCAGAGCACCACAGTTAATTTTGTGAATCATCCCATCCACACGATAACGTTTAGATATACAGACAGATAGACAGGTAGGAAGAGACAGACAGACAGACAGATAGATAGATAGATAGATAGATGGACAGATAGACGGAAATTTCCTCACAATCGAGGGTTTTGATCACAGCACCACCGTCAATTCCATGTGAAGGAACAAGAAAACAATAAATACAGACTTTCCTCAGAGTCACAAGTTTTAGATTAGAGCAACGTCAGTTCTAAAATAAAAACAAGAAAATATTAAACACATCGGTTGAACAAAATCGCCTGGCGTAATCAGAATGAAATACTGAAGTGCGTCCTCGCGTTACAACAGTTTTTCTAGATACAAATATCGTTATCAAAAAAAAAAAAAAAAAAAAAAATATTCTAAGCCTCACTAGAGTTACCTCACAACTTCGTAATTAATAAAAAGACAAAAATTAAAAGTTAGAAGTATCCACACCCAATTTCATAAGTAAAACACACACACACACACACACACACACACACACACACACACACACACACACACACACACACACAGACCAAAAACATCAACATATCTTTACTTTTCATAACAACTTCGATCACGACCTAACAGTTTCGCCCCAGCCCCATGTCTTAATCCAGGCGTCACAGTTAATTTGGTGCCTAACCCCCCTCCCCCTGAACCTTGTCTGGGCGAGGGTGATGGACCAGTGATAAGGGCTGGACTTAACACGGCCCCGCTGTGTTACGCCGCCACAGGATTAACTCGCCGGGGGGATTAATTGGTGAAATTAAAAGTGTGGCGAGGCGGAGGTTATGGTGACTGGAGTGAGGCGGGTATTCTCTCTCTCTCTCTCTCTCTCTCTCTCTCTCTCTCTCTCTCTCCAAGCTAAGAGTGACTATTTTTTTTTTTTTTAAGTAAGAACAACACCTTAATTATCCTGACCCCGAACTAAGAATTTATCCTTATTTCTGCTAAAGTCAGACGATTTTATTCAGTGTCAATGTCTAAGAAGAATAAAAGTCTGACAGTACCAAGATCAAAATAAAAAAATAAGTCCCGGTGAAGGAGTTTTTAGGAACATCATGAAACAAAATTACTCATATTTTGTTAAGTGGGAAACTGCATTAAACTCTCCTTTTTACCAACTGACGATTTTATTTAGCTTGGGAGAGAGCTTTCATTCTGGAGGCTAATGAAGATTGTTTCAAAGATCAGTCGCGCATGAAGATTCGCTCAGTCGGTATTATTAGTATCTACCCTGCATCATTAACTCATTTCCCACTCCCACAACCGCGCCCACACAAGCCGACTGAGCCTTCCCTCGCAACACATAAGGCACTGTCATGGTAAGGTTCTAGTTCAGTGTTATTTATGGGCCACCCTGTGTATGAAGCTACCTAATGAAGTGGGGGTGAAGGTACATCGCTTCGTGTGCAGGCTGCGGTGTATTGTGCGGTAAAGGCATGGGTATTGTTGTGTGGTTTTGTGTGTGTGTGTGTGTGTGTGTGTGTGTGTGTGTGTGTGTGTGTGTGTGTGTGTGTGTGTGTGTGTGTGTGTGTGTGTGTGTGTGTGTGTGTGTGTGTGTGTGTGTGTGTGTGTGTGTGTAATACCCCTTGCAACACCTAATCACCAATATTTACACATATTTTTTTTACCATTGTCTAACGTCCCTTTATTTTCCACTCCTTTTCAGCAATGTGTCTCTCAAAATCAACCACCTTCGTAAATTCAACTCTCTGGCTGTAATTTAAGATTGTAGTATTAGGCTCTTGACTCCCAGGTATTTATCACAGTCACAAGTTACCTGCAATTATCTCCTACCAGCTCTTTAACTAGGAACACCAATTACTTTTTGTTACCTTACGTTTCTCACTCTTAGGTATAAAATTAAATATATAAATAAACAGTGAAGGTCTATGATTTGTCCAGGAAACCTCACACCTGTGTACCTGATCACTTTTTACCCCTATCTGGAATGGAATGGCCTGCAGGTATGAAAAATTATGTAAAAAGAGACCGTCGTAAGGAATGGGTTAATCGCAAGTTTGGTGTGTGTGTGTGTGTGTGTGTGTGTGTGTGTGTGTGTGTGTGTGTGTGTGTGTGTGTGTGTGTGTGTGTGTTTTATTCTTCACTATCAGAGGTACTCCACTAGCTGAGTAAAATTTTCTGAGGTAAGAAGCTGGAAGTAAAATTAGAAAGGGATAACTGTATTGAAAACTTTACTGGAAACAGTTTACGGAGATTTCCCGTCAGTTGTATGAAATCGTCTGACATCAGAAAAAATTATCTGTCACCAGCGCCATAGACCCGTAAGAGGCGGCCACAAATAAATCGTCTCCATGTCACCCAGTCCTCTGCTAACTGGCTGTCCTCTCCCGAACTCAAACTATACAAGGGGTCACCGCAGTGAAAGAGCTAATACCGACCTTCTAACCCCCTTCACTTCAAGAGACCTCCCCAAAGATGAATAAAATCGCCTGACGTCAGAAAGAATAAAATAACAACAAATAGATATAACAGGAGGTGCTATGGTCCTGGAGGTGTTGAAGTGAGACTTGGGGAGGGGTGGAGGGGGAAAGCGGAGGGGAGAGGGAGGGGGGAAAGGAGGAGGGGGTGAGAACAGGTCCAGGTGGCTCTAGACCCCAGCCTCTTTAGTACGAGCGCCTTTTTCTTCTTGCTACCGCCAGACGATTATTTTACTTAGCTTGGGAATGACCTCCTGTAGTGAAGGGAATAAGTGCACCATCATAATCATCATCATCATCATCATCACCATCATCATCGTCGTCGTTGTCGTCGTCTCCATTAATTCCATCCATCTCTTCAGTACGATATATTCCACACCTTTTCACTGCCAGACTATTATATTCAGTTTGGGAGAGACATACTGTAGTGAGGGTGTTAAATGTTATCTCCATTAACTCCTCCACTCATTGACGCCTCCTTTACTTTAATTTTGATACCGCCCTACGATTTTATTCAGCAATGGGGAGACGTATCGTAGGGATGGAGCTGGAAAAAGTCCCCGCTAAATCCTTCACTTCGATAATGCCCTTTTTCTTTTTTTTCTTTTTTAATAATTTCTGCCCTTAACGACCCAACTCAGGTTTAGGAACATGTCTGGTAAGGATGTAATTTAGAGCAATCTCCATAAATTCCTTCACGGCCACGATTTTTTTAAATTCTAGTCGCCTCTAGACAATCTTTCTCGCCCCTCGTGGTCAAGCAGTTCATTTTACTCAAAGTCCTTGACAGGATTCATACATTTACTGAGTCAGCATTTGAGACTAAAGACACTAACGATATTTATTTATTTATTTATTGAATTGCCCCAAGAAAGACAGTACTGGTGGAAGAGTTATTTTTATCTAGGCTACACACAAAGTTTTCAAGGATAAACATACGAATCAACTAAAAATCTGCTAATAATGAAGATACAGCAGATTTGGTCCGACCTGGGTCCCTTTTCCGTAGAGTCTATGGATCGTCTTATTAC
The DNA here is from genome assembly GCF_032717465.1 of Coenobita brevimanus. Taxonomy (NCBI): domain Eukaryota; kingdom Metazoa; phylum Arthropoda; class Malacostraca; order Decapoda; family Coenobitidae; genus Coenobita; species Coenobita brevimanus. The sequence continues at coordinate 6,924,964 of NC_137045.1, forward strand.
ACCTGGGATGGCCAACAGGAAGGCGAACCCCCAGTTTATTGCGCAATTTTTGAAACACATATAAGAAATATCAAACAAGCGTGTCCTTTGCCCTTTCAGTTATGTGAAGTGGAATGCAGTGAAGTCATTTCCTGATCTCACAGGTGTTTATGATAAATTAGGGACGTCCTAACACCTCAGACTATTCCGTTTTAATACTAGGATCGTAAGTATGAATGAAGCTGTTGCAATATGACAGTAAACGCAATTCATTACATACAATTCATTCACAATTGTATAAAACATGATACAACAATAAAGTAACGTCAATACTTAAGCACGTTTGTTCTACCATGACTATAGTTCTTTCACCTTAACTTGGCCCAACTTTTCATCCTTTTGCAGCTTCTTTCACAGTGACAGAAAAAGACAATACTATGCCTCTACATCCTTACTACAGCACTTCTTCGCGAACAGCATCGTATTCTAGTGTTAATCTATTGTTGTAACTCGGCATTCAAGATGGAGGGATGGAATTTTAGGTCAAGGTAAAGTGAAAAGAGTATAAGATCAATAACCCATTTCGGCACAGATGATGGTCAAGTGTAGTCAGATTGGAGGGGTGATTTGACTAGCAACCAAGGAGATTCATCCTACATCATAATTAACACCCATCGAATTCCAGGCAACCACGACAGTATTCAAGATGCAAGATTAACCCAGTTCTGTAAGGTGATAAAAAGACGTTAAAATAAGAGTTAATATCTATAAAAAAATAATACTAATAACAATAAATAAATATATAAATGAATAAATACATGAGATATCCCTAATGCAGGCGACATCAACAAATAATCCCTCTTGATGCTCGATTCCCGAAAATTTGGCGTCAAAAAAAGAAAAAAAAAAGAAAATGAAAGAGAGAAAAAGGTGACAAAACTCTCCTTTACAAATAGTTAAGATAATGTGCAAGGAAAGATAAGCCGTGTTTGTACCCCCTAATCGCAGAATGTATGAGTCCCCATCTTATCCGGCTAAATATTCGTGACTGAGATAACTTCCATCTAATCTGATTACTCTGCATCTAATCACTAGGAGGCTGCTGTAAAGATATATAACGTAAACACTGGGGTAAATGGGAGGGTTAGTGTGAGAGGTGTGTGTGTGGAGAGGAAGGGGAGAAAGATGGGTGTGTGTGTGTGTGTGTGTGTGTGTGTGTGTGTGTGTGAGAAAGAGAGAGAAAAAAAAAAACGATATATAGGTGAAAAGAAAATTATATATATACAGGTGAGAGGCTAACATAATTAGATATACAGGCAGGAGAGAAAGGAAATTACACATAAAGGTAAAAGAGGCTGAGAAAAATTATACATGAACATGAGGTGGACAGAGGAAATTATGCATAAAGGTAAAGAGGAAGAGGTAAGATGGTAGAAAAATTATGCATACAGGTCAGGAAAGATAATTATAGACAGGTAAGGGGTTAACTTAATACGTGCAGGTGAGATGGGTGGGAAATTTATACATACAGGTGAGGGGACTGAGTAATAATGCATGGGGGTGACAGGACAAAATAAGTATACATAAACGGTACGTGAAAAAATACACTTACATATGAGGGGCTAAAAAATATATACCGTATAGGCTATGCCTTCATGTGGCTATGCAAGAGGGAGAGAGCTTATAAGTAGGGCAGAGAGAGGTAAAGAATTATACGCATACATAAGAGATTGGCAAGAAAGGCAGAGAGAAGTGCATCAACAGAAACTCAGAATTATAAATATACAAAGAGAGGAGCAAAGTAAGCAGATGTAGATCAGAAGATTATACAAACACAGAGATGACAAAAAAAAAAATGTTACACGAATGCAAAATACTCTAAAAATAAACACTGACATGGCGCGGAAAGATTAGGTGTGCTGAAAAGTACACTGTTGTTAAATGAAAAAGAGATTACTTGTTTTATTGCATCTCCTTGAAATAGTGGGTAAAACTGAAGTGACATCGAAATGAAACTTTGGAAAGCAACGAATAAGTCAATGTTAAGTGCCATTTCTAGTAACTTTAAATCCACAAGAAGATGTATAGCTACTGGACAAGGGCAAGCTCATTTCACAATGCGACAATTAAGGTAAGATTTTCCAGTTGTCTTTGTCTCCTTGATTCCAATGATTTATTTTTATATCTTATTCTAGCTACCTCCTGACGATTTTACACAATTTACAAAACACTCTTAAAGGAAAAGCTGATGAAGGATACCCCCAACTCCAATGTCTTTCCTAGGAAGAATAAATCAGTCTACAGGTAACAATACTATCTATAAGAAAGTACGTCATACGGGAGAAGTGATTTGCCTCACCTCTTCAGTGCAAAGACGATTTATATTATTCTGATTATCACAACATGATATCACTCAGCTTAGAAGGCCCCACAGTGGGAAAAAAAAAAAAAAAAAAAAAAAAAAAGAAGCTACTGTGGGCTACAGACCGAACTGTCATGAATAAGATGATCTGTGTTAAGTGTTATGGAGAATGGCTTTGTTTTAAGGGGAAGGTGTTTGTGGCGTAAGATGTAGCATAATAAATTACTGTAGATTCAGAATCTGATGCAAGCTGCAGTACCGATACATAATGATACGAAAAGAAAAAAAAAGGATCCTGGTATGTATTTTTTTTTTTTCCATTTGTGTGTGAAAAACGTCTTGCATAATTTGAGTGCTTTAGTGAATGAGGTAGGCCTATTGGCAAATCAAGCTGTACGATCTCACCACAACAATGAAAAGCGGTGCGTAAGTTGCAAGCGGTACCTCAGTTAGTGGAGTTAGTATGAGAGAGCTAGCACACAGCATTCCATCTGTTGGTCCATTAGGAAACCAAAGATTTTTGAAGTTCATACTAATTAGTCCCATAACACCAAGGGTCAGCTCCTTTGTCATGAGGTGAAAGGATAAAACAAGTGTTGTTTTACAAAACTAGAAATAAAAGTTACGGCAAATTTACGCTGTAATAATAACATGTCTGATGTTCCAACAAAATCATTACCATAAAACTGTATACGACTGTCAAATCTGGTGCTGTATCGTCACTGTTATTTAAAAAAAAAAATAATGCCTGTCGTGTCTACGTGTGGCAAGCGAGAGCTTGTTGCACACATCGCCAGGCCGCCATTTTGATCACCACCCCGCCCTCTCCTCACCATACTTAATATGTTTTTCTTTGATAAAAGATACATATAATTGCTTATCTACTCTCGTATGCACTCTCAGTGACAGTATAAAATGCCATATGCATGAAGACTGGTGTTAAAGTTTGTTTAAGCAGAACACAACATCTGGTTAACTTACTCCGGTGTGAGAAGCACCAGTCACACACTCACTGACTGTTGTGGCTGACTAGATGCTGACTTGACATATGAGGTCACCTGACTGACACGTCATGTGCATGGTCATAATTCGCCAGTGTTTCAGGGATAAGCTGGCTGCCATTACACTCCATTTGATTTGACCTATCGGAACTGGGTCTCCTACAACTTGCTGCATGAAATCTGAAGAGCCTTGGGTTTATGAAGCTGTGATTGCGTGAAAGTCGATCAGCCTTAGTGGTGACGAAAGGGTTGAGTTGCTCTGGTTACTAGTCAGTCAAATAGACCCTTCAATCTATGACACCTAGCCGTCTACTGAGATGAAAGGGATTATGGATCTTTGTTAGGTTAAAAAAAAAAAAAAAAAAAACTATACATTCAAGCTGTGTCTCTGAGATATTGATTCAGCTTGTTACCATCATAAACAGAATCGAAAGTTAGGAATGTGGATGGTTTTCCTTTTTGGTTACTTAGGAAATCAAGCAAGACTGTTTGTTCGGGACACTGGTCACTGTTCTTACCAGAGGGGAGAGGTTAAAGGAAACAAGTGTGGGGGAGAAGGGTGGGTTGTGACTGTGTGAGAGTGATGGCAGTTTGGTGGCAGTGTGAGGGAAGTGGACGCGTGTTGGCAATGTGAGGGTGGTGGCAGTGTTATGACAGTGTGATGGCAGTGTAAAGATGGTGGCAGTGTTGTTTCATTGTGGTGGCAGTGTGAGGGTAGTGACACCTGTTGCTGATTCGGGCGGGGTGCCATACCGGCCCCGCCCGAAGTCCACCTTCCAGGCCTAGGCTCACTCTTCCAGCTAGATTTGGCAGAATGCGATAGTTGAATGAGATAAGATTATAGTGTGTGCTAAGGCTATGATAGTGGCGATAGCGGATCTGTCTAACGGTATCCAGGGAACAATCATTATATACCCTCTGAGATAAAATGATAAAACACTAATCTTTCCAGTACTATCTTCCCCAGGGATAATCAGCCGCTCCAGTCCAGCTCTGGAACCTGGAGGGTCGGGGGCGTGAGTGTGGTGGGGAGCAGTGAACAGGGGCGGAATTAAAAATCATAAGGTGGTGAGCAGCAGAGATGATCACGAAAGTAGTGCAGGACAATATATAAAGTGACGCGACGGTGGACTGCAGCAGGGGTCGCGGAGAATGTGCATAATAATATAACGCAGAGAATGAACCGAATATAAGGCAATAAAGTGATGGATGGCTGAGAGGATCGCGGGATAAATCTGCAAGGTGCTGAACGGAAGGAAGGGTCAGGGAATAAAGTGCAGGATAAAGTATAAAGCGAGGAGGTGGCGTACTGACCTGAGTGTGGCGATGTAGTCCCATCAGGTGGCGTGCCGGGCTTGGAGTGCCGCTAAACAATGCCCCGGTGCTCGTGATGGGGGGGGGGGGAGGCAGAGAAGGGCAGGGGGTCAGAGGGCGGCCGGACACTTTCCTTCCTGCGGGTGGTGGTGGCGCCCCGGAAGGAAGTCAGGGCTGGTGAGGAAGTGAGGGATGGTGTGGGAGTGAGTGGTGAGGGAATGAGGGATGATGTGGGAGTGAGGAATGGTAGGGGACGAGAGAGTGTGAATGAGTGCGGAGAGGGAAAGAGGGGTGGTGAAGGAGTGGGAGATGGTGAGGGAGTAAGGTATGGTGAAGACGTGAGGGATGATGAAGGAGTGAAGGAGTGCTAGTGATGGAGTGAAAACTAGCGAAGTATGGCGTGCTGTGTATGATGTCTGGTGGTGGGCCCGACAAGTAAGCTAGTTAGAGGACCTTCCAGGCAGTGTGGTGGTGTGGCCAAAGTAGACACAGGGGGGGCCACACCGCCACCTACCCACAATTGTTACCCTCCCGTCCTACCGTATTGTGCTTACGGCTCACACTCCCGTACATTCACCATTAAGTAATAACCTCTAAACGGTGTGAGCTAGTGCCTGGTATCAGAAAGGCGGTGCGGGCGAGAGTGGCACAGGTGAGGCGAGTCGTGATAAAGACCAGGTGATGGCACTGTGGCTCCTATGGCCCCCGGCAATAAGGCGGACCAGAGTGGCACAGGTGAGGGCAGCGGTGATAGGGCCCTGGGTATGGCACTGTGACTCTTATGGCTCCGGGCAATTAGGGCGACCAAACTAGGGCCAACCACGCTTCCCGCCTCGAGTGGTGGGTAAACAAGGCACCCAGCTTATCGTGCTCCGGTATCGCTTATCACACGCCTTATAGCCTACATCTGTGTCACTCGATTCACATGTTCCGTAATATATTAGTCCACGGTCTTGATTTCAAATGGAAGAAATTACAGGGACGTACAAAAAATTCTATCTTGTCAATAATCGCAATCTGAATACGTAAGTATGGGCAACTTCAATGTGAGTATAATTTCTTGCATAAAAGTCCACGCTGGTGTGGCGCAGGACAGAGTTCATATTTATCAAAGATCTTAATCAATCAGTTCTCAGGGTAAGCAAGTCTCCACAGCAATTCACTGTTATCGGGAGTCGTTTTGTCTGCACTTTTCACTTTCATTATATACGCTAGTTTGTTGTGTGGTGTTTGGCGGCCGTAAGAGGGACGGGAAAGGCATGAAGAAGGAACCTTATGGACAACCAGAGCCCAGGATAGTTCATGAATACGGATGGAGGGTTGAACGATGAGTAAGGTACAAGGACGATAGTTGTGGCGACTGATAAGAGCCAACTGGAGCCTCAGTCCCCGCTGCTACCCTCCTCCCCGCGCACAGTGCCGCCTACCCACCACAAATTGCCTCCAATAAAGGTGAAAAAAGTCTATGTTACTTGTAAATCCCAACCTTTGTCATACAGTCGCCGTGGTGCCATGAAGAACTAACAGCGCTGCCCGGTGTAGTTCGTGTTAGCCAAGTTAATATTATCACACTAATCATCATCATCATAATAATAATAATAATAATAATAATAATAATAATAATAATAATAATCAATCAATCAATCAATCAATCAATACAACAGATGCGTTACTTTTTGGGTGAAAGATGATCCAGCCATGATCTGCCCACTCACTCCATCATGTCAACACCCAATACATACACCCGCTAATAAATGACACCCACTAAAACACCCATTTATATTGGTAAACTGTGAATATTCTCTTCCCGGGTCGGGGTCGAGAGATGTGCCTCCTCTCCCAAGATCCAGCTACTTGTACTTCTCTTGACCTTGCCCTCTCCCAAACCCTCACGCGTAATTTCTATGGTATCTGTTAAATATTTTTGCGTTTATCTATGGCCACGCAAAATTTCGTGTTATCTTGAAGACTGTGTCGCAGGAAGGAAGGAGGGGAGGACACCACGCGTTGTCTGTAAGGTGTTGGTGACCTTCCTCTGTGTCATAGCTGTACCCATGCAAATATTCAACACTATCTTGAAAACTGAGGCCGAGCATAGCAGATAGACATGTATAAAGGCAGACATTAAGAATCAGTATACCGGGTCTTCATGCCACCTTCAGTCACATGATGTATTTCTTGCTAGACCCACACAGTGTTGACATCTTGGGAGTAGGTCTTAGTAATCAAGGGGTTAATGAAGACTGTATTTAACCCCTCCATTTTGAAAATTCTATCCTAGGGTGAATACACTTGTCTGAAGATTCCATGACTGAAATATCAAATACATCTTGATTTGTGTGACGCTCCGAACTACTTAAACAGAAGAAATATAAAGATAAGCTAATTATTTAAATGATACAGCAGCTTGGGTTGCATCACCATCAATAGAAGCTAATTATCATCATCATCATCATATTAGGCTCACCATCATCACCACATCACCACCATCATCATCATCATTATCGGCACGCCATGATTAGCTATAGGTTAACAATAGCACTCATTAACCTAACCTCTTTCTTCCTCACCTAAGGCTACGTCATCTAATGGAAGGGGACACAGAGGCACTATGGAGGAGGGCGGGATCTCGGGTTATATGTTCGCTGACGCCGGCAGTTTGGCGCCAAAACTCGCATCACGTGTCACATCCGCCACTTGGCCCACCTGGACCTTGAACCAAATTAATCGCTTTCACTCCACAAACTCTCCCTTTCACTCAAAAAAAAAAAAAAATCTTCATCCAAATTCATTTTCTTTACGCCACAAACTCACTAATCCAAATTACAAACTCCATTTTGAACCCAATGAACTACTTCCACTCCACAAGCTCCATCTTCAACCAAATGAACTGTTTTCGATCACAAATTCCTTCTCTGGCTTACAGAATTATATTTCCTTAATATCCTCATACATCTAGAACAAGAAAATGATTCCTGTGCCATACATTTCCTTTCTCAACTTCTTAAGAAAAACTCCTGAGATAATAATTAACACTTTTCCTTTCACTTTAAGATGGCCCAGATTTTAATTTTTTTTTTTTTTTAGCATGTTTTCCTTAGCTAAACGGCTGAATAAAAAATAAATACAGTGATTCTATATCCTTTCCATAGCACTTCTTTGTGACTAGCATCGTAATCTAGTGTTAATGCCTGCAATTTTACGCCTAGTTAAAGTGAACGGGATATAGCGCGTCCTGTATAATCTGTTCCATAAAAAGCTTGGCATATAGTTCTTTCATTTTAACTTGATCTAAAACTGATACTTTCCCATCTTGATTGTTGACCTGTAAACTGGAATGAACAAGAGAATGGCGCTGGTCACGGAGAAGTGCTGTGGAATGACAGACAGCCGTAGAGTTTTCTTATTCTGCCATCGAGTTAGGGGGAAAAACTCGCAAGCTGCATAAGGACGAAAACCTCCGGCAAGCGAAGGTAAAAACAACTGTAACAGAGTCCCATTCTAGAGGCACCCCTACCGACCACACACCATGAGGGATTATCTGTCATGTTAGATAGATAGTCTACAGATAGATACTGTAGATAGAGATACCGGTACTTCAGGTGGACAGAGAAGGATTGATAATGTTAGGGACAGACAGAGATAGGTAGAGATGCTTTACAGAGAGATACTGTAGAGACAGACTAAGGCAAAATGGCACAGATGGATAGACAGGGGTAGGAAGGCTGAAAGACATAGACAGATAGCGTGTGTGTGTGTGTGTGTGTGTGTGTGTGTGTGTGTGTGTGTGTGTGTGTGTGTGTGTGTGTGTGTGTGTGTGTGTGTGTGTGTGTGTGTGTGTGTGTGTGTGTGTGTGTGTGTGTGTGTGTGTGTGTGTGTGTGTATCAACGCCGAAAGTGACATGTTCTTGTAATTACAGTCTGGGGTTCCGTAATTGTACACTTTAGCTTATCAGGACGCATCTAACACTGACCGTGGCGTAATATTCTTAACAATTTCCACAGGTGTTCCCTTAACTGCTATTCGCACACCTTATTAGCCCCTGATTCACTCAACCGTCTAGAAATCACTTAATTTACAAAGGTATAATCGCTCCTTTACGGTACGCTAAGTTACAACAAGTGAAATTTCAAGAATATTATCTCTTATTTCCTGCCTGGTGCTCTGGTGAGATGAGGGGGTAATGGGGGAGGGGAGGGGGAGTTGCACCAAGCTTAGTGTACAGTTGCTGACCTAACCGATCCACTTCAGTACCATAACTAACGAGAAGGTGAGCGATGACTTTTAAAAACTTTATGGTGTAACTTCGGAGCCTAGCAAACTTCTCTGTATATTGTGTGGGAGTCTCATAAATGTTGGGTTAAAAACTGGATCGGTATTACTGTGTGGAACTGTACGTAAAAACCATCTGTCTGCCTCTGCATCTATACACTGACTGTATAATACGACGGAGTGCGCTACTCTGGGCTCACAATCTCGTAATAACATATATATAACCTGAAAATTATTTAGTCGATTTCATTACGATCTGCTGGTAATGTACGGTGCATACACGTCACTTTCGTCTTCAGATAACGAAGTAACTTACTCCCAATATCGAAATATAAATCCAGTTTGCATGAAGACCCAGCCTAACTGACCAACTGCTGTTAACAGGCTTTGTTTGATTGTTTGTTTGTTTTTTATATCTGAAATAAGAAGATAAACAAACATGCATAATACATGCATTCATACATAATTATAAATGTATCGTAAACTGTGCTCAATAAACTTTCAAGGGTGCAACATACATTACCGGTACGTCATGTGGATTCTGTACACAGGTAGTGTACTGTGCTATCAATATTAGTAAGCCGGAAGAGTGAGGCATATCCACCCCTCATAAACCGTGGCTTACGTGGGCGGACCGGTGACGACGGACCATAAGCACCTGAGTTCAGTTCCCAGAAGGCGTTATCCAGGACGGGAGGGAAATCTGCTGGGGTGAAGTGCCACAGATCTGTACCACAACACCGCACCGCCGCAACAGGACATGCCATGGAGTCACCCCCTAACACACACCTCGTAACCTTTAGACTATGACAGGTTGCCCATGCGAAAGTAAATTCGTCAGGTGTTAGCCACAGGAAACCGTGCAAGTCCTCAGCTGATGTTTACGAGTTAATTATGCTGTCCTCATGTCAAGTACTCAGAGAAAAAACTAATAATATTTACTTACTAATATACAATAAATTATCTAAAACGTACTTATATTTAGTTATCCACGTATTCTTCGTACCACTCAGGTCCACTTGGGTCAGTTCAGGTTCAGTTATATCCAGTAAGGTCCATTAACGTCAGTCTAGGTCCGATCAGGTCCATTTAGGTCCAGTTGGGTCAGTTAAGGTCAAATTAGCCTATATCTTTTCAGGTCCAGTTAGTTTCATTCACATTGTTTAGGTCCATCCATTTGCTCTACATCCATTTATACTTATGTCAGGTTAATTCAGGTCCACTCTGGTTCATTCAGGCCCAGCTGGGTCAATGCAGAGTCTCCACAGCCATTTAGGTCCAGTCCCAATCATTCAGGTCCAGTCCCCCCCCCCTCTCTCTCTCTCTCTCTCTCTCTCTCTCTCTCTCTCTCTCTCCCTGCAAACCTGCAAGTCATCCTGCTGGTAAGGCTTGGGGTGGGTAGGTTGGTGGGTAGATGGGTGGGTGGGTGGAAAGGTAATGTGAGCAGAGTAGATGGGTGGGTGGGTGGAAAGGTAATGTGAGCAGAGTAGATGGGTGGGCGGGTGGAAAGGTGAGGCGAGCTAGGAAGGTGCTGAGGGAAGAGTGGGCAGGGTGGCCAGGCGGGTGGGGTAGGTGGGTGTTGAGAAAGGCGGGCGGCTGGGTGCGCAGGTGAGTAGGGTGGCGAGGGTGGGTGTGTGAGCAGGGTGGGCTACGTGGTGGTTGGGTAGGGGGGGGTGTGGACTTTGTGGGTGTGTGAGTGGATGTGTGAGTCCTCGGAGCAAAAGGCAGATGGGTTTTATGATGCTACCAGATAGATAGACTGAGAGACAGAATGATACTACCGTACTGCATTCAGTATTACAAGCTCCTAAATCACTTGACATACTCTATTGGTTTATTCTTGTTACCTCCAGACGTTTTTATTCATTGACCTTTAGTAACGAAGGAACTAGTGAAAGCTACATCTAGTCCCCAAGTTTGCAAAATTTCTGCAAAACTACATAAAATCGTCTGAACCTAGCGAGAAAGAAATAATCCGTAATCGGACAGAAGGGACGAAGAAGAATGAACTTCCTCTGATCAACACGTCCAAGCTAAATTCTGATGCATAACTGTACGCTTCAGCAGCTACGAAATCTCTATCCTTAGCCTGATCGCACCTAAAACTGAAACGAGGACCTGGATGGTAAACTCGACGGCTGTGTGTCGTCGCCAGGGGATATAATTAGGTGCCATCCTTGTCATCCATGCGTCCTACCTTGCTCACCCGAAAGATAAGTGATGACCATAGACCTTATCACGTAACTACAACACTAATTTCATGTCGTGTTAGGTACGACCCTTGGACATCTCGACACAAGTTTCATTGAGATTTATCCATCACCAGTGAGTGATGATGAGACTGTAGTAGGCCTATATACCGTACCTTCCATCTGTTTACTGCCTTCCATATTCCCGGCATACTGATAACTTAATCTAATTATTTAATCTGTCTCATTATTTGTATGAAACTATGTAAAGAACAGCAATTTTTAGATTAACAAAAGACTGACAGTCGCTTAATCTTGCTTCAGTGCCCTACTCTAAACAAATTCTGATCAGAATGACACTGTGCCAACTATACAGTGATTTTATTCAGTTTACAAGAAACTCATCACAGTCAAGAGGTTAGAGTAAATGTGCAACTTACCTGCAATGCATACCCAGGGTCCAGACGAATATGTAGCTAGTTCCACCTTCATACGTCATCTTCTAATTCTAATTATTCTCTTTTCCACTGTATATCAGATTCATTTCCTTTCAGCTTGTACAGGGTATTATTCTTTTCCATACTGGTCAATATGTCGGTCAGTTCGACGCTCGCCTCTCTTCCCAGTGTTTGATGGCCGGGTGTGGTCAGCTGGTGAGGTGTGGGAGCGCGTGAAGTGACCATCAGATCGCACATCCACGCCCTCACGTGACCTCCAGACCCAGGCACCCCACCACACCCACAACACTCAGGCCCAGGCCCCCCATCCTACCGACAACATTCAGACACACCCACCAAACTGGTCCTAATTTTCTGTGGTTCACTGTTCTTACTCTTTGTCCCATTTTTCTCTGGGTCGCTGTCCTTACTCTGTGTCCCATTTTCTGTCTGGACTCATGGATTCAGGCGAGGCTCTCACTGAAATACACACGGCTCTTGTTTGACGTCACAATATGTCGAAAGCAAAAACACTCTGGAACACAGAACTGATATGGTAGTGCTGTATTTACAACTTTCTGTGCATCCCATTTCGACGATAAGTAGACTAGATTTTGCTATTTTCCACCGAATAGTAAGCTGGCACACTAACACAAAATTTTCCATAAAATTTTGATGTGTCAGGCGTTCACCAAAATGATTCAACATCGTCCTTTATGCATTTTACATTCACCATTAGAGTTTAATGTTAAGTAACTTGTAAAAATCGCTAAATCACCCTTTCATGAGAAACTAGAGACAGGGAACCTCTATTTTCATTTTGTATTCACTATCATTACTCAGCATTGTTCATGATGTAGCCTATTAGGGGTTCATCACCAGCATTCTGTATAATTCAGTACAGTCAACATGGCCACACATAATAATACTCCACTTCCATGAGTAGGGAAGGACAGGAACACGCGCGCCCCCACTCCTTTGCCCCGGCGTTTCCATTCTTGAGCAGCGCCGACGTTCTTCTTTCCCTCCTTCCTCTTTCCCTGCCTGCACGCCTCCCTCACCAGCTCCTCGTCACTGGAAAGGTAAGGTTGTGGTGTGGTTCAGGGGTGGAGATAAAGGTAATATCACGCCGATACACTATCATATCTGCCCACGTCCTTCCTACAGGACACAGCCTACAGCCTCCATCTAGGTCCCTCCCTAACCCTAAACAAGGCACGGGTCACATGCAAAACCTTATCCGTGCACTCTTTAAGTAATCAGCCTTCCTATGTTTACCTATACTCATCCCATTAGCCTTCATAGTGCCATGCAACAAGGTAGTTCTGTCGAGGAATTGGGTCTGGGAGTTAAGATTACCCAAGATTAGCTAAACCCGGTGTGGCTGTGTCGAGGTTGATACCGTATCATATCTTTTGTACACTCGTATTATTCTCCCTCCTTATCGCCTTATCATGGTTTTCCGCCGCTGGTGGTGTGTGGTGTGTGTGTGTGTGTGGTGTGTATGTGTGTGGTGAGGGTGTGTTGACCGGTCGACACCCTCACCTCACTCACCTCTTCCCAACACACAACGCCCCGGATGCCAGTATCATGTACTAACTAGACTTTCGACAAGCTACAGTTATGGAGCCGTGCGAGCTCTCACTCATAAATCCATTCTCAAAATCATGTTTTAGAAAAACGTATACGTATACATAGATACATACATACATATATACATAAATACATACATACGTACATACATGGATAGACAGACAGATAGACAGATGGGCAGATATACAAAAATTCGAACAGCAGCCTATGTTGAATTCACGACAAAGGTCCTTCGATTTTACTTCTTTCTGAAGACATTTTAATGTTTCCTAAGGTTCTTTACTTCTAAAACAGATCCTGTTTTTCATAAAAGTCTATATTTTCATAAAAGCAGGATTTTCCGCTTTGCAAAATTTTGCGTTTTAAACAAGAAATTTGTTTTTACAGAGTTAATACAGAGAGCCACTCGATACGGATTTCTTCCCCTTATGCCTTTGAAGACAATTAGATATTATAATTTAACTCTCCTTTTCACCTTCTACTGGCGTTATTATTAGCACTGATGGCCGATGCCAGGACAATGCCGGACCATCACTGACCATCACCCATGCAATACCACACCGACCACTCTCCCATGATGGACGGGAATTATCGGGACGACAAACATCAAGTGCAAAGTACGTCAATCAATGCCATCGCGCGACTGAGATCCATACGCACCACCGGAAATCTGGGACCGAAAGCCAGAAGAGCCAGTGTGACAACATGTAGTTCTTGAGATATAGCAAGTCTGCAGCCACACTGAGGTCGTCTCATCTTAAGTCACAGGGTGAACTGGAGGAGGGTAGGATACATAGAAGGCACATTCGTTGGAACAGAGGATAGTTGACGTAAACTGTAGGATGGCGTAGGTTTGGTTACTTGATTGTTTCGGACAGGCGTTACCCTGTGACCGTCCCACAAACTGAATGACAATCGGGTAAGGCTGGAACTCTCCACTCTAGGGCGTCCTCCGAGTATGGGGTCAGTACAAAACCGAACCAACCACTGTGTCGCCCGCCACGTCAGGTATCCCCTACCCTCCCCTCCCCTCCCCATCCCCCTCAAGTCGTTGAACTGGTCATGTTAACGTAATGTACCTCATATTATATTGCCCTAACATCCTGTTCTTCAACATTTCAGTCCACTGTCGTTCATAACAACCGTGTTTTAGGTTAATATATTGGTAAAATTAAGTCTTTCTTGAAGGAAGGAACCAAAGTCACACGGAGTGATTATTTGCAAGATATGTCTCCTTTATATTTTTCACACTACTGGGTTAAACAACAAAGAGCAGCCAGTTTTTCAACATTGGAACCCACTGTCTTTCATAGTAGCCTTCTCATCATCGGGGCAACTCAAGTATTCTATAGCTGCCAACGACAGACGACTTTACTTAGCTGACAGTGGGTCAAAGAAGCCTAAGTGTTAAACTGTCACCATTTACATTTTATATTATCGCCATCTACATTCTCAGGGTCAGGAAATCTCTGGTCCTCTATACCAATGAACGTCGGACGACTTTACTCAGCTGAGAGTGAGTCACAGAAGCCTGAGAGTGTTAAATGACCTACAGTATAGTCCTCACTGCATCACCCTCACGAACACGCTGGAGTTCCGTTGGTTGGATGGGATGAGGTGCTGAGATTCGTGAAAGGTGTGGAGTAAGGAAGACTCCTGATCAAACGTGAAAAAAGTGTCAAATAGGGAATAAGTGATGAAGAGAGGATATTAGATAACGTTAAGATGTGGATGGGAGGAGGCGTGGATGCCCGTGGTGCTTTGATATGGTCAGTTAACCCTGTATGTGGGTCGGGATAACTCAAGGATCCTATTCTATGAACGTCAGATTATTTTATTCTGTTGAAAGTGGGTCAAACTGGCCCGGTAGTTAAACACTGTCACCATTTGCATTATCGTAGTCGAGAAAACCCTTATAATCTAAATCAGTATACGCCCTGTGGTCTAATGTCAAGGTACTCCAATCTTCTTAATACCGAGGGGTGGTTGGAGTTAAGTGTTCACGTAATGCCATTCAGGGACAAGCAACAGGCCACACTTACTAAAAATGTCTAGAGTATGTAGCCCAGCCTCGGGTTCCTACGCCCTTCATGAAGGAACAAAGGACTGAGCGAAAGAAAGATAGATAGATAGATACACAGATACAGACAGATAGATAGGTAGACAGATAGACACAGGCTTAATATTTTCTTTGTTTGCGAAGTGTTTGATACCTGCTTAAATGAAAAGAAAACAAACAATCTTATCCTGTACACAACTTATAACCATGAAAGACGGTAACTACAGAACCTGCGTCCTTGCAATGCCACAGAAGAATGCTGCCAAAGGGGTTTCAGAGCAAAAGATATTACATGATGGTGAGTTCTTAATCCTACTTTAAACATGTGACCGCAGGACAGTGTGTGTGTGTGTGTGTGTGTGTGTGTGTGTAAAAAAAATCTTCATCTTCCTCTCTCCCTTAATTCTGAACTAATTGCATCTGCCACCCTAATTACTACCCTAGCCTGTATTTTTTTTTTTTAATTCGTTTTATCTATAGTATCTTTTCTCTTTCCTTGGCTTTAACTCATTAACGAAACCATTCCCCTGCCCCTTGCATCATGAGGAGGAGTGTGTGTGGAAGTGTGATGAAAGTGGTGGTGATTGTGGTGTGTGTGGGGTATGTATGTTGCCTGCCCCCTCCCCCCACCCCAGCCTTCCAGTGCCTCCTCATCCCCTCCCCCACCGCCCCCCTGCCTGACCTAGTACAAGCGGCCATCCACAGTGCCTCCCGCGCCAACTCCCACCTCTGGACGCTGCGCCAGGCCACCACAGCCGCCGCCTTTCCCGCAGGACTCACCTACGAGGACTGCGACGAGCTGGCGTCGGACTGGTAGCTACCGGCCCTACCACCGCTACCGGCGTCGGAGGAGGGGCCAGCTGGACTGAGCCTGAGGGAGGACTTGGAGGGTCTGCGGCGCCTACAGCTGGTGGTGCAGGTGGTGTGGCCTGACTGGGTCCTGGACGACACCTTCACCTACCTAGGCCGCCTCGACCTCTACCTCAGGGACCTCACCTGTGACCTCGAAGCCCTCCTGTCACACCTGGACCACGAGGCTCCCAGTCACGAGGAAGAGGACGAGGCCATCACCACCTAGGATGACGAACCACTCAGCAACCCAGACCTAGATGAGGCCAGCTCCCAGCATGGTTCATCGAGTGTGGAGCAGGATGGGGGTGTGAGTGTGGACGATGGCAGCCTGAGTGAGGAGGACGAGGCCAGTCTTCGTCCCAAGGGTAGTGTGGGTCGGCGGGTGCGGGACTGGCTGATGCTGCGGCACTACAAAAGGCTCCTCACTGCACTCTCACTCCATCTTACCGCACTCACATGAACCCAAATCCACCCCTTCACCTCACACTGTCTCCACTCCCCTCATGTCCCTTTACATGGACTATCCTACCCTCACATCAGTTTAATCGCTGGTAGTAGCCAACATACTGCTGTGGGACTACAGTACATGTTGTCTAAGATGCCAACTGAGACAGGTTCTAACCCTACATTGTTACTGTTCTTGTGCCCCATTTTATCTGAAAGTGACCCGGTGGATCAATTACACTGCCCAGGCTGCCCTCTGCCTGCAGTCCACAATCCTTATTTCGGAGAATAGGGAGGGTTTTAATGATCCTTGTCATCATAAAATATCGAATTAAGGCCACTGCTCTCTCGAGGTTCACCAAGCTTATACGCCAACAGGTTCTAACCGTGACTGACAGGAGCCTTACCATCCTGAGAAACACTCGCCTCCACCAATTCTCGCTGTCATTCATAACCTCTTCACTACAAGGCCCTTCCCCTAACCTGAGTACATTCTTCTAATTCAAGAATATTGGTTACAAAACTTACAAAGGCCCTTCCCCTAACCTGAGTACATTCTTCTAATTCAAGAATATTGGTTACAAAACTTACATCACCGTACTGAATCGATCAATGGGGACTTTCTAACCGCCCTGCCACAATAAGATTTTGTACTGATTCATAAAGTCGTCTGACACAGGAAACAAAACTCAAAAATACGACACTGTAAAGGAGTTGAACGGGAGCTGCCTAATTTGTGTACAGTCGTGGAGACAAGAGTACGCCTAAAATTGTACATCTGTAATTTTCTTCTGGCTGATATTCCTCAGCTGAAAGAGGATTGAAATGTTTCTTTGTCCTTGGTTTTGTGTCTGTGTTCATTTGTGTACTAGCGTGATTTAAACCCTTGAGTACGTTGACGACTTTCCCGATTTCCGGTTTATTTTTGCTGCCTCCAGACGATTTATTCAACTTACGAGCGACCTTTATAAATGCACGAACTAGGCAAACTCAGGAAGCAGCGAGAATAAACTAGAAAATGTTGTCACCGTATTAAAGAAGCTAAGACTCGTATAATAATTGTATATATAATCACATTCATCAACGTTCATTTACTGGTACTTGGCACGTAAATAATATAGTGTACAGTACATGTTCAAGCCTGTGTTTATTTCTGGTAGGCAGTGTGACCCTGAGAGTGCCAGATGAAGGACGGTGGGAAGAGAGGGAGGAGTGGTGTTGTATAATAAAGGTCTAAGGAAAGAGACAGCCTGGGATCACGTCTCCTCTCTCTCTCTCTCTCTCTCTCTCTCAAACACACACAGACACACACACTCACACAAAGCGGTACTTATTGCGTTGCGTTACTATAGCTACTTATTACAATTACAGTCTCTGCATTACAATCTCTTACACCTGTCCCACCACACTCAATCCATTATGACTCCTTATAAATACATTCTCTATATCCGTTCACACCTCATGACACCCCACACTCACTCACTCACGCCACTACACCCATGCAACTTGTCCTTTCAGTGTCTCTCAAGCCTTCTTTCAGACTCATTCACTACAACTCCGTATATTTTTTTAATATTACAGTACATCTATACTGTAGTTTGTATACTGCTGTTGGATCAAGTTCATGGTCCTGTTATGTGCCACTGTATGTTATCAGTTTCCATCTGGGGGATGAATTAAGGGCTTATACCTTTTAAAATCAGTCATCCAATCACCCACACACGCACTAATCATTTTTTAGCAGATTCTAGTTATATACTATTAGAATATTTTAAACCATGTGTATATATACGCAATCTCTTTCTACCAATAGCTGACAAAACAACCCCTTCCCTATGAGAGATCTTGCCTGCCTGATACCCGCAAGAATAAAATTAAAAAAAAAAAAAACTCATCACATTCAAGGAACTAACGGCACTTGATTCAAAAACCTTCACTATGAGGTCTTCCCTAAACCAAATGAATTCGTCTGGGTGGTAGCATGAAGAAAATAAAGAGATGTCACAGTGCTGAAGGCGTTACCCAGCTGACCTAGGAGCTATCACGGTCGTAAGTATGATCATCTGGCCTTAGCAAAAATAAAAAGATTAGTCGTTCTCCTGGGTTTAAGATAAGACTAAACAGAAAATAGTTTTATTTGTACAGAATGTTTAAACGAAGCTGTTCTTAACCCTCAGATCTCTGGCTATTTACTAGTGGCATGTAAAATTATCTGGAATTAGCTAAAGAGGGGCATAAGAGAGGTATATGAAAGAAGGTAAGCATAGAGGGGAGTGTGAGTTAGGAAGGTGGGCAGCGAAATGGTGGGAGACGGCAAAATGGGGGTCGATATGTTTGTGGCAACCCTATCCTTAAGGGATTAAGGCGTCTGGCTATAAACAGAACAGACAGATAGAAAAACAGATAGGACGTCCTTCAGTGTTTAAGGGTTACGCCATTCACATGCCTTCACACCGTATACAACTATATATACTCTTTTTACATTAACCTGGCCCTGATTTTTGTCCTGTAGCTTATTCCACGTAAGTGGAATAAGCTACAGGACCGGTGACGACTCGAGGTGCCTGGAACCACTGTCTGACTCTCTTCTTCTTCATTTCTGCAACATTCGCGGCCTTTCATCTAACTTTCGCTCTGTTGAGCACCACCTCTCCTCCTCTAAACCTCACCTTCTTTTTCTAACGGAGACTCAGCTGTCTGAGGCAACTGACAGCAAACCCTTTTCTGTATCCTCCTACTTTCTCTATACTCATTTCAAAGCCAAAGGTGGCTGTTGTGTATACATACACGACTTATCTTGCTCTCGTGTTCCTGAACTTGATTCTTCTGAATTCTCCACTCTCTGGCTTCGGCTTTCCTGTCATTCTCTGACTAAATATATCTGTGCTGTTTACTTATCCCCTAATTCTACTGACTATCAAAAATTCTTCGACTATCTTACTTCTACGATGGAACACATTCTGTCCATTTCTCCTTTCTCTGAAATCTCCATTCTTGGAGATTTCAATGTTCACCACCACCTTTGGCTCTCCTCTCCTTTCACGGATCCACCTGGTGAACAAGCCTACATCTTTTCTATCCTTAATGACCTAGAGCAGCTTGTACAGCAAACTACCCGTATCCCTGACCGCCTTGGAGAGAGCTCCAACATACTTGACCTCTTCCTCACAACTAATCCTTCTGCTTACTCTGTTAATCTTTTCTCTCCGTTGGGCTCCTCCGATCACAACCTTATTACCTTAACCTGTCCTATCGCTCCAGTACGGCCTCATGGACCCTCCAGGGAAACGTCGTCTCTGGCATTTTGGAGCTGCAGACTGGGAGGCCCTCAGGCAGTACTTCTTTGATTTTCCCTGGAATGATTATTGCTTCCATGGCCGTGAGCCATCTGAGTGTGCCTTGCGCATTACGGAGGTTATTCTCTCGGGCATGGAAGCATACATTCCTTTCTCATATCCTTTGACTAACGCAAAGAAAGCCTTGGTTTAATCACGCTTGTTCTAATGCTGTCCGCAACAAGGAGAAGGCCTACAAAAGGTACCGGAGCCAACCCACCCCTGAATCACATAATCTTTACGTTTCTGCCCGGAATCGTGCTAAGTCTGTTCTTCGCTTTACTAAAAATAATTTCATCCATACTAAATGCTCTCAACTCTCCAACTCGAATTCTTCCCGCTCCTTCTGGCACCTTGCCAAAAATCTTTCTAACAACTTTACCTCATCATCCTTCCCTCCTCTTTTCTACTCTGATGGTTCTGTAGCTATTTCTTCTACTGATAAAGCAGATCTCTTCGCACAGACTTTCTCCTCCAATTCCACCTTAGACGATTCCGGTGCTGTTCCTCCATCACTTCCCCCCTCTGACTTCCTCATGTCTGACATTAAAATTTCTTCAGTTGATGTATTTTCTGCCATTACTGGCCTCAATACTAACAAGGCATATGGGCCTGATGGGGTCCCTCCTGTTGTTCTCAAAAACTGTGCTTCTGTGCTTACACCCTGCCTAGGCAAACTATTTCGCCTTTGTCTGTCAACTTGTACCTTTCCTTCTTGCTGGAAGTTTGCTCTCATTCAGCCAGTCCCAAAGAAGGGTGACCACTCCCAACCCTCCAACTATCGTCCAATTGCTTTAACGTCCTGTATTTCAAAAGTTTTCGAGTCAATTCTTAATAAAAAAAAATTTTAAGGCATCTTTCCTATCACAACCTTCTTTCCGATCGTCAGTATGGGTTCCGTCAGGGACGCTCCACTGGCGATCTTCTCCTCTACCTTTCAGACTCCTGGTCATCCTCCTTTCGGGACTTTGGCGAAAGCTTTGCCATTGCACTTGACATCTCAAAGGCTTTCGATCGAGTCTGGCATAAATCTTTAATTTCCAAACTGCCCTCCTACGGTTTCTATCCTTCTATCTGTGCCTTCATCGCTAGCTTCCTTTCTGGTCGTTCTATAGCCGCTGTCGTAGACGGCCATCGTTCTTCTCGTAGATCTATCAACAGTGGTGTTCCTCAGGGCTCTGTCCTATCACCAACTCTCTTTCTTTTATTCATCAATGATCTTCTAAGCTGTACATCTAACCCTATCCACTCATACGCTGATGACTCCACCCTTCACCTTTCCATTCGGTTCCCACCAACGCCCATCTCAACAGTTACTTCAAGAAACAAGGGATGAGGCTATGGCACACCTAATGTCTGACTTGGCTCATATCTCTGACTGGGGTAAAAATAATATGGTTGTCTTTAATGCATCTAAGACTCAGTTCTTACACCTATCAACCCGACAAAATCTTCCACAGGTATACCCACTAATGTTTAATAATATTCAGATTAATCCTGCATCATCCTTGAACATGCTTGGGGTTTCATTTACTCGGGACTTATCTTGGAAAGATCATATTACATCTCTTGTAAAATCTGCTTCCAAGAGATTGGGTGTGCTAAGCCGACTCCGCCCTTTCTTTACCCCTGCACAATTGTTGACTCTATATGGGGGGTTTTATCCGCCCCTGTGTGGAGTACAACTCTCATGTGTGGGGAGGCTCCCCACATACAGCTCTTCTCAATAGGGTGGAGTCAAAGGCTTTTCGTCTCATTAACTCTCCTCCTCTTACTGACTCCCTTCAACCTCTGTCTCTTCGCCGCACTGTTGCATCTTTATCTCTTTTCTATCGCTACTTTAATGGTCACTGCTCCTCTGAACTGTCTGCTTGCATTCCTCCACCTCTACGACGGGCGCGTAGCACCCGTCTGGCAGCAAACTCTCATCCCTTTTCTGTCCAACTCTCTAATGCAAGAGTTAACCGTTACTCCCAGTCTTTCATTTATGCAACAGGTCAGCTCTGGAACTGTCTCCCTCTGTCTGTATTTCCTCCTGCCTATGATCTCCAGTCTTTCAAACGTAGTGTGTCCAGGCATCTCAAAATGATCGGATCTTGAATTTGGCTCTCTGTTGTATTTTGTTTTTCTCTTGGAGGGAACTGTCACTGCGGGCTCATGGCCTTTGGTTCCTTCTTCCTCACATAAAAAAAAAAACAAAAAAAAAAAGTCAGTGGAGGAAAAACAAAAATACTGCAGCTCTACATCCTTTCCATAGCACTTCTTCGTGACTAACATCATTTTCTAGCAGTAACCTATTATCACATCTCAGCATTCAAGACGGAGAGACGTCAATTTTGGGCCAAGTCAGAGTAAAAACAATTATAGTTGGCAAGTAATGTTCTGTACCTGGCTGGCGAGAAATGTCCGCTCATGAACTTCCGAAATACTATCATCAAGTAGGCCTAAGTGCTTCTACAAATAACCTCGTTTTACTTGTAAGGGCTAAATCAAATTAAATCACCTTCAGTACGACATGCATCTTGCTAAGGTGAATTTAAGTTCCCTGATGACAGCAAGAATATAATGCATTAAAACACTATCGTACTGTTGAGGCAAATGAGCTTGTTTCTAATCCATCCCTATGAAAGGTCTCCCCGAAGCTGAAAGTAATAATAATAATAATAATAATAGTAGTAGTAATAAGTACCGCCTGAGCTAATCTGAAAGACAAGAAATTCACGTTTGATGTGATACTTCCAATGAAATAAAAGTTCCAAAATTCCCTCAGCACGAAAATTATACACACGTAACTCTGAAATTAAATAAGGCATATAAACAACGTATTAACACCCTGAATAAGATGACAACCCATTATCACTTTATTCTTGTTACTTCCAGACGATTCTATTTAGTTCAGGAGAGGCATTTTTGAGCAAGAGGGGGTTAAATACACCATTCTGTAACTCCTCCACTATTACGGTTCTCTTAATAATGTCTGGTGGTGGCAAAAAAAAAAAATAAAAAAAAAAAAAATAAGGGGTCAGTTTCAAAGCCCGTCACACTGGCCCTCTGGTGGCGAGAAAATGAAACAACCGACGAGGGAAGGGAAAAAAAAATCATTCGAGTTCTAAGTTTTTCGATGTTAAACTTTTATCATCTCGCTTTTTTCCAAAGTAATTACACGATTAAAAAAAAAATATCATGAACAGGTTACGATAATCAAACACCTAAAAAGAAAAACTACCAAAAAATAAAACCCGAATGAACTAAAAGAAAACCAACAAGAACGAAATCAGAGAAAAGAAGAATTAAGATAAAGCTCAGGAGAACGAGAGTAAAGAACAGAAGAACTAACACAAACCTGAGCAAACCTAAAAGAACAGCAAAGAAGAACGAAAATGATGAAGAGGAGAACAAAATAACATCTCCCTCTGTTATGTTCAGAACAAGCACCACCTACTCAGCCTAAGAGCACCCCATCATGAACACCCCAGATCCAGGTGTTCATTAGACCCAAAATCGCCTGTAAGGAGGATGGCAGGATCGACCTTATGGGTAGGGGTGGTTCGGCACTTTTTCCACCTGGGGCTGCTTCGTATCTGGTGGCTCCGTTAGTGGGCCTGATAAGATAAGGGTGGTGGCTTTGGGCATACCTCTCTCTCTCTCTCTCTCTCTCTCTCTCTCTCTCTCTCTCTCTCTCGTTGACAGTACTTTCTAAATTATATACATAAACACTCGAATAATTGTTAAAAATAATAAATAAACCGTATGATTAGATTTCACCATCCCTGGCACCAAATGTTATCACGCTATATATTATTACTATTACATTATTGTCATTTATATCATCTCCATTTCCTTGAAATAATGCATCCTTTCAAATCTGCATTATTATTATTATTATTATTATTATTATTATTATTATTCACAAACTGCTTCAAAGGTGAGTACGTGTCCTCAGATAATGACAAGAGCTCGTGGGCCCTTCGGGCCCCTTGCACTTGCTCCTGCGGAGGGCTCTCGCGTTTATGTGCTGTTCTAGTGTAACGCTGTCACTTGGATATTTTGCAGCTAACCAACTGATCGTGTTATTTGCAGCTTCGGTTATGGAACCCAGTTTATTTCAGTTCTACCTCTGGGCAAAAAATTCTACGGAGATCCTATGCCGGGCTCCGGGAGCAGCGTTTTTTTGGTCAAAATGTGATCGCTCATTAAATATAGTAAAAGTTTTTCAATCGTGATGGGACCGAGTTTTTTTTACATCAGCGATTTTTTTTGCGATTTTTGTGCCAATTTTGGTGCGATTTGAGTGTGTGGTTTCGGCTACCCAAAATACACACACACACAAACACACGGCTACTGCTATAGTATATTAGATGATGATGATGATGATGATAACAATAATCGTAGTGAATGGACTGTCAGCGTAAGGCGGTTCCTCCAATGCAGCTGTAACCTCATATCGCACCTCAAGTAAAATGAAGGCGGCAACGTATTGAGCAGACTGGTTACGTGCCGCTTACAATGACATGGGCCAGAAAGTCTATACCCACACTCCATGTTTCATTTTCAAAGTTACGAGCAAGTAATAAATTAATTTTGGCAGGTATCAAGAGGGGAGTCAAGACCTTAAAATTGCAGAATATTCGGGATGGGGATGGAGAGAAAGGTCAATGTGTGAAGGAAAGATGAGGGAGAAATATCGACAATGAAGAAGAGAAACGGAGAATGGAATGATGATGGATGAAGAAAAGATGTGTGCCGTGAAGTAAAGAAATGAAGAATGGAAAGATGAGATGGTGAAGGAAGGATATGGAAGAGATACGAACAATAACAACAACAAAAAGAGGATGAACTGGAGGTGCGTTGATGAAGGAAGGATGAGGAAGAGATACGGAAAATGAAGAAGAGAAATGGAGAGAACAGAAACGATCCAGGGAGAGAAATGGACAATGAGATAATGACAGGGAGAGGATGGAAACGATTGGGATAGGAATGGAGACAGGAAGGTGAGGGGATGGTGAGAGAAAGAGGGGGGGGAGAAGATAAGGACATTAAGAAAAGAATATTGACACTAAAGGAGAAACAAGGTTAGAATGGGATGGATTAGGAACGGAGGGGAAGAAAAATGTGGGAAAGAGGAGGGGGATGATGGAGAGAAAGAGAGATTGAAACTACTTGATTTGGACTAGGAAAGCAGGAAGAATAATGAGACTTGGTGGGAAAGGATGACCAATAGGAAGAGGAGAGAAGAATGATGAGTGGGAAGAGATGCTAACATGAA
The DNA here is from genome assembly GCF_032717465.1 of Coenobita brevimanus. Lineage (NCBI taxonomy): Eukaryota > Metazoa > Arthropoda > Malacostraca > Decapoda > Coenobitidae > Coenobita > Coenobita brevimanus. The sequence goes on from NC_137045.1 coordinate 6,950,067, forward strand.
ATAGGTGGTGGTGGGTGAGTAGGCTAAATAACTGGCGAAGACGAAGAGGAAACGAAAAGAGGAAGAGGAGGAGGAGAAAACAATAACAACAGAGGGGAAATAAGGAAAACTGAAGAAACCAAATAAGCTGACGAGAGGAGTCCAAAGAAAGATGAGGTGATGGAAAAGAAAATGGGAAGGGAGAACTAAGGAAAACATACTACCTGACATCAACCACACATCACGATCTTTTTTTCTCTCTCTCTTTCTTACTGATGCTTTCATTCTACCGTTTTCATTTTAAATATGTTAAACAGCCCCTTCGTTCTTCCCTCACCCTCACCCCTTGTACCAAGTTTTATCCAAATCGGATAAAAACTGCCTGAGGTGACCTTACCCGATTAAAAACTGATCTAGCCTTGCGACCCTGGCCTTAAAAAAATTATAATAATAATAATAATAATAAAATAGGTTAACTCCTTAGCTGTCACCCAACCCCTCCTTCAAACCTGGGTTGTTTTGTTCACACACACACACACACACACACACACACACACACACACACACACACACAATTAATTTACTGACCAATATTTTACAAATGTTCACATAACTTTTACACGACTGGTCCAATACAAATGTAATTTCTTCGTTGTAAATGAGTACCCATATAAATAATAATCTACCAGTAAACAAAATTAGACTAAGAGATGCATAGTAACCTTCCACAACAAATACACTGTATTATGGCATAACATTATATAACTGGTTCAATATTTGCTAACCTTCTAGCTTATAATGTTTAAGAACACTGTATATATATTTTCATATCAATGTGGTCCCCATCACCAATAAGTTGCCTAAGTTAATTACATCAACCTGCGTAAACCTCTCAAGCAGGCTAGCGGATAGTGCACATTCCAGCAGCATAGGGAACTCCGTTTACCACCGTGGTTACAATGACAGTCGCTGCTCTCGTGATGTGCGGTTCCCTTCTGCCAGGAGTCTTGTGGTTATGAGATATAAAACGTATCCTTGTGAACGCTTGCCATGTGTCATCTGGAATGTGCATGCTTACTGTCGTAATAAAAATTCACGCACACACAGTCCGGGGTGCGTAGTTTCCTTCGGGTACACTTAGTAAATTCAGTCATACTGACTGTGTCGGCCCAATTTCAGAGAGAAATGATTCGGCAACGTCGTATCTTAGCTCGGGAACAGATGAAACGATTCGGTTTATCAAATAATGATAATAATAATAATCAGATGAGCCATGATTTGGCATTAATCCAGCCTGTACCTAACCAACTTAGGCCTAACCTAACCTTAATTTGTTTGCGGGGTGCCAAGTCGTCTCTTGAGGCACTCAGTCCAACGTTGTCAATGGCTAGAAGACCAAATATACCCGAAATAAACAAAAAAGAATCTCTCCGGGATGTAATTTTGATTTTGTATGTAGTATGCTCTGTAGCAGTGATTGTTTTGTTTTTCGTTAACTCAATCATTTTTGCCTACTGGTTGATGTTAGTAACAGCATGCAATACACTGCATATAAATCTATACCCAGGTGTACTTGCTTCTCGACATGGACTGTAAATACTGTAATATGAAATGGTTCTTCATTATTAGGTACCCGAAGTTTTGGCTCCATGAAATGCTTCCTATTTCTAGTTATCATGAATAGTTGTACCGGCGCTATTCCTGATTCACTGAGACACATGCTAATACTTGTACTGTTTCTCACTCCATGTAGGCATTTCATTAATTTGTTATATGGTCATGTTATATCTTTATAATTATTTGCTCACCAAGTCTCAATACTGTACAGCAGGGCTATATTGGTAATGCTGCTTCGATTACTTTTCACATAAAACACTATGGCATATTTGTATTAGCTGAACAAAAACACAAATTAATTCGTTACAGTTTACTCCAACGCTTCATGCAGCCTCACGTATCATCCATTTTCCCTGTATCGGTAAACCAAGCACCCAAGTATCTTTGACAATAACATATTTCATGACCTCGAGCCGTCAAATTAACTTTATAATTCTCGTCATTAATGACAATAAAAAAGTCGTTTTCTTTTTATTTAGTTTCATTCCATACTCATTACAATACCTCAACACTACATCTAATTTTTTGACACACATCTCTCGTGATGTAGCAATAATGGCAGTATCGTCAAGGAGTAGGAGCCAATGTATATCGAATAAAAAAGCCATCTGATGAATCCGTTTGTTTCAGAATTTGAACCATTTTCTGCATATAACGGAAGGAGAACAGCTCAGCTAAAACGCACACCCTGCCTGACTCACTGTGGCCTCTAGTAGCAGTTTTTAATACTTTTCTTCTACACTTATACATATTTTTTATTGCTGTTAACTTTACCACATGCCCATAACTTTATGTGCTATAATAATTTATATCTATGAACCTGATCATAGGCCTTGTTAAGCAATACTACAGACAATTTTGACTTCACATAACTGGCATTAACACATAGCAACAACCTAAGTGTCATCATGTTCTAGGCATCCTCTTTACTTTGTACTCCAAACCTGACAGTCGTCGCTATTACCCCAAAGTCGCAACCTATTAAAAATCAGCAAATCATAGCCTACACCATGGCTGATGTGTTCATAGTGCTGTTACCGCTGTAGTTTCCTCACGCCTTTCTCTCCTGACTTATACAAGATACTCAGCCTACTGTAACGTCATAACGCTGTGTAACACATGTTGAAACACCGCACTGAACATACCTAAATTTCTGCCTCTAGTTCAACAGGCGTAAAATGTTTGAAGTTCCTTCATTTGGCAACTGCAGATAAAAAGAATGGAATGTCTGATGAAGCACTCGTCTAACTTGGAATCTGCATATGTGTAGAACTGATTACTACACAAAATTCCATGAGCCTATAATCCACCCTGCAGCGAGGGCGGGGGGGGGGGGGGGACTTCAGACGGCACAGTGTCCCTTCTAAATTCCGTTTTCTCCAGAGCGGGAGGGGAGGAGGAGATAGGACAATCACAGGGCAGCGGGGGACTTGAACTATCACTGTTCCGCTATCGCACTCACTCTCCATTTATAGCATTTATCATATCTTTGTTTTACCCTTACCTTGATAAAGTAGGAATAAAAGAGAGGGGTGGACGGGCAGGAGTCAGTGGCTGCTTGGCTTTTGTGGGGCTGGGAGCGTGCGTGTGTAGGAAAGTCCGTGATGTAAACACTAGTGATGCTGCATTTGGAAATGAAAAAAACTGCTGCGCTTTTGCGTTTCTTTCATATTTGTATGAATATTATTCTGTGACGTAATGAGTTTTCCGTTGAAAAATGAATAGTAATTTCGTATGAGCTATCTGAAGAAAAAACAAATCCTATATGCAGTATTTCATTTTGAAATGCACGGAGGATGAAGTTGAATATATTTACAACTGACAATAAAAGCACTTTCACATAATGGATTACAGAGAAAGTATACCAAATGAATATCATACACGGCATTGGTGAGGTATTATTTGGTCAAACAGTATGCAGCCCAACATACCAGCAAAGAGGCGCGGGCATTTCAAATTTCAAAATATTATGCGATTATAGGTTGGGGTAGGTTAGACCGTCATGTCTATAATAGATTACGTTGGTTTCTTATACGTTTGTTTGCATGTGTGAAAGTTTTCTTAATTCATGTATATGTGAGTATTTTTAATGTGCTGCTTCAAGTTGGCGGAACTGCACGTCACCACGAATATACAGGCGATTGCCTATCTGATTTTTTTTTTTTTTTTTAATGGTTGGTTGTTCATTCCTTCGCATATACAATTAATAACTAAGTATCTGTGTTATATATACCACAAAAACGTTTCTTAGTAAGTTCGCAACACGACGCTGGAATTTGGAATCGCTGCGCCCTGTTCTGCCGCTCTCTACAGCAATTTTTGCTGTATATTTTCAGTGGTAATTACATTATACAAAGTACCCAAATGAGGGGGCTAATTAATTATAATTACTGAGAATGTCAGGCCGCCACATATGAACGCAACAGTTGGATGCAGGAACTTGTTCTGCGTTTTTGCTGTGCATGTGCTATTGTTGATTCGCATATTACTTTTTTGTGACATATTTGTTATTTGACATATGTTATTTATAGCAGAAGGTCATCATTTCAGATCTTTGCAGTGGAATTATAATATGTGCAACCTCCCCTCCCCACCAGTGGCCTTGGTGTACCCTGCCCCACCTATGCATCCCATGGTGGCCTGATGCGCCGTGCCCCGCCCCGCGCTGCCGGTGGGTGGAGTGTCCTTAGCCCCGCCCACTGGAGGACGCGCCCGCTGCCCACCCTTATGGAATAATGGGCGTTGTTTAGATTACGGTGGTCGTCCCAGCTGACCAATTATTCAGGCATGTCCTTTACGGTGTGCGAGGGACTGTTCTTTACGGCCACCTTGTATGCAAATTTTGCCAAGAGACACTGGTCCTGGAATAAATATTTTATATGCGTCTACGTTATCAGATATATACTGCCATTGAATTCAACATTATATTTATTATTTATGTATTTATATAAATGTGTGTGCGTCTGTCTGTCTGAAAATTCTGTCAGTTTTAGCAATAAGTTAACATCAAGATCAGTTATTCACATCAAGCAAAAATGCGTCATACAGAGGCGCTTTACGTTATAAACAGTCGTAAACACTCATGGACTATCGAAAACATTAAAAATTCGTTATACCTGTAATGTAAACGACCTTTCTGAGTACTGTTACGCCTTTAAAATAAAACTGCCGGTCATATCTACCTCCAAGGAATAAAAAGTACTTAAAATGAATTAGAATGGAGAGAGAGAGAGAGAGAGAGAGAGAGAGAGAGAGAGACGAGAGAAGGGGGGAGGGGAGGGAGCAAGAAGGGAAGTTATCAGGGGCGCGACGCTCCCCTGCCTCTCCCCTCGTCAGCCTAATGCACGGTATCACTCCTATCACCGCCATTCACCCCCACTCTCTCTCTCTCTCTCTCTCTCCTCACCTGGCAGACGGTAGCTATCTGGGCGCGTGGCAGGAGAGATGAGGGGAGGGAGAGGGGAAAGAGGGAGTTTAAAAGGCGAGATTAGGCTAATGTAGGTAGGTGAAGGCAGATGGATGGAGGCAGGGTAAGAGGTGGAGGGCGCAGATGTCTGAAAAAGGGAGGGGAAAATATAGAAAAAAAACACACACATTAGATAGATCATGAATGGACAGATAGATAGATAGATGAATGGAATGGTGGATAAATGAATAAATAAATATATACAAAGGGTGCTAGATTTCACATGGCACACGGAACTGAGAAAATACTAAACAAAGTAAGCCATCATGAAGCAGTGTTACAGAGAGAGAGAGAGAGAGAGAGAGAGAGAGAGAGAGAACAGTAGCGTGAGTGGGTAAGAGGTGAGTAGATGAAACCGAGAGGGGTATGAAATTGAATCCAAGAATGAATGATAAGACAGAGAGGGTGCGCGAGGGGTAAATGTGTCGTGAAGAGTGGAAGTGAAGATGAACGAAAAATGAGGAACGTATAGGTGAGAGATGAGTGAATGTTAAAGAAATGTTAGAGAGGAACATGGGGAAAGAGATGAGTACGTGAGTTAAGTGAAAATAAAGAAAGGATGATGATGATGATGATAATGGCTGAGAGAAGAGACTGAGAGATGAGTAAAAAGGAAGGAAAGAGTGTGATTAAGTGAGCGACAGTGAAAAGGAAACTGAGAGGAGAACGGACAGAAAAAGATGAATATATGAAATTAATGTACAATACGGAAAGAAATAACACGTGAAAGATGATAAGGATTGGAAATAAATAAGTGGAAGTGAAGGAGCTGAATGAAAGGTGACCAGAGCGAGGGGTGTAACGGAAGGGATGAATGTAAAGAAAAGAATTGAGAAACGAGTATAAAGGATGGAAAGCAGACGGACAGGTACGAGATATGTGAAAGAAAAAAGAAAGGACACCGGACGAAAAGAGATGAAGAGATATAAGTAAAAGAGATGAATGAAACAGAAGGGTGGGGTAGGAGGTGGTGGCCGAGTGGGTAGAGGAGAAGAGGGGTGCGTCCAAGTGTATACAGAAGGGTTCGATAACACAAGAGGGTGGTGGGCTAAATATACTTGTCATGCCAGCCGCTAGGGGGCTCATTCACACATACAGGCGCTTAACCCCTTCAGTACGGTGACGTCTGTTTGGGTATATGCTTGTAATTTCCGGGCGATTTTAGTCAGTTTAGGAGAGGCATATCTACGTGGAAGGATTAGATAGTCTTCATTAACCTTATCCCTGTTAATATCTATCACTAGTGTTATATTTATCTTTTTTTTTCAGTATCGTTATCAGTACCATTTTATCTATTGTTATATCTCACTCATTTAATGTCACTGTATGTCATTGTAATTCACTATCGTTATATCTTTCGTTTTATCGTGCCACTTATCATCCCTGACCTTTTTCTCTCCCTTCACACTGCTCCTCGTGCTTCTCCACCTCCATTAACACTTCTCTTCTCCCCTCCTTCCTCTCGAACCCCTTCATTCCCTCTTTCCAAGATTACCTTATTCTCTCTCTCTCTCTCTCCATTTTATCTTCCCGCTACATATATGGATTATTCTTGTCCTTGGCTTCCCCATCTCATACGGTCTTTGCCTCTTCAACCCCAGACCTGCTGTACGGTACATTAACTTTGTCTGATGTCAGTGAAGTAAATGGTGAAGCAGAGTACCAATATCTATCTATCAATCTATCTAACTATAGCCTGACGCCATAATCCCGTAAGGGGTGGCCGTTTGCCTTTGAGTTAGTTGATTTACGGGGAGGGGCACTAACCCTCTGTCATCCCACTTGTTGACACGTAGGGAACACGAATGGGTTGGTTATATGGTTACCACCCAGCACTGTAAATGGTTTCCTGACTTACAGGAAACTATTTGGCTTGTCACTCAATGTAAAGCTACCTGGAAACAAAAAAGGAGTAACAAAAAGTGACAGAAAAGATGGGACAAAGGAAGAGAGGAGGGGTGACAGAAGAAGAATGATAAAGGTTAAGGAAAAAGTAGGCAGCACTGCATGATGTGAGTGGATGATGGTCGCCACAACCTACCACCCACCATTTGGATCCTGATTCACTAGATGGAATACCTTCACTTATAAAATTACTAATACTTAAGGGCTGTGTATTATTAAAAGCATAAATTATTATGATGGACTACTGCTACTGCCTGCTTTCAAGTTCACTTATAATTTTTTTCACCTGAAATAACTTACGCAGTGGATATGAAAACAGTACATTGTTATCCAAAGCGTATTATTTGCTTCAATACTTCGTTACAAAGCTACTTATTATTTATCCTTATTTTTAACACAAGACAAAACCTCACTCGTATCCACAAGAGAGTGTAGAAGTACCACAAAAACATAACGCGTATTCTGACGATTTTGCATGCTTCCATGTCAGTCACAGACAGGGTCTAGTAACATCATGAAATCTTACTGTTGCAACATCATAAAATCGCAACACCCGTGACGTCACACCCTGTAGTTTGTTGATTACATGATGCAGTGATGTTATGTAGTGCCTATTATGAGCATGAAGCTACATAATCCACTGATCACCTGTGAGTCAAGCTCAGACATACTACAAGATTCCATACATCACTTCTTTCTCTGGCCACCACACTAAACTATTGACTACAGTCCAAAACAGCATTATGGCAATGTCTTGAACTGAGATAACTGTGATATTGGTGACGATGTTCATTCTTGATTGTCTGTAAAATCAAACTTGGCTTATTCACAATTTATTCTTAAATTAAATAAAATGCTCAATATTTACAAGCACTATTCTATATATACACGAGTGGAAAATAATACAGGTGGTGCCAGACTCATGCCCAGACACACTCTAAGCACTGAATCTGACCCTATACTGACCACAAGTCCAGGCTATTGTACAACAATAATAAGGCACTGCAACTAGGGGAGGACATGGCAACAGGGAAATAAATATATCTCGGCATAATGTATTAATCTCAAAACTCAGGCACTGTTTTGAAAAATATTTTTTGTTGGTCCTGGTCAAATTATCTATGTCATTTATTAAAAAGAAAAAAGACAAAGAAAAATGTATAGTACGCCTTCACATAGTGTCACAAGTCCGCAAAAGCACAATTAGTAGCAGTAGTTGCAACCCCAGCCTCATCTGAACATGAACACCATGGACTGCAGGGTGAGGGTATCCTTCCGCATTCCATCATCTTCCTTCTGGGGGGATAGGGAGGAAAGTGAAGGACATTTATGCAACCAGGCATCAAAGCCACCCAGTCATAATTATCAGTGCCATCACATGAAGGTGTCCCTCTCCAGTGACAAACTCACAATTAAAAGGAAAGCTTGATGGAATAGTGCAAACCAAACTACAGATAAAAGCTTTAAAAATGGGCATTGGGACTCCTTGTTACAAGTATATAAGGAGCGACTGAGCACACTTTGTAGCACCATTGTTCAGCACTTGTTATGGCAATTAACACTAATAAAAAGAATGGATGCATGGAAAGGGCAGAATAAAGCATAGCTATAGTATGGAGAGAGAAGGCAAGGGGAAAATATTGGCAGGAAGGGTGAAAAAATGGCAGAGGATGTTATGAAGCAAAGGGATGAACGAAAGATGCGGTAAGGGGCCTAACGAGAGGTGAGTTGGAGAAGGAGAGCAAAAGTGGAAGCAAGGTAAGCTGTGGGGGGTGGGGGACGGAAAGAGAAAAGAAAAACGCTGGAAGAGTGAAGAGCTGAGTAGGGACAGTATGAGGTAATGTGAGAACTAGAAGAAATATGATTTGGTGTAAACAATAAGTGAAAATTTGGAAACTAGGTGGGTAGGTGGAAGCAAGAGCGAAAGGTGAAGGAGAGAAGGAAAAAGAAAATGTTGGGGAAAGGCTGCAAATAAAGAACCACAGTATGACATGCCATGGAATAAGGACAAACACTAAACTATACACTCAGCAAAAGTTAAGAAAACAATAAAAGAATTCAAGCATCTGAAGAACAGGAACGAGATAAAAAAAGATTAAATCAATCAACAATACTGTACTTAAAATCGACTATGGCAAACAAATTCACAAATCACTAATATATCTACATATGTATCAGAGCAGCAACACTTCACTGGCTGAAAATAAAGGCGACGAAGAGCGTTGGTTTAGTTCTGACTTGCAAACTTAACCTAAAACTAAGACTAGAATAATGTATACTTTTGGCTCTCCTACATCTACCAACTCAAGCATGACAATGGACAATCACTAATGAGCTAAAAAATAAAATAAAAAATCAACCAAACAGCACAAAAATTATATGAAGTATCGGAATTAAATGTACAATCTAAGACACACCTATGCACCCGGGTTTTATCGAGGGATTATCTACAGCTGGTGGAACATTGTGAAGGCTTTATTTGAACCAACATGGCCTCGGATGAATTGAGTCCCCAGTGTACTACATTCATCAAACCTTAACCCTTCTGCCTGAGTACTTTTATTTTTTTCTTAATTTTATTCACAACATAAACTTTTTGAATGAGAAGGATTAGATACAGCCTTCTTTAACTCCTTCAGTACAAGAGATCTCCCCAAAGCTGAATAAAATAATCCGGTGCTGTACCAACAGTAAAATAAAAAAAAAATGTCACCAGATTCAAGGATTCAAGAAGATATTATTTGTCATAGACCGTGCAGTTGTAAAATAAAATTATTAGTAGTTGTAGTACTGTAGTAGAAAATCAACTAAACAGCACCAGCACAACAACTGGCCACAGCACCTTTTGTTTACCTCCCTCCCAGCCTCACACAGGAAGGCTGTGGGAGCAGAGATGCATTTCGCTCCCACACACCCATAAACACAGTATTCTTTGTGTATGTTACGTCTGTAGGGACCTTTCATCTGTGTGTGTCCCCGTGACGAGACTTAGTAAATTATCAAAGTTAGGTTCAGGTATGTTTTTTTGTGCAAGTCAAGAAACAATTATAGTATAATGTCAACATCATCTATCCAGAAACAAAGGGGGTGGGAAGAAAATAGGACAGTAAAACTTGCATGTAGACCTATATATGAAAACCACCACCAAAGTAGTTTGCTGAACCAGTATGTAAATGTTTTCTTTAAGTTTACATATACTGTATTCAAGCGTGCATTTTGCATCCTATTCAGTGTTTCTGTACAGATGACACAGCCGTAGATCATTAAATATGGTAATTTATTTATCTGGTTTTAAGCTAGGAGTGTAACGTATATTCCTGCACTTACAACAATCTGTCCATCAGTACCATACACTACAGGAACCATGAAGCGATGAGTGTTTATTACAGGTAATTCATCACCTGACAAAAGTGGACGGTGACTTTCTCTGTTCCTTAGTTACACTGAAGCTTTCTTTGTATTGCAATGGACTCCGAGGTATTTGAATGGTGAGTGAATGTGAGTGTGGCAAACACCAATTACTACCTCACTTTATCAAGTTCTTTGTGGCTCTATGGACCCTACTTCACCCCTACCCTAGGATGGGAAAAGAGGTCTGAATGATGATAATGATGATGGAGATGTAATATCTTTGGAGAGGAACTTTAAATCATAAGGTCTGAAAATGAATACAGAACTTGCAGTATATGGTCGAGTCTGCAATGATGGTTTTCAGAAAAATAACAGTATTCATTCATTTGAATACTGCACATAACTGAAAGGAGTTTCCTAAAGGTCAAACCATTTATATTTATAAATGACAGAATCTGTGCGCCAAATGTTATAAGTGCTGCAGCCAGTGGTCATTTTCTCACCAATACACAAACATTTCCACCCGACAAATATGTCTGGGAGTGAACAAATGACCTTCAGGATGAGTCAAATGAAGTTCTAACACAGACCCTGTTTGCATGAAGCTTAACATTAAAATCAATGCTGAGTACCATACACGTAATGGCTGTATGCTTAAAACTGAAGTAGTTTTAAGGTAAAGTGAAAACAAAAACAATAGTAATAAAAATCACCAAACTACAGAAAATTTGAGTACTGACTATTTATACTGTTGTACCTGTTGTGCAAGTTGCTGTGAATCTTTTCTTTTTAACCCCACTAGAAAGGAATGACTACGGACCTCATTCTTTTGCTCTAAATCACAATTTGCTATGACCCAGAGACTCATCCCTGGCAGAGCCACTGCCAGCTACAGAACACAGTTCATTACAAGAGAAGGGAGCTGTCTTCGAGGATCTTTTATTGTAACACCAGTGGCCTGACCAAGAAACAGAGGCGGGTCACAGTTTGGTGAAGTACAGTACAATATTATGCTTCACTGACACCCCGCGACCCTCATTTAGACTTCCATGTGAGGTGTTCCAGTGAATGATGAGGGGAAGGCTGAGGTGGAGAGTGACTCAGATTTCCCGAGGTAACTATATGGGGGAGCATCATGGCAGGGGATGTTACTGAAGTGCCACAACCCATATGAGGTGCTGTTGCCACCACAGTAGGCAAGTGAGTGGTGGAAGGGACAGTTCCTGACAGGGAAACCCCACGAGGAGAGGAGCTGGGTGCATGATGGGTTTGGGGCAGAGAGGCCATGTCACCCAGTGCTCCTCCAGCACTGCCAGGGGATGAGGGTTCATCCTTTACTTCATAATGAAAATTGGAAACAGAAGCAGAGGCTGGCACCTTGAGGCTCTGGAGAGGATATGAGGGCAGGAGTGAGGGTAGGGCAGCACTCAAAAGTGAAGCAGATGATATTGCTGGTGACACTTGCTGACCACATGATGACCCATAGAGGCTGCTGTAAGATCCAAGCTGAGGCTCCGTCTTCACTGTGGGCAAAAGGCACATTAGTTACTCAGGGATGTAACTTTCTACATATAAAATTATGCACCCGCCACATGTGTTTTTTCCTAACATGAACATTCAGTCATTATGGTGAATTACTAAAATAAAGTTCAGTTTCAAAGGACGGCTTTTCATGCAACAAATGTTCTCATGTATCTAACAGTTCATATTATTACCCTCTGGCAAAGTACTTTTCCAAGCAGAATGTCATCTACAGAGATGGCTATGACTGATAACAATGTACATTTATAGATGTCAGGTATATTAAAGGAATGCTAATAAGTTGGAACAAGTTTATGAAACAGGTATTAAGTTAGGTGAATCTTTCTTTCAAGCCAGTTTATCTATGATCTTGGAAGGTCATTAGCATCATTTACATTTAGATATAATGATGATAATAATAACAACAATAATAAAACACACACATTATACACACTACACACATATATATATATATATATATATATATATATATATATATATATATATATAGATAGATAGAGATAGGTATATATATATATATATATATATATATATATATATATATATATATATATATATATATATATATATATATATGTAGATAGACATATATAGATAGATATATATAGATATATATATATATATATATATATATATATATATATATATATATATATATATATATATATATATAGTGTATATACACAGTAATACAAAAGTTACACTATTAATTGTGTATTATTCTATTAGTCGGCGTCGTGTTAGTCATACAGACGGCCATCACTCACCTGAGGACTGATACTTGGAGGCTGAAGTGATGGTGGAGGAAACATAAGTGGCAGAGGGTGAGGAGGATGTAGTGGAGTTGGAACTGGAAGAGACAGTCAAGGAGGGAGTGATGATGGAGGACGAGCTGGTGGATCCGACAGCAGAAGAGGAAGTGGAGGAGGTGGCGGATGTGGAGGCAGCCGTTGTCATGGAGGATGAAGTGGAGGAGGAGGACGAAGACTTGCCATCACTCGATTTCTTGGGCTTCCGCTTTCTGGTCTGAAGGACAAAACACAGGCTGTTAGCTGTTACTCAGCTCGCTGCTATTCAATGAGCTCATACTAGGTCATTGTTACTCGGTTACTCAATGCAAACATGGAGAACTAACAAGTATACACTGCACCATATTACTCTAACCCTAAGTACAAAAATTATCTGGAAGTTGCAACAGTTCGACTATAAAGACAGTCACGGTAATTAGCCATGATAAAGAGTTGCCCTACCTACCAGTGACCTGTCAGGTGAGTAAACATTCTGAGATGCTTCTTACCACCAATTTACTCGACAGCTTCCTGCAGTACAGTACATCCTGCCAAACGCCTCATCAAAATTCAAGAAACACACACACACACACACACACACACACACACACACACACACCACAGCACTGTAACCAGAATGACCTAAACTGACTGCCAAATGAATTCAGGTAGGTCTGTTGCAACAGGTCTACGACTTGCAAAACTCCCAGGGTCCTTAGTTTTGTTTTTCAACAAGGGAACATTTATAACAGTGAGCACCAGCCTAGAAATGTGTTAGTGACAGATACCAGCATTAAAATATACACTCAACCAGCCAAGAAGACTAATGGGGGGGGGGGGAGTCATTCAACTGCTCCAGAGGGAAGCCAATATGTGCCCAAAGCCACTTACAACATGACCCTGACATACAGGAGGATACTGAGATGTTTTGTGCCTAAGGAAGAGGTGTTACGATGTCTTAAAATCCTCTCAAAATTCGACCTTAACATACAGGAGGATACAGATGTTACGTGCTAACAAGGAGATGTTAGGATGTCTTAACTGCCACTCAGAATATGACCGTAATGACCCTATACCAAAGAAGACACCAAACCACATCGTATCATCTCCCCACCACCTACTTGTATGCTCTCCTTCTTCATGGTGATGGGCCTGTTGACGTTGTGCAACTTGAAGTATAGGCCACAGGCATTGCACACGGGGTCCCCTTGGCTGTTTCGCCGCCACAGGGACGTAACAGTTGTGTGGCAGTTGGTACACATCTGACCTAGCCGCCTTGCTCCGGTCTGATGTCATGCAAACACACAAATTGTTGGTTAATTATCTTACTCTGTGTTCCTCTAAACTAGCCTTCTTAATTTATTTCTATGACACAATGCACGGTCAGTTACCTTTCTTTAGAACAATTTATTCCATTAGTACAGTTGCATGTAGGTTAGCTGGACGTAAATTTTGACTTAGAACTACATACAAACTGCATATAATGCAATTCATGAATGACAAGTTTACACTATTTTTTTACATTATCAGTACTACTACTAGCTAATATTTTCAAGTGTAAGTGAAGCTCAGAAGCGTAGAAGGCACAGAACAAAGTGACAGAGAGGGAAGGAGGGAGACAGCAAGGGAGACAGGGAGAAGGGGAAGCGGGGGTGAGGGCAGCATGCAGTGGAGTAGCATAAGCAAAGTGACCTACCAGGCGCCTGCTCTTCATCGAATCATAAGTCCGCGTCTGGAGCCCATAGTAGCTGTAGTAGTCGTCCACTGCAACAAGCAAACGGGAGGAGTTAGTCGCAGTGAAGGCCGGAGAGAAAGAGGAGAAAGAGAGAGAGAAGAGATACACACAAGAGAGAAAAGCAACATCAGGGGTTAAAGACTGACGCGCGGTATAGTCAGCATTGCTTCAAAGACAAGACTTCGATTTTCCCCGTCACTTTTTCAGTTCGGACCTATCCCCTCTCCTCATTTTGCATCGCCCCACCCCCCCCTATTTCCCCGTCCCTGTGGCTTGTTCAGGGGGGGAGAAGGGTTCAGGAGGGAAAGGGGAGGAGAAAGTGTCTTGCCAGAATCGTGAAGCCTCCGAATATGTAGGGCCGTGGCGCGTGCAGAGGGAACATTGTTGCGAGAAGGGCGGTGTACATGCAGGTCAAAATGTGTGTGTGTGTGTGTGTGTGTGTGTGTGTGTGTGTGTGTGTGTATGGGGAAAACATTATAATACAGTGAAGTAACTGTTGGCAGATGTGGTGTATATATGTTTTAGGTTGTCATCATATCAGTGATGTGAGTTGTACAAATGGAGGCATTATATACATATATGGAAGAGTTAACAACGTATATGTGAGAATAATTCATATGTTGTAGCTGTAGTGTGGGTTATGTAGTATGGCTGTGTACTAAAGCATAGTGCGAGGGTGCATAATTTATGGAAGTTGTGAAGTGTTGTGGCTGGTGGGTATATACTGTGTAAGTGTAGCGGCGCCCTTACACTTACAATCCTACGAGCGGGCGTCTTCCCCAGGGGCCGGTTGATGCCATTGGAGCGTGTGTAGAGGGCGCAGGCGTTGCAGAGGTAGTGTCCGGTGGAGGCATCTCGGCGCCACAGGGGAGTGCGGGACACGCCACAGTTGACGCACTCCCTGCACTCCCACCCGTCACGCAGACCGCCACCCTCCACTACTGACCCAACATACCCCACATGTTACACCACAACAACAAACACCTCAAAACACCAACAAAATTCACTAGGTGCTTAAATTAACTCAAGAACACTGTTTACTACTATTCGATGGTCTGAAGCAACACACCCCACACCAATTTATATGACCAAGTACCAATATATATGAAGTTCACCAGCAGGTTATGCAACTATAATACACTAAGCTGTTTATGGGTCAATGTTATGTCACCCTCTAAGGATCCAGCCACCAGACACACATACCAAAAGTGTTATGCTCACGTATCAGTGGCCCAAAACACTGCGCAAGACTTATGTCAATTAAAATGTAAAACAAAGTAACTAAGTATAAATCAGTTAATAAAAAAAACGAAAACTACAAAATATTTTCAAAAAATTATTTTCCACCGACAGAAAATACAGATTCAGTTTCAAGTATTTTCTCAATTTATTCCCATTCATCTCAACAACACATAGTCCTAGCTTCTGACCAGCACACTGTAAAACTCATATTCATTATTTAACTTTTCCCGCTTTATATCGACATGGTTTAGGTATACAGTATTTCCTCATCATGGGTCTTCAAGACTAATATTGCCGCGTTGATTCACATGTTAATAGTGTTAGTGTAAATTCCTGGCTTTCAGAATGTCAGTGCCGATCTTCATCATTCTTGCTGAAGTTCATTGGTTGTCAGTCTCTCTCTCTCTCTCTCTCTCTCTCTCTCTCTCTCTCTCTCCTCTGTGCCGGGTGGTTGGGCAAGATAAGGAGGGGCTGAGGGTGGAAGAGGGGACAGGTGTGGATGTAGGCCTGCGTCTGGCACCCTGGGGCTCTCAGATAATCCCGAGTTCGCACACACACACACACACACACACACACACACACACACACACACACACACACACACACACACACACACACACACACAAACACTCACACACACACACACACGCACTATGACATTTACTGGTTTATCTGTGAAGTTTTTGGCAGTGGAATGAGCGAGGATAAAAACCAGCAATCTTTACTACACGTTTGTTAATGTGATGTCAATGCTCGGTAACCCCTGGCCTCACACACGTGGTGGCTGGGGCAGGATGTGGGGGGCTCACAACCACACCACACACCACATCACACATCATACCACACCACACCACACCATGCATCACACCACACCACACCATGCATCACACCACACCACACCACACCACACCACACCACACCATATCATACATCACACCACACCACAGTCCTTCACAACACCCTCATCAGCAAACACAGTGTAAACCTTTGGGAATTATGGACACTGAGGAAACATGTCATGCCCGCCATTTTGTTTCCAGATACGCTGAGGATTTTGCTGAGTTCATTTAAGCCTCGGTAAGATTAATCCGAATACTGAAGAAGCCACCGCGATATATAAAGTTAGATCTTCAACGCCTGGAGGCCCTTTGGTTGAAGCTACCCCTCACAGGATGCGGCGTCAGACAACAGATAGATGGATAAGTAAGAGGATTCACACAAAACTCGTTAGCCTGGAAGAGTTCTATGCTCTGTCAATACACATTCGCGACATTTTCTGTTCATCTCTCTCTCTCTCTCTCTCCAGTCTGGAAGGGAATCTGTCCAGGCATTTGGAAACGATTTGTATTAAATATAATTCATCCAGCCCCGTGTACAACCCAGGGTCAAATCCTGGTTTTCCCTCTCCCCCCCCTTTCCCAAGTAATAATACGAAGAAACACACACACACACACACACACACACACACTCACTCACACACAGATATGTACCAGAGCCTAGGATGTAAGTATGCCAGCACCTGCCTGACACACTAAGCCCCCTTAATTAACCTGGGTATGACTCTGTCGGTGTAAACAAACAGGGGCCGGCACCCCCCTCTGTTCCTCCCCCCCTCCCCATAAACCAACCCACCACCACCAGGGGAGTCACGAGTGTTATCTACTGTTACTATTTAGACTGATAAGACGTGAACATGCTAATAATAATGGTCATAAACAAGGAGTATTAGCATATAGCTTTCTAAAGGGAACTAAGGATATTTCGGGAATTTGTTGTGGCCACCGTCATGTGATTATTATTTTTTTTTTATCTTAGCTGAAGTATGCACCCAAGCCCCTAAAAGTAAAGAAAATAAATAAATAAGAATCAGTCTACTGTTTCTTCTCTAATTTGGCCTAGATTTTCATCTCTTGCAGCTTATTTCAAGTAGGTCTGTGGCAGAAAAAAAAAAATGCTACCACTCTTCACACATTCCATGGCACTTCTATGTGACTAGCATCACATTCCTGTGTCGATTTATTCTTACAGCTCATCACTCAAGATGGAGCGATGTCATTCTTAGGCCAAGCTGGAGTAAAGGGAGTACAATCACTATTTGCTGCTCTGCCTGTTATTTCTTTTATCATCATTATTACAAACGACCTATAATCTCAGTCTTTATAAATCATAGACTAATACCAAGACACAAAAGACAGGCCATGATACTGTCCTCTTTGACTTTAAAGACAGGCCATAATACTGTTCTCTATAACTCTAAAGACAGGCCATGATAGTGTCCTCTATAACTCTAAAGACAGGTCAAGAAACTGTCCCATATGAGTGTACGTGTAAGCGGTGCAGAACATAAGAGGGGCTACTAAAATATCATAAATAACTACATACTGGAGGATTTGACCGTGGTGTGAAGGTCCTGCCATAACTTCTAGCACTGCCGCCCTTGCCTCTCCTTCCATCTCTTCCCTCCTTCCATCCTACCTTTCTCTTCCCTCCCTTATCACTACCTCCTTCTTTGTTTCTTCCTTCCCTCTTTCATTTTTCCCCTCTCTACTGTTTCCTCCATATCACCCTTCATCTCTCCTTTCCTTCTCCCTTAAATTCTTTCCTCCAGCATTTCTCCCTTCCTCCACCTTCCCCATCCTTCATATTTTACTCTCCCATAGATTTACTGTATATTTCTTCACCTTGTTTTCAAGCTCCATACTGTCATGATGATTACATTCAGTCTATATTCCACCCATACTCATTCCCAATATTAACTCCCTCTCTCTTCTCTCCATAACTCCGTGTCCTCATTCCCATCAACTTCTCCCTCCCTCCACCGCACCACCCTCTCCCCACCTGCCCCATATTCTTCGTCCAGAGTTAGGTGACCATTATTTACCAAGCCAGTCCATCCGAGAGAGCCCCTTGAGGTGACCGTGTGTGCACTGGTAAGGACATTAGGGGTAAGAGTCACTGATCTGTTTGCCTCTTACCTCTACACCACTTACCCACTGTTGACTCTTTGAAACAGTCCTTCGCCTCCCCCACCATCTTCATCATCTCACCTGTCGTCCTCTTTCATCAGCACCTTCTCCTTTTCTCTTCTCCCCTTTTCTCCTCACAACCTCTTACTTCTTCCTCTCCTCTTCCTGCCCTCTCCCCTCTCCACTTCTCTTTTCTCGCCCCCTCCCCTCCCCTCTCTTCTCTTGCTTCCCTCTTCTTTTCTTCTTCCTTCCTCCTCCTCCTCCGTATCTGCTCTTCCTCCACATCTCACAGTTCCATCAATTTTTCCGTCATCTTTTTCTGTTACTTCGTCTATCATTTCATTTCAGTTATTTTCCCTCTACAGTTATCTGCCCCTCCCCCTTCTCCTGTTACTATCGCTCCCACTCATCCGCCGACCTAACACCACGGCCGCGGAAAAGTGGTGGTGTTTTTCCATAATGATAGTAATGATGAAGATAATTACAATAATAAAGTGTAATAATAATAATAATAATAATAATAATGAAAAGAAGACGACGAACCACAGAAATAATAATAATAATAATAATAATAATAATAATGAGAAGACGACGAACCACAGAAATAATAATAACAATAATAATAATAACAATAATAATAACAATAATAATAATAATAATAATAATAATAATAATAATAACACTAATAATAATAATAATAATAATAATAATAATAATAATAATAATAATAATAACAATGATAATTATAAAAACAGCACAGAACTCCACAGACGATAACAAGAACAGACTCACACAAAGAGAATTATATATCTTTTTTTTTTTTCTACAAGTGGAACAAATTCATTCGACAAATGCCACGCGTCACACTCCTACATCGAGTGACGCCGTGACTTTTACTGTGACGGCCGGAAGTGGGGGTAGGGGTGAAGGGTGAGGGGAGAAGAGGGGAAGTGGAGAAGGGGAGAAAAAAGAAGAGGAGAAGAGAAGTGGAGAGGTGGAGAAGAAAAGAGGAGGGAAGGAAGGAGAGAAAAGAAAAAAGGAGAGTGAAGGAACGGGAAAGGGTGTGATGTGAGGCGAGGAGAGAACGAGAGGGGAGGGGAGAGAGGGTAAGAAGAGAGAAAGAAAGACGTGGGGAGAAGAGCGGGTGTGAAGTGAGGAGAAGGGAGGAGGAGGAGTGAAGGGGAAGAAGAAGTGAAGAAGCGATAATTAGAAAGGGGAGAAATCAGAGAAGAGACAGAAAGAAGAAGAAGAAGGAGGAAGTATGTCAAGAGAGGGAAGGACAGGAGAGGTGAAAGGGCAAAAAGGGGAGAGGAAGAAGTAAGAGATTGTGTGGAGAAAAGAAGAGAGAGGAAGATAAGATGGAAGAGAGGGTAGAGGAGGGGAAGTTGAGAGGAGAAAGGAAGGAAGAGTGTTGTGTTTGTCCCTCTCATTTTATTTTCAAGTATGCATATCCTCTTACATTACTCATTTGACAGGACGTCCTGATTTATACATTTGTTCGGTTACACACACACACACACACACACACACACACACACACACACACACACACACACACACACACACACATATCCTTCATTATTCAGAAATATATTTAGTCCCTTTTCTACAATGGTGTTTTTTATATCTTATCCTGACTACCATCAAACGAATGCATTTAGATATGGAGAGAGACCCTTAGTAGTAAAAGGATTAGAAACTCCTGTGGCCTGACTTCATGTGTGTGTGTGTGTGTGTGTGTGTGTGTGTGTGTGTGTGTGTGTGTGTTCTGTCACCAAACGGTTTAATTCACAGTCGGGCAGACCCCTTTCGTCTTTAACCTGACAAAAACAGAAAAACTAACTCCTTTCAGTTCGGTTCAAGGCCCAGCATTTTATTTTCTCTTTATTCTTCACACGATTTCACTCAGCACAGAAGAGCCGAGGCGTACTGAAGGGGTTGAAAACAATCTAGGGTAACACTTTCTCGATTATTATTATTATTTTTTTTTTGCTACTCATATTATTTTTTCTTAGAGGACTGAAAATGACTTGCGGACACTTCAAGGTTAAGCTGGACATAATCAGTATTTTTTGTGGGTAAGCGTATTCGTAGCCCTTCCCCCTACACACACACACACACACACACACACACACACACACACACACACACACACACACACACTAAAACCTTCTAACAACATCACTACCACAACCATCCATACACATCATCACCACCATCAACAGCATCAGCACCGCCATTCACACCTACTAACCATTTTACACTTTTCACTTCATACCCTTGCAACCTGCGATAAAAGACAGCACACCTCGCAACGGCACAGGAAGCCTCTTATCCTCTCCACCCTCCGTGCTTAATTGCTGAACTTCCTCTCTAGCCAGTTAGGGCGAGAGAGACCGATAATTAGATACATAGATTTTAACAGCGTCATGGGCACTGATTTTACTTGCTGGGGGTCTTCACGTGTGGTTGTAATCAGTGAGAGATGAGAGCCTGCCACGTAGTATTACATAGCATCACATCACACTACAGCACATCTCATCACATCACATCACATCACATTTAGCGGGAGTATGTTCAGTTGCTCACTTCTTTAGAAAAATTGTGTACTTTTTTTTTTTTAAAGAGGAATTCGATTGTAGAAGAAACAGGCGATAAAAGTAGTGTTGTTTATGGGACACTGTGTAACGAGAGAGAGAGAGAGAGAGAGAGAGAGACCACCGCACATTCTGAAGCACAACATGAAGAGCTTTGAAATATCGAACGGTAGCCTACGCTGTATTTCAATAATCGTAAATTTTGGTCTACCTACGTCACACTTCAAGTCAAATAATAAGGCATCAATATGAAATCTTAAATACTCAGAATTACTACTGAGAAACATCGCTCGAGTCTATTTTTTTGGAATGTAAGGTCTCGACAATTCAGATATTAATTGTACTATCAGAAACAAGTAATGTTGCCTCTCCCATTTCTCTTTCCACGAACTTTAATAACCAGTCCAGTATTTTTAGCATATTACTGAATCATTGACGCTCCCTCAGCATAACGGTGATGTGTGATGTGTGTGTGAGGGCATGGTGGGCAGGCAGTGATTAAAGACAGCTTTTAACCTTTTAACTAATTCGATTTCTCTCATCTAGAAAAAAATCAACAAGTGCCAGCCTTAGTAAAATATCTATGTGCATCGACAGCAGGAAAAAAGGTTTGTTACGACTGAATGTGCTGCGTATGTGAGTGTATGGTGAGTTGGTTGGCAGTGAGTCAGACAGTGAACCCTCCAACACTTCACATAAGTGGCAGTCTGGCTAGTCACACACCCGCCTCTTAAGACATCATGCCCTAATGCAAAAATAGCTACTGTGTATGAAGAGTGCCTCGTATCATCACATAAAGTTCGAAGATCCTTGGGAGAAGATCAGCCTAACCTAACCTGACCTGAGAACCTAACCTAACCTAACCTAACATAGCCTACCTTAATCTGACCTCCTTAATCTGACCTACCCTATAACCTAATCTATCTATATGCAAAAACAGCTATAGCATGTTAAGAGTGTCTCCTACCAGCACACAGAGTTTGAAGATCCAACGGCTAAGTTTGGCTGTCTCTAGGGCATCGTAGCCTAACCTAATCTACCCAAGCAGAAAAGTACACGTAATATGAAGCGATCGCATAAAATCTGATGATCTTTGAATTAAGCTGAATAATTTGACGGCGTAGAATCTCTGTAGCGAATGACACCGCCGTAATGAAAGCCATAGCTCTTTATTCTCGGTCAAAGCGTTAACTGAGGTAGTCTTTCACCTCATTTCTGCGGGCAAGCTTCTCCAAGATGAATCAAACCGTCTGACCTTAGCCAGTTTAAAATACAAAGTTGTTTTATATTAAGCAAAGAGTTAACAGCCTCTTACCTTTACATGACAGCTGAACAGTTTACAACAAGAGTTAAGCACGAGACAAATACTACCTTCAATCCTTGCATATGATAATGTTGTAGCTTATTCTTGCTTCCTGCCGACGGTTTTAACTAACTTGAAAAGGATCCGTAGAAGCGCAGGGGTTAAAGAAAGGTATAGCAATCCCACTAGTCTGAAAAGTCTCTCCTATGCAGCGTAATATCGTCTGGAGGTAGCAAGACTAAAAAACGAATGACAAGCCTAAAATACCAATTGAAGTCATGGTATTATTGAGGTTACCGCCACTACTCCCAGTATGACTGAACAACCTGCACGCCGAGTAAGAGTTTGGCACGAAGAAAAAAAAAAAAAAGAAAAAAAGAAAGAAAAAGGAAATAGACAAAGAAAATTGAAAAAGAAATGAAAGGGAACAAAGGAAAACGAAGAAGGTAAAAACTCATTACAATGACGTCTACTTCAGTTCATTCTTGTTATACGCAGACCATTTTATTAATTTTCGGAGGGCCTTTCGACCTAGAGATTGTATATCAAACAATCATTAACCTTTTTACCACTGAAATGCTTAATCTTTTTTATGTTTCCCTCCCAGCCAATTATCTCGTGTCGTTATGAGCCGGTCTGAGATTTCCAAGTATTTTTCCTCTGGTTATCACACACAGGATGCTTTCAACATGTACAGGCCACTTTCTGCACTTCACAGCGGGAGGGGACAGATTCCACGGTGCCGCTAACTGTTCATTATTACCATCATCATCATCATTACTATCACCATCACCACCACTATCACCACCATTATCATCATCATCGTTATCATCATCATCATCATCACTGTCACCATTATCATCATATCCCTACCCCTTTTCCCATTTAAAGATGGGTGAAGTCGGATATGGAGCGCAAAAATAAATAAATGAATAAATAAATAAATAAGAAGAACTATTTTCAACGGGAAACCTGGATGCAAAATAATTACTAGAGGCCGTATGCTGGGGGAAAACGGAGAGTCAGCGAAAAATCGAATGGTTCGCATTAGTGAAGCTCGTGCAATTGGTTGACGTTAATTCTCATCCTTCTTCCAACAGTCCGAAAATAAAGAAGTTATAATTGTTTCGGTGTCCAAGTCGGGCTGCAACTATAATATCTTCACAGTAGACATAACTTCAATATGGATGTGTTTTTTTTTTCTTTTTTTTCACGTCAACATAAATATCGGAACATAACTTTGGTATTTAAGTATAACTTCTTCCACGTTTTAGCGATGATGTAGACTGAAGGATGAGCATGGGGACAGTTTAATATCTGTGATGTCAGTGGTATATGTACAGTTGCAATCAATAGTTCCTCTACACCATCTCAATATTGTCATCATCCAGGCTATAGGATGATGATAATAATGATAAGGAAGAGGAGGAGGATTATAATGATGATGATGATTATGATGATGATGATGATGATGATGATGATGAGGAGGAGGAGGAGGAGGAGGAGGAAGAGGAGGAGGAGGAGGGGGAGGAGGAGGAAGAGGAGGAGGAGGAGGAGGAGGACAATCATCATCGTCGTCGTCATCCTAACCTAATTTCCACCTACGGATTTTATTTCATTTCACAGCAATCCCGAGTATCATGCTTACGTCGTCCTTGTGCCACAGACAGAGGCGCCACGTGTACTCTGCAACATGCACAACCCGCTCGATATATTTGCAGGATATTGCGTTTTGCAGATACCAGCTTCCTCCGCGTGTGACCCATTTTCAGCAATTATTATTCATGCAGTCCCACTAAGTATTCAGTTCTTCATCCAATCCCACTAAGTTATTTTTATTCATAATTCAGACCATCAGACGAGATTATTCAAACCAGCGGAGACTTTTCGAATTAGGGTTGGATTGGATACTGTTTAGCCTTCAGTAATCTCTTCATTACTAAAGCTTCATTAAATCGCGGAGGGCGGGTTTAGATATAGCCTTTATTAATCCCTCCAGCTGAATGAAATCGTTGCATGATCTCGCCCGGTGGCAGCATGAATAAAATGAAAAATAAAAATAAATGAGGAGAGTGAGTGGGGTTAACAGGATAAGCGTTCTGTAGGTATCAGTTTCCTGGCTATGTAATTCGGAACAGGACACTAGGTACTGCGAAAACGAACGTCCTGCTTATAACTAAAGACATTGTATAGTGCAGAGACGGACTTCCTCATCTTGTAACTCTCTCTCTCTCTCTCTCTCTCTCTCTCTCTCTCTCTCTGTATAGAGGTCTTCCCTAAGTAAGTGAATTCGTATGGAAGTGACAAAAAATGTGTCCTCGGAATAGAGAGGAAAAAAATACTGCTCTTATTTTCGATGGTGCTGTGATAAGGAAAAACTTGCTTTTGATGGGGCTATTGTCCAAAATACCGCTCTTACTTTTTATGCCACTGTGGTTTAAAAAAAAAAAAAAAATCTTACTGTTGATCGCGCTATAATTTTTTTTTATCTCTTACTTTTGACAGAGCTGTGGTTAAAAAGAAAAATGTCATAAAATAACTCGTTCCTAGTTTTGATGACACTGCAGAAGAATAAACAATTTAATAAATGGTTTATAAAAAAACTGCTTTTACCTTTGATAGTGCTGAGAAAAAAAAATCGATTTTGACCGCGTTGTGGTTTCAAAATGATTAAAAAAAAAAAAAAAAAAACGCTGCTACTTTTGATGGGGCTGTGGTAAAACAAACAGATAAACAGATAAATACATAAATACACAGCTAAATAAATAACTTCAGTGACTTACTTTTGATGGCGCGATGTGTGGTGTAGGCGGCGTACGGGTCTGAGGTGGCCCAGGGTGTGGACATGTCATACCCACCATAGCTCAGCGTAGGTCGGCTCAGCGGTACTCCACTCGGCTGCAGCTGCTGAGGAGGAGATGGAGAGGGGGTCAGTGTCTGGTGGTGGTGGTGGTGGTAGTGGTGGGGCTTTGTATTCTAAGTGGCAGAGGAGGCTTTGTAGTGCCTCTTCCTTAACGATTTATTTTTTATCTCACACCTTAACGTCCTTACCTCATGCTCGGAACCAATCTCACCGTCGGAACTGACCTCATACTCGGAATTAATCTCACGTTGGTACTAATCTTACGTCTGGAATAATTTCATGCTGGGAGCTAATCTCACGCTCAGCTCAGAACTAATCTCACGGCTGAAACTAATCTCATGGCCGGAATCAAGACCCTGATTTCAGTACTGACATATAGTCCGCTTCAATAACAAAGAAGATAGTACTGAGGTGTAATATGCACAATAAATCGCTAAGGAAGAGGTGCGACGAGACCTGGAATAAAGCCCTTTAGTATCATAGGAGGATTATGGTATTTTCCATTATGGGAATGTGTGGCTCCTGCTCAGCTGTCCTAATTTCGCATTCAGAACTTTAAAACAAATACCCTAGTTAGTTTTTCGCAATTCATGATATCTGCTCTTCTTTAGTCCTCTCCGTGGCTGAATGGAATGCGTACGTAGCAAAGACATACTGATGGTTTGGAGCTTCTGAATATTAACTGAACAACAGCCTCACTGCAAATTTTCCTCGTGCGGTGTCGCAAATCTTCGAGCAACCACCTTAACACTGAATAACAAGTCTCTATTCTGTGCACAACCCTGGCTATGACATCCCTCCAGCCAGGAACAGAATAAGAGAGTAGGCACGAACTATGGCTGAGTAGTGTAATGGTGTGGAAGGGATTGATGTAAAAATTCTCTCTCTCTCACCTGGTTAAGCGTCGGTACAGGTGTAGCGGCAGGTGGGAGTGAGCAGGCCTGTCTCTGGGGCACCTGACTGCTGGAGTAGACTCGCGGGGTGAAGTTGAGGGGCGGGGTGGAGGCTGAGGACTTCATCACACCCAGGTCACTCATCCCGTAGTCCACTGCTGCCGGCACACACACATGGACTTGATATAGTCTTTTCATTCTAACTTTGCCTAATATTGCCATCTCTCCTGCACACAACACATGCAGTCTTGCCGCACTGTTTTCACCTCTCCATATACCACTTTCACCTTAACTTGGCCTACAATTGCCCTCCCACCATCTAGAATTTTCAGTCGTGACAGGAGATTAACAAAAGGTTCTAATATATTATTTTCACTTTAACTTGGCCTAAAGTACAATGGCAGAGATGTGGAGCTGTAGCATGTCTTTTTTTTTTTTTTTTTTTTTTTTTTTTTGCCACTATGTGAAGTAATCTGTAAAGGGACGAAAATCTGGGCCAAGCTTAAGTGAAAAACCTATAACAACTTTCTGACTACAGCGAGTTTGTATGACCTTAAAAAAGTCATCAATTCTTCTTCTTCTTTTTTTTAATTCCATGCAAATAATCCCGTTAACATACGAAAACTGATATATTAGTTTTGTCTTCTCTGTTCTACTGTCATGCAAAATATAAGCAGTCTCCTTATAAATTTCCAATGTGTTCAAAACTATTACAACTTTTTCCACATACTCTGAACACGAAATTAGGAGAAACCTGCATATCATCCTTATCTACCCTGTCCCGACTCTCATTTAAAATATACTCTGTTCTCAGTAAAATAAATTTGCTATTCGTTATACATTATCAATAACCCTGACACTGTAACTTCGGGGAAACTGCAACATATTATCAGCTTTATCTTCGCTCCTCAGTTTGCCATACTGTTGCGAAGTGAGGATGTGTGAGGCCGGGTGAGGGAGAATGTGAGGAGTGAGAGATGGGTGAGTGGAATGTCAGTATGGGATTGAAGGAGGGAGTGAGGGTTGAGTGCGTTACGAGAGAGGGGGAGGAAGACCTGAAGAAGAGTGAGGAATGAGGGACAAGGATGTAAGTGGTGAGGACTGGAAGAAGAGACTGAGGGACATGGAAGTGAGTCAATGGTGAGGAAAGGAAGATGGGAATGAGGAATGAGGGACAAGGAAGTAAGTTGTGGAGACTGGAAGAAGGAAGTAAGGTATAACGAACGAGGGAGTGGGTAAGTACAGCGATGCCTGGAAAAGGACAGTGAAGAATGAAGACCAAGGAAATAAATAAGCAGTGAGGACTGAAAGAAGAACGTGCGGAATAAGGGACAAGGAACTGCTTAAGGATGGAGGGCTGATTGAGAATGATGTGAGTCAAATGTGAAGAATGAGGTACAAGGAACTGAATAAAGATGGAGGGGTAACTGAGTAAGCTGTGAGTCAGGTAGCTGTAACAAGTACTCACGCTGCTGGGGCCACATGCTTGAGGGCGTTGCCGACACCTCCTGAGAGTACATCGCACCCCTACTACCGTACATCCCGCTGTATGGAGAAAGAGGGAGAAAGACGGCATCAGCAATCATACATGGAACTCCTTAAAACAGTGGTAACCTTATCTCCTACCAGCTTACAGGATATCACATCATCTCACACAACCTTTCATACGAGGCTCTGTGTATTACTATGGGGTAGTTCTCTTTGAAACAGGAGAGAAAGCAGTGTAAGTCAAAATATATATCAGTGAGGTCCCGAGTGTAAGGAGGGATGGTGTTCGGGGACTGCGATGCAGGCCGGAGCAGCCGAATGACTGTACGGTACTGTACAATATCAACTACCTCAAAGCAAATGAGTTACTGGCGGAACACAATTAAAACTTATTTTTCTGCATAATAATTTAATTTGGTAGGGGGTTTGTAGCACGATAATTTTTAATAATTTATTATCTCTATCTTCTCCTGATTAGAGTACCGTATACTTTTTCTATAATAAATATAATGAACTGCTGAACCAAAAAACTTATTGTATTTCTGTCCAACATGAAGTGACGAGCAGGAAAAGAAAAAGTTTTGGAGAAGCATGACTGGACAGATAAAAAGTACCAAAAATGATACAAGATTATATGCAAACAAGCAATATGGTAGCAGAGACAGTGAAAAAAAAATGAGGCAAGACAAGAATATAATGAAAATCTACGAGTGAAGAGGACAAGATACCGTTATCAGGAAAAAAAAATATCATAAATGCGTGGAAGAGTAGGTAACAAGGAGAGATAAATAACGAGACGTGGCGCAGAGATACGAGAGATACGATACGTATACAGGGGGTAAGAGGGAGATAAAACTGGAGTAATGCTGACCAGATAAGATAAACGACAAGAAAAGTGAGCAAGGCAGAGATAAAACAGAAAATTAAACAATTGGAACAGAGATGAAAATGGAAATGGTAAATTAATACAAATCGAAAGTGAAACTAATTATGAAACAAGAACACGGATAAGAAAAAAAATACTAAGCAAAAGATGAAAAACAATGGTATGGCAGGACAAAGAATGAAAATATATATACAAACAGAATGTGCAAAACGTAGGGAATAGGAAAAATATTGACAAAATTAATCGAAATGAAAGGGGGAACACAGAGATGAGGAACGAAATGGACAAGAAAACAATAAAATAAATCGAATAACAATGGAAAACAGACAGAAGCAAGGCACAGTAAAAATCAGAGCTACGACGGAGTACACTGATAAGGGAGAAGGGAATACAGACCAAGATAAGAGAGATAATAAAGGTGAAATTTACGATACCAGGATGAGAGAGAGAGAGAGAGAGAGAGAGAGAGAGAGAGAGATGCAATGATAAGGATGAAGATAAAGGTGGAGAAAATAATGGCTACGACGATAAGGAAGACAGAGGAAAGGAAAATTAAACGATAAAAAAGATAAAGGAAGTAAAGCAAGGATGGTCATTAGGAGGGGGAAGTGGCAGAGGACAAATAAACACGATAAAGGAGAAATAAATGATAAGGAAGATGCAGGCACTAGAGAGGGAAAGCCGAGCAGAAGAGAGATAAGGAAGGAGATAAATGAAGAAACATAAACAGTAAGAATGAAGAACGAAGGAAAGGGGAGTCGAGAGGGGAAGGAGAGGCAGAGGAAGGTCATAAATAAGGACAAAATAAAGGTAAAGAAAGATAAAGGAAGGAAAGGAGGAGAGGGGAGTGGGATGAGAGGAGAGGAAGGAGATAAAACAAGGTGAATACACGATAAGAAAGATAAAGGGAGTAAAGAGGGAGAGTGGACAAGAGGGAGGAGAGGTAAAGAACAGGCGTGAGAAGATAAAGGAGAAATAAAGTATGAGAAGGAAAATGGAAGGAGAGGAGGAAGTGCAATACGAGACGAGAGGAAGAACAAAAAAGAAAGGAGAGATAAAGGATAAGATAGACTATGAGAGTAAAGAGGAAGAGTAGAGGAGGAGGACGAGCGGCAGAGCACAAGTACGAGGGGAAGGTACCGGACGTAAGTGAGGATGGCTGCACTCACCACAACCACCCGGTCTGACCTCTCTCTCTCTCTCTTTCTCTCTCTCTCTCCACACACACACACACACACACACACACACACACACACACAACCCGAAAATGTACCCCGAAACAACTTCCCTCAGTCAAGATAAAAAGGAGAATTTCAGCTGTTATTCCCCTGCAAGATTTTTTTTTTGGATGAATAAAACTGATGGGGATTAGTAAAAATAAAATATCGAGGTATGTTTGGTATGGACAGCCAGAGGAATCACAGACTCGTCAACCTTGGTCCTGTTTTCCTCATTCTGTCTTTCTCGCTGCCAATGACCATCAGTATTTCAAACGCAGTGTGTCCAGGCTTCTTGAAATGGACGGATCTAGACTTTGGACTTTTCTTTATTCAGCTTTGTCTGGGAAGGATAAGTTTACGGATTCTCAGCCTTACATTCCTTCTTTTTCACACTTACACACACACACACACACACACACACACGAGGGAGCGTCATGATGGAGTGAGTCAGGAGGTGCAGATGTTGTGTTATATGACCTCTGCCGGAATGCACCACAACAAAGAACCAGACGCTGCTGTCATTTTACTGTGGCCTCGTGACTTCATCCTCTTCACTGCCACGTCTCTCCTTTTTTTTTTTGGGGGGGGGGGGTCAAAGCACGAGATTTTGGTCTGCTAAGGCTTGACATTCTCTCTCTCTCTCTCTCTCTCTCTTTTCCTGTTTACAGCTTTAACTTTTCACATACTATTTTAAATTACATCTGCGGATCTCAGCTTTTGGATCCTGAGCTGATGATGATGATGATGATGATGATGATGGCGATTAAAAAATACTGCCACTACATTCTCTCCTGTGTCCCCCCTTTCCTCTCCTCCTAGCTCCCCCCTTAACTACCCCCTCCCCAATTCTTTTTTCAATAATTTTTCCTCTCTGGTATTTCCCAATCAAAATAATTAACTCCATCCCCCCAACCCACCCCACACCACATCCTCTGCCGGTGTAACTCAACCCCACACCATCCCCCCCCAACATCCTCCCCCCAATATTTCCGTT
Organism: Coenobita brevimanus; assembly: GCF_032717465.1. NCBI lineage: Eukaryota > Metazoa > Arthropoda > Malacostraca > Decapoda > Coenobitidae > Coenobita > Coenobita brevimanus. The sequence goes on from NC_137045.1 coordinate 6,980,902, forward strand.
CCCTTCTCTTTTGTTTCCGCTCCTAATTATTCATCTGCACCCGACCCACCACCACCGCTTCCCCTTCCTCTCCTATTTCTTCGTCTTCCTCTTCTTCGCGTGATTTTGGATTTTCTGTCTAGCGTTTTTCCTTTTTCTCTTTTACATCATGAGTTTTCCAGCATTTCTTCCCCTTTCCCTGTGATAGTTTCGTCTTTGTGTCGCTTTCGCGGAAGCTGAAGATTTTTTTGGGGGGAGGGGAGGGGGCACTCTTCCGCTTCTTCTTTCATGGTTCCGCCTTTGTAGTTTAGGGGGTTATTCCCGCATCGCATCCCCTTCCTCTTTGTGATTGTTCTGTCTTTGTGTCGCTTTCTGGTGAACTCGGGAATTTTTCAAGCACTCTTCCACTTCCTTTTTCGCAGCTCTGTCATTGTTGCATAAAGTTTCCTGGCACTACTTCCCCCTTCCGCTTCCACAGTTTCGTCTTTGTGTCGCTTTTCGTGAGTATAGGATTATTTAAAGCACTTTTCCGCTTCCTCTTTTACGGTTCCGTCTTTGTAGCTTAGGCTTTGTTGTCTCTTCCCTTCCTCTTTGACAATTTCATCTTTGTGTCGCTTTCTGGTTAACACAGATTTTTTTTTTTGCACTCTTCCGCTTTCTTTCTCTCTCTCTCTCTCTCTCTCTCTCTCTCTCTCTTTTTTTTTTTTTTTTTTTTACAGATGAGGCTTTGTTACATAAAGTTTTCCAGCATCTCTTCCCTTTTCCTTCTGACAGTTTCTTTTTGTGCTTTATTCTGATCCGCTTGGGTTTTCTCCAGCACCTCGCGCCAATTTTCTGTTGAGATTATGAGGTTTAAGGCGCATCTTTCCCTTCCTTGTTGACAGTTTCGTCTTTGATGTATCATGAATTCTGAGTGACCTAGTGCCTCTTCCCCTTCCTTTCTTTCCTTCCATCTTTCTTTCTTTCTTCCTTTCTTTCCACCTTTCTTCATTCTCTTTTTTTCCTTTCTTCTTCATTTCCGTCCATCTTTCTTTCTGTCCTTCCTTTCATCTTTCTTTCTGTCCTTCCTTTCATCTTTCTTTCTGTCCTTCCTTTCATCTTTCTTTCTGTCCTTCCTTTCATCTTTCTTTCTGTCCTTCCTTTCATCTTTCTTTCTGTCCTTCCTTTCATCTTTCTTTCTATCCTTCCTTTCATCTTTCTTTCCTTCTTCCTTCATTAATTATTTCATTTTTTTTCTTTCTTTTAGCAATTTCTTCGTGTTTTCATGAGCTTAGGATGTTCTACCACCTTGTTAGCCGACTGTTTTGCTTCTTCCACGTTCATGTTCACAGTTAGGTTCTCCATTAATTTTTTTTTCAGGGACAGTCTGTTTATATCAGACAAAAAAATATTAACCCTTCCTGCCCGTTCAACATTTCTAATCTATTTATTTCCAGACGAATTTATTCGAAGATATACATTGCTAACATCTTCTCAAATGAAAATATTGGCTATTGCCTTCTTCAACCCCTTCACTATGAAACGTACTTCCTTAGCTGAATAAAACCGTTTGACGACAGTACGAAAAAAAAACAAAAAAAACAAGCTATCTGGTAAAATTAAAAAAAAAATAATAATATGGAGTCCTCGGGTGCAATACAGACAGACAGACTGATAGATTGATACGCAGATGGACAGACAGACAGAAATATACGGTTAGACAGATATAGAGATAGATATACTGTACTGTACTATGTCCTCGAAAGAGAAAATAATATGACTCCCTGGGATAAAAACAACATTGCTTCCTCGACTGAAAAAATAAGTATGCCGTCCTCGTGTAAAAAAAAAATAATATGACCTCCATCGATTAAATGAATAAATGGATAAATGTGACGTCCTCAGGTGAAAAAGTCTGCGTGTATATGCGGGAACAAAGTCGTAACTCGCTCTTCAAATGGGTGAACAGATATGTGGGGGAAAAAAAAAAAATATTGTCTAACAGTCTGATCACACTGAGAACCACCAATCAAGTGTGACAGCTTAGTTATCAATACACAGATGGCGCTGGCACTGGGGGTCATGTCAGCCTCTCACAGGTAGCAATGGCACTGATAACGAATGCCTGATAACGAGAATAAACGTGATAGAACTCTAATCTAATTCACCTGGCGATAATTTCATAGGATTTGCGCAATATTGCTCTGAAAAGAAAGTATAGATTGATCAAACTGAAGCTCCTCGCACTGCTAAGACAAGACGAGGTTGAATCTCTATTCCCGGTGCCTCTATTGTATATTTTCCGAATTTCATTACCATCATTTCTAGTGCCATGACACACATATTCTTTCCCGTATCTTTAGGTTATGTAATAGTCACCATTCCATTTCCCTATATTCCAGACAGTAGCCTTTTTCTATCCCCTGAGCAGACAAAAATACTTGTCGTGATGAAAGGTGGTAATAACGGAGGTAGTGATGAGGATGACTCTGGTTATGATCCCCTTCGGTCACTTCAAAGTCATTCCATACTATTAATAGCTGGCCCGACTGATCACCCTAATCTTTAAATTATTAGATAAAATAAAGGTGAATCGTATATCGACAGTCCCGATTGTCCACAGCACAATCCCTGATAACTTGGATCACCTCAGATAACTCTACATGATAAACTCTGCCACCGTCACCGCAGCCCCCGCCACCTCGTGTGAGGGGGGACGGGGGGAGAGTTCGACCTAGCCAGATAATCCCTGTAATATTGCTAAAATAACAGAAAAATATGATAGTGCCCGTCCAAATTTCTAGGGAGATATAAAAGCGATATCAACAGATCCATTCCCGAATGCGCCAAACTGTCATCCTTGTCAAAAATCGCGGGGAAAAAATATAAATAAAAACGCCGACACTTTTAAATTATTCCAACAATACTGATAATATTTCTGAACTGTTGCTCTATTCGTAAGGCAAGGCACTGAAATTCATAGACAGGAGTAAATATCTCTAAATCCGACGTCGAAACTGCTACATAGCCATCCCTGAGTACTTGGACTTTCCACTCACCTGATGTGGCTGGGTTGGCTGTATGGAGGGAAGGTGGAGGCCAACGCTAAATTCCAAACAGAGGTCAGTTTGGTCGATTTTTCTCCTCCAGAACGGTTAAGTTGTGTTAGGTTAGGTCAGGTTAGGTTAAGCTGGATTGGTCGGTAGAATTAGGTTAGGTAACTTTTGCCTTGGCTTGAAAAGGTTAGGTTAGGTTAGGCTAATCTGATAGGGCTGGGTATGGTTAGGTTAGGTTAGGATTAGGTAAGATTTGGTTAGGTTTGGTTAGAATATTAAGTTAGGCTGGGTTAGGTTTAAGCCGGGCTAGATTAGGTAAGGTTAGGTCAAGGTTAAGTTAGGTAAGGTTGGGCTGGGTTAGGCTAGGATTAAACATCGTAATCGCGATCATCCTGCGTAACGAAAATCTGGGAGGAGGCGCTGAGAAGGCATGGGAAATATAGTACCCTGCCTGAACAGCTGGGACGCTAGATGAGGGTATGGGAGTGTGATGGCGGTGGTGGTGGTGGTGGTAAGGCGGTGGTCATCTTCCCAATCACTGGAGTCTATACCGATGCGTTGGGCTTTATCGCTAATAACCTGATAATGTGATAACGCCAGATATAGCCAAGATAACACCGTAGCCTTTTCCTTAATGCAGCAGATTTGTTGCGTTATTCTTCGCTCAGCTACTCGCCGGAATACGAGCAAAATAACATATAAACACCTTTTTAGCAAGTTATTTCACCCATTCACAGCGGTACACGAACGTTGCATTGTATTCTGGCTAAACACAGACGATTTTATTCAACTCGAAGAAATCCACGAAGGTAAAAGACTTTTCACGATTAACATATTCACCGAAATAAAAAGCTTCGTATTCTACTCCACATTCCGGCAAACGATTTTACTCAGCTCACAGAAACTTTCCGCAGCTAATGGGTTAAGACAGAATCACACCTATCCACTGCATAAGGGTATTTAAGGTGAAAATTTAGAGACGTGAAGTTCAGCGCCCCCTATTTCCCCTTTCCACTCACGCCACACTCCCCTCTGAACGCTGCTTTACGACACGATGCATGGGAATTCGTGGTGCTTAGTCGCAGATTAAAAAGTTTCCACGGCAATAGCAACAACTACGTTTTTACCCAGGTGTTGATCCCTTCGTAATAGTGAGGCATTATGAGGGATTCTGCAAGTACGCTATCTTTATCTTAATTTCATTTTTCGCGTGACTGATCGTTTGACATGATTGCACTCCATTTCAGATTAAATACCCACAGATTCCTTCATAACATTTTGGTGGTATGTGCACTTGAGTAATTAGAGTCCGTAAGGATCCGTAAACCTCTTCAGCTCAGTTAATGGCCAAGTGTAGTTAGACTGGAGGATGAATTTGACTAGTAACCAAGGAAACTCAGGCCTCATAATCAAGGCCCGTTAAATTTCATGCAACCACGACCTAGTACTGAAGTTATAGGTGTGGTCTAGTTGTCAGATGAAAAACAAACCGATAAATGTAGGCAATCCTTTTTCCACTTCTTTGTTCATAATAATCATCGTCTGACAACGTCCTATTCCGTCTCCGATTAAATACATGCAGACTCCAGTGGTACCTTTGACACACCCTACCACCACACCACACCTTTGGCACATCCTACCACAACACCACACCTTTGACACATCCTACCACAACACCACACCTTTGGCACACCCTACCACCACACCACACCTTTGACACACCCTGCGACAACACCACACCTTTGACACACCCTGCCACAACACCACACCTTTGATACACCCTACCACAACACCACACCTTTGACACACCCTGCCACAACACCTCACCTTTGACACACCCTGCCACAACACCACACCTTTGACACACCATACCACCACACCACACCCTTGACACACCCTACCACCACACCACACCTCTGACACACCCTACCACCATACCTCACCTTTGATACACCGTACCACCACACCACACCTCTGACACGCTACCACCACACCACACCTTTGACACACCGTACCACCACACCACACCTTTGACATGCTACCACCACACCACACATTTGAAACACCAAACCACAACACCACACCTTTGACACACCCTACCACATCACCACACCTTTGTCACACCCTACCACCACCCCACACTTTTGATACATCCTACCACAACACCACACCTTTGACACACCTTACCACATCTCACCTTTGACACACCCTACCACCACACCACACCATTGACACGCTACCACCACACGGACACATCTCCACCATCCCACTTCCTTCATAATACATCCCACCCAGGACGCACCCATGACACATCGGTACTCCCCACCAACACTTAGGACCCAACAAAAACAAAATTTAAAAATCTTACCATCTTACAACCGCCTGGTGATTTTACAGACCTTAAGAATGATCCCTCGTGGTACATTTAAATTCCAAGCTTTAATTGATATCTCCCGCACTGAGGCTGGTTTATTCATCCATTCCACACGAAGCCATCACTGACACGAGGGAGCTGAACATGTCCAATACTGACCGTGTTATTAAGAACTCAAGCCCCTAAATTCTCATGGTCTTTTATGGAACACCTGTACCTCTGAGACGTGATACAGCATCCATCTCACATTGCAAGGAGTATCCAGTGACGATACAGGGCCAGACATGCTCCATCATAATTTGCTTCAGAAAATGTCGCCAAGAACTACGGGTTTGTCCATACTTTTGCTGCCTTCTCTTTTTAACAATATGGTCCTAGGCAACAATTAATGGATCTTAGCAACACCGAGTAACAGTAACGGTAACAGAGACGAAGAGGAGAGCAGCCATATAGGCATATACCAACGAAACCAACATGCCATCGGTCCTACCCATACCTCTAGTCACTGTAAGCATTATTCAGTAATTTTCCAAACAGCGACAGTCCTTCCTTTCAGTAATGTGCACAAATTTACACCTCAACCATTTATTCAGCCTCCAACAGTCAATCAATCATCCTTGAGTCCACAAGCTCATCCATCCACGTAACCATTTGCCTCGTCTGTGAGTCAGCCTCCAGTACTCCACCTCATCCACCATATCTGACCTTCGAGCCTCGGTACAGACCCCGCTACACTGACTCCCTCGCTCACCCACGCCACCCCGCCGTTTACATTTGAATCTCCGCCCGTTAAACCGCCCCGCCGGCTTCTGAACGTTTAAATGCACGCGCTTCAATGAACTTTATTATAAATTTCGTGCGATTTTGATGGTTATGACTATGGCCTTGTGGTGAGACAGGCCGTGGCGCGAGGCGAGCAGTCGAGTTGTTATCGTGCCCACCTTGATTTTCAGAGATAACGACAGATAACGAGGCGATTACCTGTTAACCTCATTACCCCTCGTTACAAAGGCAACAGACCATCGTGAATCGCTCTAAAGCTTCTTCAGTGACGGAATGCAGAAACAATAAAGCTAACCGCGCCTATAATCAAATAAAATTATGTATATTATAGAAACTTCAAAGGCATTTTCCCTCAGCGTAAATGAATTCAATAAAACTGGTGATATGCATAATACAATTTCAGCCTGATAGCCTAAGACGACTAAAACTGAAACCAACCACAGTATTCACTATAGGTTTTAAATAAGTTTCGTTATCAAACTTGCGTGGAAGCAGTTAGAATGAGTAGTTGAAGTGGAGAAGGAGGAGTGATTCGAGGACCAGAGGAAAACCTGCCACAACTCATCATGAGAAGTGCGGGTGGAGTGGGGGTGGGGAAATGGGGGGCTGGGGCAGGGGTGTACAGTGGGGGGGAATGTGGGGGATTTGGGGACCGGGGTGTGGAGTGGGGTGGGGGTAGGGCGCGTGGGGTGTGGGGAAGAAGCAGTGATAACGCTGTAGGACACAAGAGTCAGCGGATAAGTAAGTGCTTAGTTTTCCACTGCCGTACCAATCACTGGGTCGTACTTCAATTGATTTGACTGATTTCGTAACGCCTTCTCCTCGGCGATTTATTTTGTCAGTAAAACCTTATCATCCTTTGTAAAGTATGATCAAAATAAACATGATAAAAAGATGACAATACATATTTATCCATCGTAACAATCATGCAAAACAAAATTCGTATGCATCCTTACAACTCAGACTTCTTTTTCCCTTTATCCCGCTTCCCCTTACCCCTCCATCCCCTCTATCACCTGTCGGAAGGAAGGAAGGAAGGATTGGGCCAGTATCTCCCTCTGTATCGTGGGAGGTGATACAAGAAGAGATAGAAAGATACAAGTGCGATAGAAATGAATGATGCTGTCCAATAATCTGGCGTGGGGCTCGATATGTTATCCGCAGCTCTGATTGTGGCTGTAAGGGGGATTTAACGCACGCGGCACTGGCTTTAAACCTCTCAGTCTCCCTCGGCTCCAGTGATCATTACCGCCAGGCGCAACGCACAAGTTACCCCTTCCAGTACAAAGACGCGTTCCCCCTCCCCCCTTTTTTATTATATTCTTGCTATCACCAGACGATTTTGTGACGATTTATTTTCTTTTTTCTTGCAATCACCACGCGATTTGATGTCGTGTTTTTATTCTTGCTATCACCAGACGATTTTGTGACGCCTTTTTTTCTTCTTGCTGTCACCAGATGATTTTGTTAAGACTGGGAGAGACGTCTGGTTGTGAAGGGCTCAGAAACAACACTCCAATAACCACGTCTGCTGCAACAGGCCTCCCACGAGATGAATAGAATCGTTTGGTGACAGTAAGAATTACAGTGTCATACTTAATAGAAATGAAAGTAAGACACTGATGAAAACAGAACTTGAGGTAGGTGTATTAAAGAAAAGCTGGAGGGAAAAAGGTGGAGAACACAAGACTAGCCTACGCCTTGCAACGGAAGAAGAAATCAAGGTCATCAACCGAAAAAAAATCTTATGAGGAGAGGAAGAGGAAAGGTAAGTCAATATAATCGAAATGGATAACAAACGATGAATGTAATGTCAAAATCAACGAACAACACAAGAGAATTACAGAAATGGAAGAAAAAAGAGGAGTAAAAAACATGGAACACAACAAATAACTCCCGTAATAATCTTGCGACCAAGAAGCAAAAATCAATGTGGTGTGGGTACTCACTTGGATGTGTCGTAGTGCGGGATGTCTACGTTGAACATGTCTAGCGCCTGGGGGGCACGTCCCCCCGTGTACCCCTCTCGATCCAGCTCACCGGGAGAGTACACCTGCGGGAGAGACAAGAGACAGAGACACATTAAAAGCAGGAGTCAGAGCAGTGTCTGTGATAAAGTAAATAAATTATTTAACAGATAAGCATGATGCAACGTCGTACTAAAAATACCATTATTATGTCGATGTTTCCTGTGCCAGGATGAATATCTATGTATATTGTGTGTGTATATACGAGTATATATACAGTATATACACACTTTTGATGTGAATACCGAGTGAGTTGATACTGACCTGTGTACCCACTGATATGATTGTGTATTTAAGTGTCTCGGTTATCTTACGAGCATTTGTTGTATACATGCCTAGGTACACCTGAATCAATGTCCAACGTACATACATTCATACATCCATTTATGGCGAAGAGTGAGTGTATGCAACAATACTAGGCACGGTAAAATGAAAGTATGTACGTATTTGTATGAGTCAAAAGTGTAGATGTGTTTACAAGGAGACTGAGTGTATTCCACAGGCTTTGTCATACAAAATTAATGCACGTGCTTGCTTCTTTTTTCCAAGTGTGTATATCCTGCGATGCACATGAGGCAGAGTATGCAGACAGAGGTACTGATGAAGTGAATATAAAAAAATGTTCGCGGTGATGTAGAACAATACGTGTGCGTGTGTGTGTGTGTGTGTGTGTGTGTGTGTGTGTGTGTGTGTGTGTGTGTGTGTGTGTGTACGTAGGCTATCAGCTGACAGTCTCTAGACCATGGTGACTCTACACACGGTCACCCTATCTCTCAAGATTATCTCCACCAAACAACCTGACAAGGAGGCCAGGAGGGGAAAGAGATGGAGGGGAAAGTGGAGGGGGAGGGGGAAGGGGAAGCCGAAAGGGGGAAGGTAGGAGAGAGGGAGAGGGGGAGGGAGGAGCAGGAGACATGGTGAGAGAGAGAGAGAGAGAGAGAGAATTATGAGTGGGCCGTGATGGACAAGGAGCTGTATTATCTCACAAGGCTATTCTATTCCAAGCACCTTTTCCTTGGCGATTTGTTTTGTATTTTAAGCCTCAGCATTCTCGTTGGTATTATTTTTTTTTATCTTTTAACTCCCTTTGAGCGGCATAAAATTGTCAGGCGTTAATTGGAATAAAAAAAAAAAAAGAGTTATCCCGCCCAAGAGAGGGGTATTATCGACCCAGTTTACACAAATAACGTGATAGATAAATAGACAGATAGAAAGATAGACAGACAGACAGACAGATCATCATATAATACAGGGAGAGAATAACAGGGAGCCTCCTTAGACCACGAAAGTGAGATCTGTATTGTACGTGACTTTGGGACTGCCGTAGCACCATTTCCTAAGCGACTTATTTTCCCCATTACACCGATGTTCCCTGGTACATGAAATGCGCAGACTATGTCGGCGTAGCACCTCTTTGTGTGTGTGTGTGTGTGTGTGTGTGTGTGTGTGTGTGAGAGAGAGAGAGAGAGAGAGAGAGAGAGAGAGAGAGAGAGAGAGAAACATCCAATGCTACTTTGCCCCCTTTGACGTGGAGTAACCCGGAGCTCCAGCGCATTTTCAGGACAGAACAGCAAAAGACGATATATAATAGGAATTGCAGAACAGGGCTGAGGAGGAGAGGGTGAGGTGGGTGGAGTGAATGTGATGAGGAATACCGATGAGAAGTTAGCTGGGGATTTTGAGGGAATGCTGGATATATGTTAGGATATATAATGGAAAAATTATTATCTATATCATCCTCATCATCGCCATTGTAATCGTTATCATCATCATCATCATCGCTATCATCATCACCATCATCATTATTTTTATCATCATCATCATCAAGGAAATTGGATAAATATGAAGATAAAAGAAAATCATCACCTTCAACATCATCATCATCATCATCATTCCCACCACCACCACCATCATCACCATCACCATCATCATCAACAACCCTATTCCCGTCCTACAACATTAACCCATTCACCACAAGGGGTCTCTCCCAAACAGGATAAAACGCCTGACAGCAGCACGAATGTATATGAATGCCCTCATACTAATTAACGCGCTTTTTAATCTCGTTTATTACTCCTTCAGCATGAGGTATCTGAAAGCTGAAAAACGAAATGCTCGGAGGCAGTATGAAAACACGTCACTGTACTGAAGGGATTAAAAGGCAAACACTGATTATAAGACGCATGATATAAACGGATAACCATGACATCGACTTTACTCTCTGTTCTGTTTTTCTTCCCACGCTTCAATGGTGCTGAAGAGGGAAGCCTACCCGAGGAAGCACCAATATGAGAGGTAAGCTCCGCTGCCCGATTAAACAAACGTCTCTCAGCTCCCTCCCAGTCCCTTGCTTGGAGGATGGTGGACCGTAAGTGGAAGGAAATTTCCTCCTACAGTCCTCCGGGTTCACGTTCAGATAAGCCAGAGATTGCAACAACAACAACAACAACAACAACTACTACTACTACTACTACTATTGCTACAACTACCATAGGACATCGTTTTGAACCAATATTCCAATCCTCTGTGATAGGTCTAACATTTTTTTTTTCAATATACGTCCCCTTCAGCACCAAGACGTGTTCCTCAGTTTGTCTTTGAACATCCAGACGATTCTGTTACACCTAGGCAGGATATATCGATTTATAAAGGTACATGCAGGTAATGTGTAAATCCTCCAGTTCAAAAAGTCTCCCTTAATGAAAACAGTAGGAGGTAAATAATGAAAAGACCATCTTACTGAAGGGGTTAATGGACATCAATCTCATTCCTTCTGACGTCACCGTATAGTAATAATTAACACCTTGGGGATGTAATTTTGAACTCGATTCCTCATATTACTTCCCCACCAAACTTCAATCTACAGCAAGGCATGTTCACCTGTTCCAGATTTTTTTATTATTAAAGAAGGACACCTGTAATCTGGTGTATGAAGGATCTTTTTTTATTTAATTTGTTTTTCCTTTCTGTGTTCAACCTCCATTAAAAAAAAAGAAAAAAAAAAAGGGTGTTACTACGCCATACGGTACAACAAACACTAAAATATGAAAGCACTTGTATCACTCTATCCTCTGTTCATTTAAAATAGGCGTAAAATTGCCATCTCTCCATCTTGAGCGCTGAACTGTAACATGAGACTAACACTAGATACAGCACTAATCACGATGAAATGCTAAAGAAAGGATACAGAGCGACAGTGCTGTCTTCTTCTGCCACTGCAAAATTCCAGCAAGATAAAGTGAATGAACTATAGCAACATATATGACAAAATGAAGAGTAAGAAACACACACACACACACACACACACGTTAATGCAACGTGTTATTTGTGACAAAAAGAGAATACAATGGAAAATGAAAACGGATGGAAGAAGCACTGATTTACGTCACTGCTCCCTATATCAAGCACGACTGTAAACATGGATAACTTACATCTTTCCATGGCCCGTATTCTCCCTTACACCTTTTCCTAAGCGGTTTATTTTGCTTAGTACACCTTACTATCCTATTCTGTGTTACATAAATCCTTCCAATACCGCCACTCCGCATAAATAACGTACAAAAGGATATTAGCCAGCCATATCCAAAAACGAATCGCTATGGAAGAGGTGTCAGGGAGCCTCCTCACCCGATGGGAAAACGGACCTATATCAACATGCAAGATACTTTGAAGGTATATGCAGAATAAATCGCTTACAAAGGGGAAATACGAGGTGTCTTTTATCAACAATATGGCTCAATGTCACTGCATAATACATCCCACACTAAATACGAAGCACCTGTATCTGTCTATCAGCATGACTGTCACTTTTACTGGTCTGTATTTTCATCATTTACTGTCTCGGGGTTCCTGATTAAACACGTGAAAACATTTATTCTTAAAATATTTTCTTCACATAACTTCCTCTCTCTTTGCACTCAGCGAGCAACATTAAATACGCTACAACATAATATTACTCTAGATTACTTCACTTTTCAAAACTTATTCTGTGTTCACGTCATGAAGTGTTTAATATGCACTTATGGAATAAATTAAGTAAATAAAATTTATGTATGTATGCTACAAATTTAACAGCGCATAATGTTTGGTATGTCCCCTGCAGATGAATTATTATATACTTTTTTATCATTATCCACAATATTTCCCTCGTAACTCTGTGGGGAGCTTCGTAGTCTCCTAAACAATAATTACTTTCCGTATTGCACTTTATTATTCCCTGGTATCGACGTAGTTTGCATCAAAGACATACAAGATAACAATGAGATGAAATGTGCGGAACAAATCGCCAAGGGAGAGGTGCTACGAGGCCTCCAATGTCATCTCTGAATATTTCCTTTCCTTGTTCTTCCCACAGTAGGGAATCTTAGTTTTATAATTTTCTTCTCGTAACTGAAATTAATTTTTAAAGGGCCAGGACAGATGGGGAATATTTTGAATTCTCGGAAACAAAGATGGAGACTATTTCAAACATATATTTATCTGGTGCAAACAAATAATAATAATAATAATAATAATAAACATCAAAATGATAACAAAACAAACAGGTTAATATTATTCCGGAGTCATATAATGTTCTTCCCAAGCATTATATAATATGGGCAAATAATAATCCTGGCCACTGACAAAACATCTCATAACTAACAAAAAAAGGTGATAATTGGCAGAATCCTTCATCATCACCAAGAAGGAACCCATCAAGATACAGTAACAGTGAGATTAACCTTTAAGTACAATTATATCTTCTACTTTTTTCTTTTTTCGTCCGGTGAGTTTATTCAGCCTGAGAGAGACCCCCGATTTCATGGGAACAGAAACAGCGTCCATTAAACCACAGACCTTCGAGGCTTGCCGTCGGAACCGGATAATTTCAATCTCCACAAACTTTCAAATCTGAGTTTGGAAGCAAAGCATTTTCAGCAGCTTACCGAAACACACCAGTCATACTCTTGAAAATCTCGCAGTGACCCAGACACTTATAGGAGAGACTGAATGCAACAAATTCATTCTAGAGTTTCTGGGCACTTGGTCAGGTACAGAACTTAATTATGCGTTTTCTCTTCCCTGCGTTACACGATATCAAACATAAACCTTCGCTCTTATATTCGTCAGGATGCTTGTCCACTGCAAAACACTGAGGGGGGAAAAAGATTAAACAGTATTCTTCTTCAGAGAAAATAAAGAAAGTAATTAGCGTTTGTCCTTCCTTGACATATATACTATTAAATCTTCACAACTGCCTTCGTTAGGATCCGCCACGCATATCACCAGGACAAAACCATAACTTAAACTATACCATTCGCCACTGGTTGCTAAGTGTTCTCGTTTCCTTGTTTCACCTCCTAATTCTGTTTCTCCAACGCACTTGTACGCATTGTAGCCTTCGTCAGCGGTTTAATCAATATCCCAGTGGCAGCAGAGTGGTCGCGTCTTCCTTCTCCGGGCCTTCTTTCAGCAACGCACTTGTACTCCCTTCGTTGTACAAACACTAATATATTTGCTACAGTCTCCGTCGGCGTGATGCCCTCCACAGACATCACCAAAAAACACCTGTCACCATTCCTTGCGTCAGCGTCTCCCTCCTCCACTCCCTCCTTCAGCTCCTTCAGCAACGCACTTGTACTCACTATATGTCTATCAGCGAACTTGTTTACCAGGGCATAGTGGTTGTGCTTTCCTCCTCCGTTCCTTCCTTGCTACAGTCACTATTGAAATATCGCCACAACTGCTTCCGTCATGGTTACTGCCTGCCACGGAAAAAAGTTAAACCGTATCCTTTAATGGCATTAGAATGATGGCCTTTTCCTCCCTCAATCACTCCTTTACCGACACACTTGTGCTCGTATAGCGTCCGACATCAATAAAACCACAAACAACGTACCCTTAGCAGGAGGATAAGTGGTCGCGTTTCCCTCCTTTCTCTTCTTCAGCACCACAATTAAATCATATCCTTCCCCGATGGCTGGGTGGTCGAGCAGTCCTCCTTGACTTCCTCCTTTACCACACTTCCTTACGACGAACACTAAAATCCTCGCTTAAGCCTCAGTGCAGGGTCCTAAAGTCCTTCATGAACATCATCAAGGAAAGATCTCAAGCCGTACCCTTCGTCAGTGTCGTGTTTCCCTGCTTCAGCGCCGCACTTGCACTCGATGTGTCCGCCAGCGGGATGGGGGCGAGTCACGGAGGTACCACGGGTGCGAGGGAGAGACATACATGTGAGGGTCGGTTGGGCAGGCACGACCAGTCCCTGTTATCTCTCTTTATCGCCCTCACTCACACCCTCACGGACACACGCACATCGCTATTACTGTCAGCTCTAAATGCCTATGCTGTCCCCTCCACTCACAGCCACAGATTCACCGAGTCTTCCACTTCACGTTCAGTCCTCCTTGTCGAACTGTCGTGTAATTATAGGTATCTCTCTGGCCCAAATTGCTGTATCTTCTCAATAATCAATCCAGACGTGGCTATAATTCTCCCAGTTTTAAGAATCTGCGACACTATCAAATCAAGACATAAAGGATACTGTATTCTAAATGTGGTCCTCACCTCAAATACGTTCACGCCAACAACACTGCGTGAATAATTCCATTGCTCTCTAACACATCTTAATGATAAATTATTATTATTGTATTATTATTGTTGTTGTTGTTGTTGTTGTTGTTGTTGCTACTGTTGTCATTGTTGTTGCTGTTGTTGTGGTTCTGGTTATTATTATTATTAATGTTGTTATTATTACTATTATTATTATTATTATTATTATACACAGTACATCGACAAAGTGCTTGTCTATCAGGTGACATGTGAAGATGTGTGGCAAGTAGGAGGACTGTTGGGCCTCAGACAAAGGACCGTCAACAATGCCCAGAACCGAACACATTAAAAACACACACCAGAGAGATAAAAGCTGGCATAATTCTGCTAATAAGTGGTATGATTCTCTTATTTGGCGCTGTTAACTGAAAACCAAAATGTTATCATGAACCCATTAAAAACTGTAATACTATATCTTTCCCTGATCCATCATGTTTTTACCATTTGAATACGTGAGGCAGATTAATTACTTTACTCCAGCGATTTTACGAGTATTCTACCTAACAATGCCTTTCAGTTCTCCAAAATTAAAAAACTCAAGTAATCATTTCAAGTACGGGGGCTTGAATGATGAGTGAATGGAAGCGTGGCCCATTAGACTGGGCAATTTTGAGCTGTCTGGACGTTGCTACTCCTCACCCTGCCCTTGGGTGGGAAAGGAGGTCCGGATGATGATGATGACATTTTTTTTTCTTTGAGAGGGGGATAAAACCAGATAATTTTGTGCAATTTATGAGTGGATCACCGACGAAGGGGGGCTGAGAGTCACAAACAAGTCACAAAAAAGAGTCACAAAAATTATCCCTTTGTAAACAAGAACCATGTGTTTTCATCGATATTTTCTGGACCTTTAGTCACAAAACTATACGACTAATTCCTTGTCGTAATTAAGACTTGCTTTTGCAGAAAGAACGAGAGACACAGAGAGATCCTGCAGGCCACTACCTTGTCTTTCCTGCAAAATCAAATCTTAGAAAATTTCCCTTATAACTAAGACTGGTTTGAAGGATGAATGAGAGTCGTTGGGGGATCTGCACTCTCATTCTGCAATTTCCTTCCCTTGTTCTTCCTACCGCGAGAGAAAGAGAAAGAGAGAGAGAGAGAGAGAGAGAGAGAGAGAGAGAGAGAGAAAATTCTGCACTCTCTCCACTTGACTTTCCTACCAAAAAAAATCCGCATTCTCCTTTTCCTACTTTCCTTAGCCCTCGTGGGAAAAAAAAAAGAAACTCAGCCCTCTTTCCCTTCACTTTCCTATAAAAACAATCAATTATGTATTCGTCTTTCCTCGACATTCCTACGAAACCAAAAATTCTGCACTTCTCCTTTCCTTGATCTTACTGTAAAGAAAAATCTGCACTTCCCTTTCCTTGACTACCCTACAAAAAAAAAATAGACACATAAATATAAATACATTCTGCACTCTTCTTCCTTGATCATCATTGTAAAAAAAATCTGCATTATTTCTTGGCCTTCCTAGAGAAAATAAAAATACCCTTCTCCTTTCCTTGATCTTCCTATAAAAACAGACCTAAATTACGACAGACAATAAGATCGTATATTTATCTGTGAATCAATGGGATTTTCAATTTCTTCCACGGAACAGTGAAGTAGCAGCGTCTATTTACGAGATAAGAAATTACTCCAAGATAAAGCCTTAAGAGGAACTGTCAGACCCCCAACGATAAAGGACACCTCGATAATAAACTGACGGCCGAACTGAAAAGATTACGAGACGCCGTGAAAAAATGATTGAGATAATACGCAGCCGATTGATTAACCCTCTCAGTGCCATGATAGTTTTTTAATTTCATTCTTGCAAACTTCAGGCTATGTTATTAAATTTAGGAATGAATTTTCCGGCTGAAAACGCTAATACCAAAAAATTAATATAATTAGATACCTAAACAACTTGATCAACTCCACAGAGGACAGTAAGCCACACTAAATTTGAATAATATCGTCTCTTGGTGCAAACTGTTTGGTTCCTTTCTGAGCAACACACTGGCCAACAGCAACAAGTAGCCGTTTGGCAAATATGTGTAGCCAAGCCGATTTAGGTGACCCGAAATGCATCATTAAATATTTTTGGAAAACAATCAATTAATGAATAGATGTATGTAAATGTTTGATTGTTGATATGGCCTAAGCATCCACAGCGTTAAAAAAAAAAAAAAAAAAAAAATCTTTTTCATTACAAGATGCGCCAGACTTTCCTTATTTTAAAACGCTGACCAGGAACAATTCAACATATTTGTTTATATATATATATATATATATATATATATATATATATATATATAGTTATAGTTATAGATATATATATATATATATATATATATATATATATAGTTATATAGTTATAGTTATAGTTATAAAATGCAGTGAAATAGCCAGAAATATAATTAAACTGAATACCCCTGGCTCAGTTAATGGAGTTCAAAAAAGAGGAGAGGAAGGAAAAAAGTCATTCTCAAAGTCATTCCCATGAGGGGGAACTTTAAGAGTAAAAAAAAAAAGGGGGGGGAGGCTAGAAAACTCTTTTAACTCATTCACAGCTATAATCTCTATATGATCTTATTCTTGCATCGGGTAGACATTTCTATTCAGAACAGAAGAACTTATTGTATGGAAAGATAGAAATAGTACTCATCACCTCATGCACTGCGACAGTGTGTACTGTATTGTATCTATCATTATTCAGGTTATGGGAAGGACTGGGTTTGAACGGGTATAGAATCAACTGAGGTCGCAACACCAAAGATATGCTGATATTTTTTTCGCGTAAACCACGGTGTCGCCACAACAGTTTGATGACGACACCTGCACCACGATACTACCAAACCACGACCTTGAATCCCCTCATGCGGCTTGATATTTTAGCAAACAACGCCATTCAGTACCACTGCTCTCTGCACAGTCGAATTATACAGTAGTCTAACCTAACTTGGCCTAACCTATCCAAAGCTGAGCGAACTTAACCTAGCCTAACCTATCCTAACCTAACAGAACCGAAGTGAACTTAACCTAACCCAACCTAGTTTTCATACTTTAACGACAAAGCCACCTCATTCCATGGCACATGCCCACTAGATAATCAAGCTGATCTATAATCTTTTTCTGGGATTTAAAATACAGAGATACACTTTGGGTCGACTACGCACGCTTGAACTATCTCTAAAGAACAGTAAAAAGGATACTGGTATAATTCTAAACATACCAGTAAAAAAAAAAAAAAATCACAGTTAAAACCATTGGCATACTGCAAGGAGCATTAAATTGGAACTACATACTGAGGCTGAAGAATGAATCCCAACTTCCATCAAATACTTTACACATCCACGGTGATGCTCGCTTGGTTTTAAAATGTAAAGAATTGAGTTCGGTAAAGACGGAAGCCTTTTGAGCAAACATAAACTGATTTGTGATTATGATTCTTTCGCTGTTAACAGACGCCGAAAGATTTTGTTGCAGCTGATACCCTGGCAGTCAGAATAAGAAAACAAAAAAAATCGATCGACACTACGCCACACTTTTTGTTGTTGTTGGTGGTGGTGGTGCTGCTTCAGGTTAATCTCAAACGTGAACCCACTGGAATGCAGGCTTAAGTTGACCTCCTCCTACAGTCCCTCTTTTGGGAGACAGAGGAGTTGAGGGACGTTTGTATAACCAGGCAGCGAAGTCACCTGGTAATAATCGATGCCGCCACATGAAATCGTTCCTCTCCAGCACCATACCACACTTCACCACCAATATACAACTCGACACTGCACTTCACCACCAATATACAACACGACACTGCACTTCACCACCAATATACAACTCGACACAGCACTTCACCACCATCATACAACTCGACACTGCACTTCACCACCAATATACAACTCGACACTGCACTTCACCACCAATATACAACACGACACTGCACTTCACCACTAATATACAACTCGACATTGCACTTCACCACCAATATACAATTCGACACTGTACTTCACCACCAATATACAACTTGACACTGCACTTCACCACCAATATACAACTTAACACTGCACTTCACCACCAACATACAACACGACACTGCACTTCACCACCAATATACAACTCGACACTGCACTTCACCACCAATATACAACCCGACACTGCACTTCACCACCAATATACAACTCGACACTGCATTTCACCACCAATATAAAGCTCGACACTGCACTTCACCACCAATATACAACTTGACACTGCACTTCACCAGCAATAAACAACCCGACAGTGCACTCACCACTAATGTACAACTTGACAGTACACTTTACCCAAACAAAACTAGACGCTACACTTCACAGAACCAACCACTACTGTTCATTACACTCGGTAGTACACTTCATAACAACGCGACACTACGCCTCACTACCAGAATACAACACAACACAACATTTAACAATATAAGCAACTCCACACTACACTTCACTGTCACTTTGTACATCATCTTATCGGAATGAGTATACTCGACACATCACCACCGATACACAACGCAATCCCATGCTTCATCAATGTAACACAGCGCCTCGTAATAGGACTGTACAACTCGACTCAACACTTCATTGCTCAGTATATTCGGCACTTCACCACCAACACACAACTCAGAAATACTACACTTAACCCATTTAGTACGAGACCATCCTTTATTTATTTATCTGTTTACAATCTTGTCACCTATACAAATTGACGTATTTAATTTGCAAGTGACCTTTTGGAGCGAAGGGACCAGAGGCGGTCTCCATTAACTCCTTCACCACCAGTGCTTTTCTATTTATTAGTGATGTTGACCCTTGCACTGTGCTGACGTCCTTTTTATTTATTTTTGCGATCTCCTAACAGTTTTACTCAATTACATAAAATTTCCATTAGTAAAGAGGCTAACTTAAGCTATACCTAACCTCTCCAGCTTAATAACAAAAGCTAAATAATATAGTTTGGCGGTGTTTAGTATAAATTCGGTATTTTATTTATGCTTGCTACCTACAGACTATTATATTAAGCACTAGCGAGACTTCAGGCCAGTGGGGTTAGATACAGTCTTCATTAACTCCTTCATTAAGAGGCCAGTAAAAGTTTGGAAGCAGCAAGAGAGAGAGAGAGAGAGAGAGAGAGATAAGCGATGTTCTCAGGTTGAAGGTGTTAATGAGATGGTTTCAAGTGAGAGCTGACGGAAACTTACCTGGATTTGGTTTGCTCACCCTCGAACCAAATTATTTCATTCAACTTCATTAAATTTACTGTGATGACGCCTTTCTCAGTCGTATTTTTGCCGTTTCCAAATTATTCTATAGTTGGTTCAGGAGAGGTTTTTCGAACTGGATAAACCAATGCGAGATCTTTTTCATGCTGAATAAAAACGTCAGGAGGTGGAAAGAACAATATGACACCGCACTGAAGGGATTACAGGGGACACTCAGACTGATGGAGTTCAGATTTATTTCATTTAACGTCCCTTCGTTCTTCGTAGTGATTTACTTTTATGACAGTTTTACTTCTGATAACCATGCGAACAAATCTGAACAATCTTGGACATTTTTAGCGAAAATACGAGTATAAATGTGTCCAGATTAAACTTCTAAAATACAAAGGTTAGGTCTGTTAGACTGATGTGGGTGGTTTTTTGAAGGATACCTAACTTACGTTCACTGATTACCAAAGTTAAGAAAGTCAGAAGGATGCTAAGGTTAGGTTCAAACGATGCCGTTTTCCGGTAAGAATAAAAATCTTTAAAGAAATGTCACACAGTTTCCTAAAAAGGCAGGGATTTTCCCAAATAAATAAGGGTCAGGTTTAGACGAAGTACACCACAATTACGCCAAATAAATGTATTTTTTATGAACGGCGAGAGGGACGGTTAAAATAAATCTTTAGGCGACACAGGATGAAGGTGATGAGACAGGTTCAGTACACGTGAGAGAGCAAGACTGACCTGCTCTGTGTGGGCCATGGCTTCCTCTCGGTACAGACATTTCATTAAACTTTTCTTTTTTTTACTACAGACGTGATCAGGATTTTATTCTTGTGAGGGGGGACTCCAGCTCGATAATGGGTTAGGAAAAATAACTAGGACCCCTGGGACTGAAGAGGTTATGGCTATGGAGATGAGTGAGAGAGAGAGAGAGAGAGAGAGAGAGAGAGAGAGAGAGAGAGAGAGAGAGAGAGAGAGAGAGAGAGAGACGGACAGACAGACTTACTGGCAGTGTGGGAGATCGCTCCCCTTCGGTGCAGTCAGACACGGACCCGGCCTCAGACTCCGCCACAGAGTTGATCCGGTACCGGGTGTCTCGGAGTCTCGACCCAAGCAGGTTCCTCTGTATGATCTCGGTCTCGGGGGAGGCGCGGCAGGCGGTGGAGAGGGTAGACGACGAGGACAGTGTGTGGTGGTGGAGGTGCGGGTAGATGTGGCTGTTGTTGTTGTTGTTGTTGTTGTTGCTGGTGTTGGTGTTGGTGTTGCAGGGGAAGAATATGTTTGTATCCGTCCTTCCTCCTGCTGGAGATATTGGGGAATAGGGGGTGGCCGAGGAGGGGGTGTCAGAGGGGGAGAAAATGGGCGGGGAGTTGGAGAGGATTGAGGGCGTGAGGGCTGGGAGGTCGGGCGTTCTGAGGGTCGAGGAGGCGTCTATGGGTGTGTGGGTGGGAGGGGCGGGCTGGGTGGAGGCTGGGGGCGTGGCTGCACTCAAATCCCCGCCCACTTGAGCTTTTAGCCCCGCCTCCTCCCGCCCTCCCGATGACGTCACGATGGGATCCGAGAGAGACATGGTGGCGAGCATGGTGTCTGTGGTGGTGGAAGTGGTGGTAGAGGGTGTCAGAGAATGTGGTGGAGATTCAGTATTTGTTGGAAGTTAGGCTGGTGGTTGGAGGGGATTGTGGTGTGGTAGAGGGTGCCAGAGATCGAGTAATTGGTGGTAGGTGTCAAAGAATGTGCTGGTGGCAGATTTGTTTTTTTTTAAAGTGTCAAGGGTGTCAGAGAATAATGGTGGGGCTGTGGTGGTGTCAGATACTGGTTGTGCTAGTGGATGAGGATGTCAGAGAATGTGGTGGTGTCTAGTCGTCATGGAAGATGTGGATGGTGGTGGTGGTCGTGGTGGTTCCGGTCCTTGTCGATGGTTGGGATCTGAGGGAGGAGAGAAATAGTCGATATTATAAAATTATATGTTAACTCGCTACGGCATTACTACGCTTACACACTCCCACTGTGGCACTATATAGTACTCATTCTCACTTTCACACTCACCCTCGCGACTACACTTACTCTCACTACACGTACACGCCACTACACTCACTCACTGCTACACATGCTCGAGCTCTTGCTACTGTACTCTTGCTACTACATTACTTGCTGCTGTGTTTACTCTCACTCTCAATACCACACTCAATTACATTCATTCCCACTCTAGCACACTCACTCTCACTACAACCCTCGCTCTCACATCAGCACTACCCTCCTCACTCACGCTCACAGATGAACTAAACAATGAACAGAGAGACGTACTTGAACATTCATAGGAAATATATTCAGTCACTTAGCTCAAAAAATATCCAATACCAAACAAAAGATCATTTCCGCTTAGGATGTAAAATATGTTCACCCTTGTTCATAAGCTCCCCCCCTTCCTCTCTCTCCCTCCCTCCCTCTCTCTCTCTCTCTCTCTCTCTCTCTCTCGGATAAAGATGACCCTAAAATACACAGTGAGATAAACAGGAACTAAAAGGGGCTCAAGATAACTACACATACGCGCACATAGACACGTAGGCACCACATACACTCCTACCCCTACACACACACACACACACACACACACACACACACACACACACACACACACATCCTGCGATCCATTGAATTTTTGTCCGGATGAGCCTTTATTCTGGGTCATAATAATAACAACGTTAAAACAAACAACAATAAAAACATTATCTCTTCATTCCTAAAGAATCCTTCCTAAATTGTGTGTATTCGTCTGGTCGTAGCTGTAGTAAATAATAAAAACACGTCATCGTGGTGAAGAAACTAACCCTTTCACCAGACTAGAAGTTTCCCTTTAGGTGAATAATATCGCCTGGCGTCTAGAGATAGCATGAGCAGAGTATCCAAGATAGACATGTATCTTATAATGATATAAATATATATATATATATATATATATATATATATATATATATATATATATATATATATATATATATATATATATATATATTAAATGTAAAGACGTCATCGCAGTTACAAGAATTAACTTCCATGAACCCAATTGTGTATTTTCCCATGACTTAACCCTTTCAGTCCCGTGACGTATTTCATTGATCAGTTTCGCTACCTCCAGGCAATCTTATAAACCTGCGAGGAGAGACTGTGTGGTAAAGAGGTAAATGTACGGTAGGTTATTGTTAACCTCTCCAGCTGAAAATAAATAAATAAATAAATAAAAGTTTCTCAAAAGCTGAATATAATTGTCAGGAGATGATGAACACTACGTCGTCACACTGAAGGTTTTGTTCATACTTTCAGGTGATTTTTACAGTTCCAGATGGATCTCTTGTACTGCGAGATTAATTAAGGCTGCATCTGACCTCTCTTGTTCGGGATGTCCCTGGTTGAGCTGAATACAAATGCCAGACGATAGCAAGAATAAAATAAACAAATGTCACCGGATTTATGGTGTGTGTGTGTGTGTGTGCGCGTCAGGTGTGTGTGTTCTGCAGGTGGAGGGTGTGGTGGGGATGGAGGGGAGGTGGGTGGTTGTGTGTTTGGTAGGTGGAGGGTGGATGGGGAGAGGGTGGAGGTTGGGACAGGTGTGGGTGTCACTGGGTCAACCATAGGAGCCCCACCCACCTCTGTTTACCCTACACAACTTCCTTCTTCCTTCCCTCCCTCCTTCCTGCATCCCCCTCCCTTCTTCTCTCTCTCTCTCTCTCTTCTATATATATATATATGAGAGAGAGAGAGAGAGAGAGATCAGTTTACCTGTATTTCGCTAGTTATCCATTTACCTATGTATTCATCTATCCAGCAATCTGTTACTCAACTGCTGTTTCTTCTCATCCTTCCTCACATTCACCTCCCCATACCTACAATATTAGATGCATCACAAATTCATCCTTTTCCCTATCTTTTTCACTTTTTTACACTCGTATTCTTTTCCCTGTAGTACAGCAACATGTGTTTTTTATGCGTTGTTAGCTGGGCCGTATTTCTTATGTACGAGAGGTTCCATAGACTTCCCTGCCCGCTTCTTTTAGCACACGTTATTGTACTTTTCAACTCTTCTTTCCCCTATTCATATCCTTTGTCTTCTTAGCCATCCCTTTCATCTTTTAACAAAATGTCCTTAGGTAACACCTTGCTGCCTGTCCACCTGAGTCACTTTTCTTCTCGTCCCCTTTCACATACTTACGTCATTTCCTTCCCTTTAAAATCCCTGGTAAGCCAATAACCTTTTAAAGTGACCACTCCTGATTCACTTCTTTCCTATTTCCCCATTTCACACGTCCCTCCTCCCACCACTTCCTTCTTCCCTCTCACCTACCACCTCTCCCTCTCTCCCACCCTTCCTTCCTCTCTTCTCTCCATGCCTCCTCCCACCCTTCCTTCCTCTTTCCTCGGTTCAAGGACTTTCACAACTTTCCCTAATAGTGCTTTCCCTTCCTTAGGCACACATGCATCCCCCTCCCTTTCTTTCTCTTTCTCGTCTCACCTTTCTTCTCTTTTTTTTTTTAAATCCTTTTTTTAAACATTTTTTGCATCACTACTCCCTCTTTCACATTTCTGCTTTGCTTTCTCCTCCTCGTCATTCTCATCCTTTTCTTCTTCATCTTCCTTCTCCTCTTTCTCCTCCTCCTCCTCACCCTCCTCATACTCCTCCTCTTCCTCTTCCTCCCGTTTTGGCATATTTCACGTTCTTCTACACTATTGGTTTTCCTAATTCTACATAACTTTTAAGATATTTCCTTTTCCTATGCCAATTGCCTAACTGTTTTTTCTCCTTTATTTTGTCGCATTTTCCTGCTTTTTCCACTCAGCAACTTCCTGAATCCATTTTCCTCCTTTCCTTTTCACCCCTTCACAACGATCACCCGTTTTATTTATTGAACCCGTCTCTGTGATGATGTATTTAAAACACTTTACGCTTGCTGCCCTCATTTGTGTGTGTGTGTGTGTGTGTGTGTGTGTGTGTGTGTGTGTGTGTGTGTGTGTGTGTGTGTGTGTGTGTGTGTGTGTGTGTGTGTGTGTGTGTGTGTGTGTGTGTGTGTGAGAAAGAGAGAGAGAGAGAGAGAGTTGTAACGAAGAGACCAACCTTTTCACTGCGATATATTTTTTTTGTATATTATCCTTCCTATACCATAAGAGTTTAATCATACCAAAGATACATCAGTAGTGAAGGATGTTATTTATGGTTTCTGTTTAACTCCTCTAGACCATTATAACATCTTACCTGGATAAAACCGTCTGAAGCTAGTAAGAATTGTGAAAAGTCATGGCAATCTATCTACATTATCTATCAGTCTATCTATCTTTCCATCTACTTATCTATCTGTTCGTCTGTCTGTCTATCAATCAATCAATCTATCTATCTATCTATCTGCCTGTCTATCTATCTATTTATCTATCCCCTGATCTTTCCGTCTCTACTCCCATCACCCTCCCTTGTTCTCGGTCTCCCTCTCCTTCTCCTCCCAATTACCCCCCTCTAAGATACACTCTCCTAGTCAGTCTCTCACCCTCCATTTGTTTCCAGCTCTCTCATGCAATTTTCGGTCACTCATTGTTGTATCTTTGTTATTTCATCATTCTCTCTCTCTCTCTCTCTCTCTCTCTCTCTCTCTCTCTCTCTCTCTCTCTCTCTCTCTCTCTCAGTTCAAGGTCTTCTCTCCCACCTTGAGCTTCCACCTCCTCCTCCTCCTCCTCCTCCTTCTTCCTCTTCCTTTTCCTGCCCCTCTGACCTCATGCCCGACTTGTGATTTCTTGTTGACTCTCCTTAAGGAAGTTAGCTGAGAGAGAGAGAGAGAGAGAGTTACCTCCCCTATGTGTACTCTACCTAAGAAATAGCGAACAGGTAGAGCAGAGAGAGAGAAGAAGGATGGTGATATCAGAGAGACATAAGGAAAAATACGTGAAAAAACATAGGGCAACAGGGGAGAGAAAGAAAGGAGCAAGCGGACGATGACGAGTTGAGAAAAAAAAATGTAGAAAGGAAAAAAAAAAAAAACAGAAATACGTGAGGATAATACGTGAGAAGAAAATGGAGGACGATGATGCAAGAAGAAAACGATGAGGAACAAGACATAGAACAGATGGGAAAAGGGAAGATGATGAAGGGAGGAGAAAAGCACAAGAAATAAGGGCAGACGAAAAAAAAAAGAGGGATGACGAAGGAAGAAGAAAATGATGAGAAATAAGATAAAAGGCGAAACATCGGGGAGGAAGAACAGTCTGTGAGAACTACGTACGTCAAACTATAGTTCCGGGAAGACAGGATCGTGTTTTCCTGCCCTTAGATATCTCTCCAAAATCTATCCCGTACCATCTTGCTTTACTTATTCATTTAGCTTCATCATCTCGACTCTTATTCAGACCTATAGATGAGAATGGGTCACGCTCTGAATACCTGACGTTACAGAGAATATTAACTCTCTCTCTCTCTCTCTCTCTCTTCCCCTCCACCGCGCCGCCCCCCCGACTATCTCCCTCTCCCAGTGATACCGGATGTCGCCTCTTCGCCATCATTATCTCTCAAATACAAGATGGCGAAGCGGCAGAATCTCTCTCTCTCTCTCTCTCTCTCTCTCTCTCTCTCTCTCTCTCTCTCTCTCTCTCTCTCGTGAAAAATGGCTGTTATACTTCTTTACGCTACTAACTGAATTATCAGAGGAAGGAGAAAAGACACAAATTATAAAAGCGATGAGTGAAAGAAAAAAAAAAAAGTGAGTACGGAACTATATACATAACCAATATAGTGAGAGAGAAATGGAAAACAACAAGCTTAGGGAATATGATGAAAAAAAAAAAAGTGAGGAGGAAGAAAACTTAGAAAATTTGATTGAATAAAGAACCGAGGGAGAAAACTCAATGATGGAGAGAGAGAGAGAGAGAGAGAGAGAGAGAGAGAGAACCTTTCGTAATATTATGAAAACTATAACAGAAAATACAAGGGAGATTTTTGAGAACAATAATTATAAAAAAAAAAAAAAAAAAAAAAAAAAAGGTAAGGACGGAGAGAATGCTAGTATATGCAACAGGCAGAAAAATACTAAGTGTGGAAGCTGCAGGGTCCTTCATTTAATACCCATGGCGTGGTGTGGGAAAGTAATTTTGTGTGGCGTGGTGTGAGACGATGATTATGTGTTGTGTGATGTGGTGTGGTGTGGTGTGGGGCGGAAAGGTGATATTTTGTGATGTGGTGTGAGACGATGGTTATGTGTTATGTGATGTGGTGTGGGAGGATGGTTATGTGATGTGTGATGTGGAAGAGGATGGTATGTGACGTGTGATGTGGGAGAGGATGGTAGGTGTTGTATGATGTGGTGCGTTATGTGTGGTGTGATGTGGTGGTGCAGAATAGTAATGAGTAACCCAAAATCCACACAATACTGAACAAATAAAAAGCGTGAGGCTGACGAGAAGCTTAGGCAACATAACGAAAAAAATGTCAACTTTTCCCGGAGTTCTCACACTCTACATGTTGAAAGCTTTTGTTTACATCAGGGTTTTCCCACCACCGCAGCAGTGTCGGATGCCTGGGTCCTCTGCCCGTGTGTGATGCAACTACAGAATAAATTAATACTAAGCTTTCTCACTCGTACTGATGATAAAACTTGTGGTGGAATTAGTCACGGGTTTATTCCACCACAACTGTATCGCAGTCCCTAAGTCTTATTATTTTAGGGTGATAATTGTACTGGCTCCCACAAGTCTTTGAGTACTGACAATCCGCACGGATGGATGTCAGTTGGGATGCTTTATATTGATTCGTCCAAAAAATAATAATAATAATAGTAATAATGATATCAATAATACCAGTAGAAGTAGGTGTTGTAGTTATAGTAGTAGCTGTAGGAGTAGTAGTAATAGTAGTAGCAATAATAGTATATAATAACAATACTAACCACAACAACAACAACACGAATAACAATAATAATAATAATAATAATAATAATAATAATAATAATAATAACAACAATAATAATAATAATAATAATAAAAAAATCAGGTTCAAGCAACGCAAAATGTTCTTAAGGATATTCTAGATCAAAATCAGATGCCTACTCAGTCAGTTGAAGTTCCAACAGTCAAAAGGAATAAAAACTGAATTAACCCTTTCCCTGGTATGGACACAGTTACAGTATTACATCGCATTCAGACGGGGAAGAGGGGGGGGGGTCGTTGCAGCTGAATAAAATCGTCAAAAAATCGCCAGAATAAACTAGCCAAGAGGATATCCACATCCGCTCTTGTTATTATGCTGTTGATGTTTGCGCAGTTCTCGTCCGTCGTTATGCAGTTCTCGTCCGTCGTTATGCAGTTCTCGTCCGTCGTTATGCAGTTCTCGTCCGTCGTTATGCAGTTCTCGTCCGTCGTTATGCAGTTCTCGTCCGTCGTTATATAAGTTCTCGTCCGTCGTTATGTAAGTTCTCGTCCGTCGTTATGCAGTTCTCGTCCGTCGTTATGCAGTTCTCGTCCGTCGTTATGTAAGTTCTCGTCCGTCGTTATGCAGTTCTCGTACGTCGTTAGGTAAGTTCTCGTCCGTCGTTAATGTCTGACTTGGCTCGTATCGCTGACTGGGGTAAAAATAATATGGTTGTCTTTAATGCATCTAAGACTCAGTTCTTACACCTATCAACCCGACAAAATCTTCCACAGGTATACCCATTAATGTT
The DNA here is from genome assembly GCF_032717465.1 of Coenobita brevimanus. Classification (NCBI taxonomy): domain Eukaryota; kingdom Metazoa; phylum Arthropoda; class Malacostraca; order Decapoda; family Coenobitidae; genus Coenobita; species Coenobita brevimanus. The sequence continues at coordinate 7,009,593 of NC_137045.1, forward strand.
TAATAATATTCAGCTTAATCCTGCATCATCCTTGAACATGCTTGGGGTTTCATTTACTCAGGACTTATCTTGGAAAGATCATATTACATCTCTTGTAAAATCTGCTTCCAAGAGATTGGGTGTGCTAAGCCGACTCCGCTCTTTCTTTACCCCTGCACAATTGTTGACTCTATACAGAGGTTTTATCCGCCCCTGTGTGGAGTACAACTCTCATGTGTGGGGAGGCTCCCCACACACAGCTCTTCTCAATAGGGTGGAGTCAAAGGCTTTTCGTCTCATTAACTCTCCTCCTCTTACTGACTCCCTTCAACCTCTGTCTCTTCGCCGCACTGTTGCATCTTTATCTCTTTTCTATCGCTACTTTAATGGTCACTGCTCCTCTGAAATGTCTGCTTGCATTCCTCCACCTCTACGACGGGCGCGTTGCACCCGTCTGGCAGCAAACTCTCATCCCTTTTCTGTCCAACTCTCTAATGCAAGAGTTAACCGTTACTCCCAGTCTTTCATTTATGCAACAGGTCAGCTCTGGAACTGTCTCCCTCTGTCTGTATTTCCTGCTGCCTATGATCTCCAGTCTTTCAAACGCAGTGTGTCCAGGCATCTCAAAATGATCGGATCTTGAATTTGGCTCTCTATTGTATTTTGTTTTTCTCTTGGAAGGAACTGTTACTGCGGGCCATGGCCTTTGGTTCCTTCTTCCTCGCATAAAAAAAAAAAAAAAAAAAAAAGTTCTCGTCCGTCGTTATGTAAGTTCTCGTCCGTCGTTATATAAGTTCTCGTCTGTCGTTATGCAGTTCTCGTCCGTCGTTTTGCAGTTCTCGTCCGTCGTTATGTAAGTTCTCGTCCGTCGTTATGCAGTTCTCGTCCGTCGTTTTGCAGTTCTCGTCCGTCGTTATGTAAGTTCTCGTCCGTCGTTATGCAGTTCTCGTCCGTCGTTATGCAGTTCTCGTCCGTCATTATATAAGTTCTCGTCCGTCATTATATAAGTTCTCGTCCGTCGTTATGCAGTTCTCGTTCGTCACGGTGCAAGAGGGGTCTAGTTTTGTTGGTTATATTTACTCGCCTTATCACACAGCCAAAATATGCATTACTTATCCATAGCAGTGGAAGTGTGACCTGTATATGTAGTCTATACTTATTAGCCTTCTCACACGTAGCACTCAGAATAATCATTACTTATCCACCGCTGTACAAGTGACACTAGTGTGCACTTAAGTATAATAATTTACCACATTTCATAATCAAAATTTGCAGTACTTATCCATCGTAGTACATGTAATAATGGATAATGTTGTAAGTACACTCGCTTATTATAATTATTACACTCTATAAACAGACCATACATTATTTTACCCACCGCAGTGAAAAAGACAGGTCCGTAGCCAATATTTTTTCGTCTATCACATAACACAGCCAAAATTTACCTAACAACTGACTAGAATAAGTAGCAATGATCCTTAAGTAACATGCTGTTTACACTTCAGACCTGTTTTCAACTCGCTACCTCCATGCAACAATCTTCAGCTGAGGAGAGACTTTTACAAATGGAGGTGTTAGACAGATCCTTCATTAACCTCGACACCGCTAGATAATTCCTAAGTAGAATAAACCTCTGACAACAGCACGAATACATGGAACTAATTCGCCTTCGGGCTACAGTGACTAAATGAATTAAGGCTACGTCTAATCTCCCCAGTTCACAAAGTCTCTCCCCAGCTGACTAAAATCGTCTGGTGGCGGCAAAGAATAAATAACACTAATACGTTCTTGGAAGGAAAAGACTCAAGAAGGGCACAGCTAACCACTCCAAAACACACACACACACACACACACACACACACACACAGCTGAATACGTCTGGTGGCAGCAAGAATAAGCAATGAAAGAGATTAAGGGAGGAAGTAACAAGCCCTCCCCTCAGTTCGCAGAATCCAAGCTGAATAAAAATCGTCCGACAGCGGCAAAAAAATAAAATATAAAAATTACGGTGTCCTGGAGGGAAGGAGGTTAATGGCTTGGGGTGATGCGAGCGGCGAGAGTTGTTATCGAAGGAAGAAACTTTTTATGGTTATTTTCTCTCTCTCTTCTAACACTTTATTTCCTTCGTAATAAAGTCTCGTGACAGGATGCCGGTCCCCTATGACTGGATGGAAAAATGATGCGAATTTAGTTTTTTTTTTTTTTGGGGGGGGGGGTTAACACGGAACTGATACGGTGATGATGATGATGATGATGATAACAATAATAATATTAATAATAACAATAATAACAATAGCCTACTCGAGGTTAAAATACGAATACCTTTAACCAAGCAAATATCAACAAGAATGGAGCTTAACATGTCAGTTTCCATTTTATACACCATATGTATTTTGCCAAGTATAAAAAGCCTGTTTCCAAATACGTATACAAGTACGTTCATCTGACCATTATTTAACCTCCTCAGCAAGGGCAGCTCCTGTTGCACGGATCCTGAGATCAATGCAAGGAACACCTTTTTTCTTCTCTGTCTCTGTCTGTTTGTCTGTCTGTCTGTCTGTCTGTCTCTCTCTCTCTCTCTCTCTCTCTCTTCCCACACGCATCCATTCAGGTCAGCTTTGATCTAGCCTTATCATTCCAATTCATTTCATCAGTGTTCAAACTCATGTAGCTTGATTCAGGACTTTTTCAGGAAATTTAGGTCCTTCGAGGTTATTTTAGGTTCATTAAATCGATTTAGGTCAGAGGAGAAGCGATCCTCCCCCACCCACTGCCTCACGTACGGGTATAAGTGTGAAAGGCTTTGGGGGTGTAGAAAGTGAAGTGTATGTAAAAACTGTGAAGGGAGTAGTGTGGCAGGGAAGGAGTAGTGAGGCAGGGAGTGGTGAGGGAGGCAGGGTGTGGTGAGAAAGGCACAGAGTGGTGGTAGGGAGCGACGTGGCACCGAAGCCTTATCACCTATAGAGGAAGTCGAGGCAAAATGGTGTATGTATGTGTGCGGCCTCAGGAAGCTGTCTCTGTTCCCTCACACTCACGAAAAATATAGGGGGTGATTTTTTCATATGTTTTATCTTAATCTGGTATACGTGCACATTCGCATACGCTCTCTCTCTCTCTCTCTCCCCCTCTCTCACTCTCTCTCTTTCACACACACACACACATACTACATTCATAACTGTATATTCCTCTGTAGCAGGCATTGTCTAATGGTGGAAACAAATTATAACTCAAACCGAAAATAATGAGGGAGGTGATAACAGACCAAACGGTACACCAACGGAAACATCATCATCATCATCAATATTATTATTATTAGGATGAGAGCTAGATGATTTAGAAGCTGTTGATGATGAAAAGATAGAGTACCGAGTTTTAACAAATGAAAATAAAAAGAAACACTAATAATTTTCCCCACTTTTCACAATCACAGCACAAGCAGTCAGCAAGGCGCCACAGATGTAAAGTCCATGTGTTTCCCCATTCCTCTCTTCTACCTCCTGACCTCTACCATTTACCGCTCTACATCCTCTACACAACTCCTCTCATCCATGTACTCTTTTCTAATATACTTCTTTCCCTCTCTTATATATTCTCTTCTTCCAAACACTTCACAGCTTCCATTAACTTCATATTATTCTCTTCCACTTTCTCTCACTGACATACCGTGCACTTTCTATTAGTCTATTCTTCTCCTTCCTTTACACATGATCTTCTTTGACACGCTTCTCATCTTCCATAAGTTTCCCCAAATAATTCTCTTCCACATTGTCCTCACTGTTAGTCCTTGCTCCGCCTCTTCACATTAATCTTCCACTTCCCATCGACCTGTATTTTTCACGCACATGCCTTATTTTTTTGTCTTATACCCAACTTTATATCTTAATTGTTTTCCTAAATGTCATTCGGTTTATATTATTTCTCTTTTTTCATATAGGCTACTATTTCCTTTTTTATTCCCTCTCTTCCATTCACGCACTCTTTTTCTTTTCTATCTCTATCTATCTATATATTGTCTGACGCCTTAATCCCATACGGGGTGGCCACAAACAAGTCGCCTCCACGTCGCCCTGTCCCCCGGCATTTCACTGCCCTGCTCCCAGCTCACACCCTCCTCTCTCATATATCTCTCAATTCCATCCCTCCATCTCATCCTTGGCCTCCCCCTCCCTCTCTCCCCCCTCCACCTCACTCACATATACTCTCCTCGAGTCTTTCATTCTCCATCCTCTCCACATGGCCAAATCACCTCAATGTGTTTCTACTAACGCTTCTTTTTTAAATATACAAAATACTACAATCTAAACCATCTGTATTACATTTTTAGCCACTGTTCATCCGCATAAGCCTCCTCTTCCATATCTTCTTCCTCCTTCATACCTTCTTCCTCTTCCACATAAAGCTCTTCTTCCTGTTTATACTCTTCTATATACTTCCTTGCTTTCGTTGTCTTCCTTCGCATTCTCTCACTCTTCTCTCCCACTTAATTTCCAACCTTCATCTCTCCTCCTCCTCCTGTTCTCCTATTAACCTACATTATCTTTTATTTTTTCATAATTATCCACTCTCTCTCTCTCTCTCTCTCTCTCTCTCTCTCTCTCTCTCTCACACACACACACACACACACACACACACACACACACAAGGCGTATTTCCCCTGCGTTACCCCATCCTACAGTAACAGTCAGATTAGGCGTCCTGTCGCAGAGGTTACTTTTCCTCCTTTTTATCTCCTTGTTTATATCTCATTCGACACTATTTTCCACATGAGAGATGATGGTTATGGTAGCGATGGTCAGATGTGAAGATGATGTGGTGGTAGTAGTTACAGCTGCGGTGGTAATAGTGGTGGTGGTGGTGGTAATGGCAGTAATAGTAGTAGCAGCAGCAGTGGTGGTAGTAGTAGTAGTAGCAGTAGTAGTAGTAGTAGTAGTTGGTGGTGGTGGTGGTGGCATTCGTAGTAGCTGTGTGAGTGCTTACAGATGGATAACAGTTGTGGACATCATGAGTGATTAGATGTGAAAGAAATGTGATGGTCATGGCTGTAATATTGCTGATGGAAGTTGTAATAACTGGTAGGTGGGGGCACCTGCCATCCATTCACTAGATGTAGTATTGCCTTCGAGTGACTATACACTGAATGGCATGCAAAATGGTGTCTTATAAACCGGGAAACCATTCAGTGCTTCGGGTGGCAACCATATAATCAAATGACGCTTGATGGTTAAGTGAACTAAGGCACTCTGGCCGGATTGAACCGGTAGAGGTTTATATATGAGGGCTGGATGGTGTTTATTACTCATACAGTACCACTCAGGGGCAAGTGAGGTTAGTCATCCTCGCCTCAAATGTCGGGAATGAGCTTAGCATTAGGACCCTACGCTCTTGAATCAAGATTGGAAGATGGATGGATGAATGTAGTACAGTTTTCTCATGCATATCACTGATATAGATTATGTCGATATTAAAAGACATTTGGCCTCATTAATATCATACAGAAGAATATCAAGGTGTAACACATAAACAGCCAAGAAGCGTGTACCAAGTCTCATAATTACGAAACTTGAGATTACTACGGTTTAACGTGCAAAATAAATCGCCAAGGAGGAGATGCCACGACGTCTCCCAAGGCAATGAGAATATGGCTCGTTCATCATCGACTGAAGTGAGGAAAACGCTGCCAGAATTCCATAAAGCGGGGGAGGGGGAGGGAAGGGAAGGACGAGGAGCTATCTGTGTTATCTGACGGTGATAGCTTCGGATGGTGGAGTGGACGCGCCGCAGGGTAGGTCGCAGCACACATGGCCTTGGTTATGTGTCGTAGCTCCTCTCCCTCAGCGATTTATCCCTGCCCATTACTGTTCTCTTGCATATTAGTAAAAAGTAACAGCACACGTGGCCGTAGAATCAGCGTTAATCCCAGTTCTCGTTAGTTTAAATTTCGCAGTCCTCTTCTTTAGCGATTTTGTCCGTGCGTTTTACCGCAGTCTGCGTTAGTGTTAAGCTCCATTCCCGGTAGTTTAGGAATTTTCGCGGCCCCTCGCACCTCTTCCTTGGCGATTTAGTCGGTGTGCTTTACTTCAGTCTGCGTACTGTAGCCTAAAGCTGCAGTCTGGTTAATTTAGATTTCGCAGCACCTCTTCCTCGGCAATTTATTCCTACACAATACATTTCTCCTGCATCTTAATAAAAAGTAAGTCACAATACGGCCGCATTTCATTTGGGCACAAAATTCAATTAGCTAGAATTTCATTTGGGCGCCAGTATACCACTTCATTTGGGCGGCAACGTATCTTCGCTAACCTAACCTAACCTAGCTTAACCTAACCTACCCAAACTTAACCTAGCCTAACCTAAATTATTCATATGTTGCCAAACAATTATTTAAAATGGTTATGAACCGTTCTAGTTGATCATAGGTAAGGTTTTAAGGTAATCTGTTTTAATTCGGCGCCCACTACTCCATTTTAACTCTCCTGATGGGGCAAAAAAGGATAGAATCATACAAATGAACATGGAAGAGAGAGAGAGAGAGAGAGAGAGAGAGAGAGAGAGAGAGAGAGAAATTATCAGAGAAAGAAGAAAAGAAAAAGACATTATCTCAGGAAGAAGTACGTATTGCGCTCCAGTCGGACTGAGCCGGTGAAGGTTTATATCCAAGGGATGGTTGGGGTTTATTGCTCACGTAATGCCACTCAGGGATGAGTGAGGCTGGTCACTCTCATCTTAAATGTCGAGACCAACTGCCTAGCCCCGGGCTCCTACGCTCCTCATGGGGCAACGTAGGACTGGATGATGATGATGATGAGAAGAGTTACAAAATCTCTTACACTGATGAGAATACAGTTCAGTGACATTACTCAGGCACACGGAACGAAGGTCACCGCCAACCAAGTTCCTTATACGTTTTAGAATATATAAATACCCCACCCCGCCCACACGAGGAGGGATGATGATGATGATAATGATAATAATAATGATGATGATGATGATGATGATAATAATAATGATGACGATGATGATGATGAATACTTGCGATTAGGGTACTCGGTCTGTGCTCCCGTCTACGAGTTTTGTTTGGTCTAATATTATTTCTTTATTTTTTTATTTTTTCCAGTTTGTAGATCTGGCTGTGTAAAAGAGTTGAGAGATGCGACTGTGGTGAGATGAGTTATGTGACATTTTATACGCGTTGTCCTTCCTCTGCATCCGCTTTAAAGTGCAGATTTTGCTGGGATCATTGCTGTGTAGGTTTTCAGTTCAGTTTTCAAGTAAATATTAAACTGTAACAGAAAGTCTGTATGGATGTAGCTGGTTCCATTTCCTCAAAAGTTCTCTCCTCAGGTAATGAGACAACTGCTACTGGCGAAATTGTCAACAGATCGTCATTATAAGGAATTTAATAATAATAATAATAATAATAATAATAATAATAACAACAACAACTATTCTATTTCGCCCCCAGGAAACATACGAACATTCAGTAAAGTCAGCTTCTTGAAGGCAACAGGTAATGCAAAATATTTTTAAAAATAATATGCCTTGAGCTGTGGGGGAGTAATTTAAAATATGAAAAAAAAAAATCTGAGCAAGCAAACAAAACAAAACAAAAAATATAATATAAGATACTGCTCCATGCTTGAAATATTTACCTCAGCATGCACTTACTGTAAATCAAGCCTATAAGACATATTTTTGGTCCACAGTCCACAATATATGGATCTGTAATTAAACATGAGCGTGGACACATTTTGTAGCATCATGGCTGACGCGTGTGAGTGGTGGAGGAAGCCAGTGGTACACCAGCCAGGAAGCGTGGCGACGCCGGGGGGTCCCTGGCGTCCCCGACCTCTACTGTAATGGGAAAACCCAGCCAAAGCCAACCCATACCAGCCTCCCGCTCTTTGTCACCAGCTGTTTTGCCTTGACCATAACTCTGCTACTCCAGACTCTACTATCCTATATCTGTTTTGCTTTACCATCACTACATGCTACGCTACGTTGTACGCTCCTATACTTTTTGTCTTCATCACCCCGACAGTATAAGCTACACGTACTCCATGCTGTACTATCCTGTACTGTATCTGGCTTGCCTTGCTCATTATTATGCTGCTACACACTGTACTGTCCTCACTTACTCATCTTTGTTACACTATGGATATCCTGTCTGACCCGGCTTAACCCCCCCCACTCTCCCTCTGTATACATATATTATGAATATTATATATATATATATATATATATATATATATATATATATATATATATATATATATATATATATGTATGTATTCTTTCTCTTCACAGTTCCTTCCCCCATGCACTTCTCATGCCCTGGCCTTCGTTTCCCCTCCCATGCTCTAATTCCATCACTGCCCCCTTTTCTCTCCCATATATTCCCCTTCATAACATCCAACCCCGATGCCCTGGATTTTCCTTACAAACGTTGCTGTTGTCTTCATCCACCATATCCTCTTCCTGTTCTCTTGTCAGTTGCTACAAGAGAAATTACTACTACTATTACTACTCAACACTGTAATACTGCAATAAAAATAATATAAATAATAATAATAATAATAATAACGAATAAAAATAATAATAATAACAATAATAATAATTATAACACTACTACTACTACTACTTTCATCTACCCTCCCGTCATCCTGTCCTCTCAGCATAACCCTGCCTCTCTTCCCCCCGCTCTTATACCACCTGTGTCCCCATCCTCACGCCTTGACCTTTACGTGCCCCATCCTGCCCTGCTCAGCCCGTCCCCAGGTTCACGTGCCCTGGTTCGCCCCAAGGTCCGTCCACACCACAAGGACGTACGCACGCTGGGCCACGTGGAGTCGGTGTACGCAGCTCCACACACACTCATGCTTATCAGGAGTAACAACAACGACAACAACAATAAATGCTTAGATTTTGCCCATCGACCGCAAGAGGGTCGCTAAAACAGGCACTCCTTTTCTGCTACTTGGTCTCAATCTTCCCCAAGAATACGATCAGCAACCAGTCAGTTTACATCCAGGTCCCTAATAATTATACTGCCGGGTGTGAGCAGGGACGGGAGTGGGTGGAGGGAAATAAGATGAGTCTCCTATCTATCCCCAGCCACCTTAACTGCACCAGATTTCCTTTACCTGATAGTGGAAGGAGCAAGGTGGTGATATGTGATTGGGACGGAGACAAGGTTGATTTTAGGAGTGCATATGGTGGACATGAAGTGGATGTGGTTAAGTAGGAATGGAGGTGACGTGGATGTGGTCGAGCAGAATTGGATGACGACAGGGTTGACTCTGGGTGCGGATTAGATTGACGCGAGGTGGATGTAGTTGAGCAGGAATGGATGAAAACAGGAATAACTTTGGGTGTGGATTAGGTGGAGGTGAGGTGGATATGGCTCGAGAGAAATGAATGAAAACTATGATAAAGCTCATGAAAAAGTGCCAGAAATCAAGCAAAAATAATGTAACATAAGAAAGAGGGAAAAACTGCCAGGAGGGATAGAAAAGTTCGGGAATGGGATACGGCCAGTTCTGGATTAAAAAAAAAAAAAAAAAAAAAATCAGGTGGACGAGAGGTGGATGAGGTTCAGGGAGTGGATGAAAGCTACAAGGAGGGCCCAAGAACAATGACGGGAATAATGAAGAAAGAAAGTAAAAGGGGAAATACAGGGGAAAAGAGGAAGGAAGGAAGAAGGAAAGAAGCTGAGAATGAAGCAGAGAGAGAGAACAAGGCTGGGATTAGATATGGTTGGATCGGGAGTGAAGGAGAACTACAAGGAGGTTCCAGGAGCAGTGACAATAACCACACAGAAGGAAAAAAAAATTGAATAAAAAGTGAAAAATATACATGAAAAGAAATTATGAAGGGAATGATGATGTAGATGATACTGTATCCCAAAAGCTGAGATACAAGTCATTCAGAAGGAATGTATGAAGAGGAGGAGGGAAGGATGGGGAGGGGGGGGCAGGACGGAAAATCAGAAGCTGGTCATAAGATAGGGTCGACTTTGGGTGTGGATAAAGTGGAGGTGACGTGTATATACCTGACGAACTATGGTGGATCAGAAGCAGTAAAATAAGTGAACGACGTGAAGAAAGATCAGGAAAGAGGAGATGCTGGGAATGGAATGTAAGATAAGGAAGGTGTATGTGAAGTAAGAGTGGCGTGGGCTTGGGAAGGAGGGGGATAAAAATAGACAAAATTACTCCAAACGAGAGGAAGAAAGGAAAAGGAGACCGTGGGACGCGTGAAAGAAAAAACATGGCTGGGAAGCGAGGGGCTTAAGGTGTGAAGCGGGTGTGTTTGCTCCAGCTGCTACTCCCACTCTGACATGTCATCTCTGCATCTAGAAAATTGTGCTGCAACATGCAAGTCATGAAGTTGTTATGAAAGTGATGTGAGAAAGCAGTATCATCTTATTCTGCCACTGAACTAGGGGAACTCAGCTGCTAAATGGCGAAGATTCAGTCCAACACGATCGGTTTCACAGTCGCCATTCACTTGGTTACCTACGATGGTCATGTTTGAGGTTTGTAGTTTCTAAATGTGGAGACGGAAACGATGGAGTGGGAGTCTCTTGGCTAGCATCTTAACAAAAAGCAGCAATCTGGAAGCATAAGGGTTGAGATCATGCTCATAATGACGATGGAGTTGGCGATATCGACGATGAAGATGACGGCGATGATGATGATGATGATGATGATGATGATGATGATAAAGTGAGAGAATGGGTGTTTGTCCGAGTGGAAGTTGGTGGGGCTGCGAGTAGGAAACCGGGCAAGGTTAAACAGACATGGGCGTGAGGTACAGGCGAAAAGGTGATGTGTGGGAGGGGGAAGAGGGGGTGTTGGAGATGGAGGGAAGGATAAGGACATGGAAGTGAAAGTTTGGGCGTAGGGAGTGGAAGGAAAGAATTATGTGAGGGTGGAAGGGAGGGAACAAGTGCGTGGACAGAGAGGGGAATAGGACAGTAAGGGTAGGGAGAGGAAGAGAGACACGAAGACAAGAGGGACAATGAGTGGGCGGCCGCATGGAAAGGTTAAGGAGGGTTTGGGGTGAAAAGTGTAAAAAGTGATGGTAGGTGAGGGTGAAGGGAAGTGTGTGGGGTGAGGGTATGAGTAAGGGGTGAGGGCGCAGGGAGAAGTAAGGTAAAGGGCGACTCGGTGGCTCGGTCGGTTTAGTACTGACCCCACGTTTGATGGACGCTCTAAGTATAGTGGGTCTGACCCCCTTCAACTACTAATGAGTTTGTGGGATGGACGCTCGCAAGTTAACGCCTTGTCCCTAACAATCAAACAATCAAACTTACACCATACCACTGTCTAATTCGACTACGGTACCTGTGAGACGTGGGCCAGTAGATTTACTATCAGGATTTCAGGTTGATCTTACAGACTCCGTATTAATACTGGAAGCATTACTGGGTGTTTAGATGTTATACCCAAGGAGTGTAGTTTACCTCTAACTCTCATACAACCTTTCAGGGCACAGGTAGAGAGCTTCCTTTGTGTGCTGCCCAATGTCACCTTTAAGCTGTTTACTGATTGAACTGTCTCTCCAGCTGAATTTGCAAGAGGTTTGCTGGCCTCAGCCTGACTCACTGATGCCTCAGTGTTAAACATCCGGCTGCTTACTCTTACATACCTTTCTTTTCACCGTCTGTGCCCTGTATCTACCCTACGCTCCTCCTAACCCACTATGACTTAAAAAATATATATATAAGATTTAAAAGGGACTCGGACGTCCGGCCACCCACGACCTTCCTTCCCTGACGTCATAGTGCCCAGCCACCCACCCACCCATCTGGCATCACACCAGGAAATTCTCAACCCGTGTCGCACTGCCCCGCCGTTATCAGAATGGGGTGGGGAGGGAGGAAATTTCGAGCCTAAATTCCTATGGACCACCGGGAAGTTATAAAGCTGTTCAAATAATCAGGGTGGATGACGTGAGACGGCAAACAAATGAAAAATGTCGTTGATGGGATTGATATTTCACTATGGTCTTAGGTTGATGTGGAGAAAAAAGAATAAAAATTTTAATACTATCTCAGTTAACTGGTTGGTTCCCTCGGGTACACTTATTCAGCCGTGTAAAGGGATAAGTTCGTTAGCTTAAGAACATTGTTTTTAAAAGCTCCTTCTGTATCCGGCATTTCTTCCACTGATTCCCGCAGAACACACACAAAAAAAAAAAATAAATAAATAAATAAATAAATAAAAATCGCCCTGGAAATGAAGGAACGTCGAGACATGACGAAAGTATTCCCTCGTGCCGGAAACTTTGTGTCATCATGCAGTGGTTATCCAAGAAACGTTTGTACGTTTCTTGTAATCCCCGGACAGTTGGGTTGACACGATGTTGTTTCCTGTGTTTACCACCTTCGCCCTGGATGTCTCCTTTATTAGGTTTTGGTTACCTTCGGATGCATAGGAAAAGCCTCTTGTATTGTAAGGTCTTACAAACCCAAGCAAGATACTGGGTGAACAAAGCGTCAGTCCTAAAAACCTACATTCCGGAAATGAGCACCACGGCTGAGCGTCTCATGTTAGAAACTCAAATCAGATTTATTGATTATTTCTCAGTAATTTCGCCTAGGATCCCATGTTCCGCCGACGACACCGTCGGCAAGTTCAGGCCGGTGTCACATGCACCAAGGTCCTGCAAGAAGAAAGTGCCCTATACTCTGTGCATGCACGAACGTGGTAAATGTGACACTGAGGAACTGGGCCGAATTCAGCAGAGAAAAAGCACTTCCGTCAACGACTCGAGGAGCTAGGCACAATGTATCGCAACAATGTCTGAACCTAGTCTCAGAAAACTTGCACACGGAATGAGATTTGCCGACCACACAAGGTACTATGTGATGCCGCCCTAGATGCCGCCTTTAGTGAATGACAGGCGGACAGGGCCGCATCCAGAGATGCTACTGCATCTAAAAATACGTTCCCGGAGTAAAGCGGTTGTCAGTCTTCGCTGTGGGTGGTGGTCGTGATTAGTCCCTTAAATAGAAAACTTTTACAAGCAGTAGTAGTAGTAGTAGTAGTAGTAGTAATAGTAGTAGTAGTGGTAGTAATAGTAGTTGTAGTAACAGTAGTAGTAGTAGTAATAGTAGTAATTGTAGTAGTTGTTGTTATTATTGTTGTTGTAGCAGTAGTAGTAGTAGTGGTAGTAGCAGTAGTAGTAGCAGTGGTAGTAGTACATTCTGGCTATCAGCTGACGACTTCATTTAGCACAGTAAAGGCGTCTCGTACTGTAGAAGTTAATCACCCTTTGGTGTGAAATATGGTCGAAATTTAACCCCTTCAGATGATGATGATGATGATGATGATGATGGCGTGTTTTCTATATAATTCTTGCCACCACTAAACGACTGTACTCGACTTAGGACAGACCACAAACTCTGAAAATGGTCACTGACATCTACATCTGACTCCTCCAATTAAAAAAAAAAAAAAAAAAAAGTCACTCTAAACCAGTATGATGGTGGGTTAGGTCTCCTGAGGGGCACAGGATAAGATGATTGAGCACACACACACACACACACACACACACACACACACACACACACACACCGCATAAATATTTACACTCAGAGAAACGCTTATTAAAAAAACACGTGAACATATATTTCCATTTTCCATAACCCCTTTCCATATGATAACGTGTATTTCAAAGTATTTACCTTACCACACACACGATTATAGTTAATTAATTTCGGGAGGGAGATGGGTAGACAGGCAGATCGATATTTGAATTGATACATGGAAAGACAGATAAACGGTTGGACAGACAGCTTCATAAACAAATTTCCTAGCACACAAACACAGCCAGCCAGACACTACACACCTCTAATCTGAATGACACAACACACAGGCAGATAGAAGCCTCCCTCGTCATGAATGAAACCACGCTCACCGGAAAGAAACAAGAGATAGGCCGTAGAGAAAAGCAGGAGGGCCCTTCCATTGAGCTCCCTGACACCCCTCCACAAAGCACCCGACCCCATCACTACAAGAACGATAATTAGTCTCTCTCTCTCTCTCTCTCTCTCTCTCTCTCTCTCCATTCCTGCTTCCGTCACATTATTTTATACAACTCAGTACATACTAAGCTCCACAACCCTCACTCCCTCCCCCATCC